>NC_054702.1:15864310-16235233 GCF_016097555.1 Gigantopelta aegis
AGGTACTCTCTTTTGACGTTACACTTTTTCTCTAGAAAATTCCTATAGCCGCCTCTGCAAATAATAATTGGTTATCAACCATGTCGTTTGCAGCTCAGCTGCATTATACATTAAATGTTAGTCTCGTCTCATATCTACTCACACATTATTTTCGCCATTTTATTTTTCACTCTCTTTCTACGCAGTTAAATTTTATCCGCCTACGCAACGGATCGATAACAGTGTTTCAAACTACGTCACAAACCCACACATATTATTCAACAATTTTTTTTTTTTAATTATATGCGGTGACATCTTAAAAAAAAAAAAAAAAAATGTATTCCTTGTGTAGCAATTATTTAATAATTTTTTTCATGTCCGAATGTCTTGAATTGATACTACGTATTTCGTAATTCAGAACATGGGTCCTTAGTCGGTGTTCGTAACCTTTACCTTGTAAGTTGTTGACGAGTGAAACCCGGTTGTTGGAAGGCCTTGCTTCTACAGGAAAACAATCACCGTGTCATACACAGTCTGGCTCAGTCCAATAGGAAATCTGTTTGTACGTTATTATCTGGTACTACGTACTGCTCACCAAAGCCGCATTGATCTGGACGAAAAGTCAATTTGCGTGTAGAGCTATCACTCAGAACGCTATATGTAGTCAGATCGTCGAGTGCTTGCCTCGGGTGTGATGCTCCTACGGGTGTGTATATCTGTTGGGTTTTATCGTGCAGAGCATGGGGCTTGGCGTGCGAGACGGGGTGGGTATGGTATGGGTGTGGGTGGGTGTATCAAGTGGGCAGCCGCCTGTCAAACATCGACTATTGAATGTCAAGAGAAGTGAATCATTGAATGACACATTTATGAATCAGTATAGACATAGATTTTTAGAATCTGTGGTGTTAAAACAGTTTACATGGCTCTGGTAGATAATATACTCCAGTGATTTGACATTAATGTTGTAATTAAATTAAACACACACACACACACACACACACACACACACACACAGCGCGCGCAGACAACACGCGCATGCGTATAACAACGCGCGCGTGCTCGCACAACCACATACATACACACACAAACACACAGGAACACACAGTTTATTTATTATTAAAAGTGGCACCACATCCAGGTGGACTGTCTGCAAAATATGTCCTCGTTGGCTTTCGATTCAAGTGAGATAACATCTGTGTAAATTGTATAAGGCCAATGACATAATTTTGGCGACGTCATTTACACTTGTGATAACACTTTTGCGAGTGATGATAACACCAAAACACACTTAAATCTTTGAATATTTCACCAAATGTTATGTAAAACTAATACTACTACTTGTCTTCGCGTTATTTTTGCGTCCGTTACTGTTAAAGATATAGTCAACTGTTAACGATACAGTCAACTGTTAAAGATATATAGTCAATTGTTAAAGATATAGTCAACTGTTAAATATATAGTCAACTGTTAAAGATATATAGTCAACTGTTAAAGATATATATAGTCAACTGTTAAAGATATATAGTCAACTGTTAAAGATAGTCATCTGTGGACAACTGTTATCTTTAAGGCCTGTAAGATTTGAACATCGTAGCTAAGTGCTAAACAGGAACCTGTCAGCGATACCCAACGGTTTGATTTATTGCCATCGTAAACAAATCAGTAACACCCACTACTAATTATAGTTGTATCATACAACAGTTGTCACTATAAAAGGTAATGGGCGATTCTTGACAGAAAATAATTATCCAGTGAGTCCTATGTACATTATTAGGCCCTTATGAAAGTTTGTAGGCCAATGCTCTAGAAATTCGATATGATAATTTAATATTAAAAGGAAAAAACACAACAAACAAAAATAAATAAAATAACATGGCCTTGGAAATGGAGTGGATGGGGTTATATATAGACACACTATGCAAAACTATTAGTAGGCTATATTATCTATTAAATAAATATTATAATTTTTTACTTAATGCATGTATATCAATTTTGTCACATCAGGTCACGTAATATTTTTTTTTGTGGGCAAATAACATGCAAGTTCCTTTGGATTTCCCCAATACAAAATGTCCTAATCATATCTGAAAATGAGCTACTTCTTAAATTGATGTTCATGATCAGTCGTGGAGTTCTGAATGGCCAAATAATCTATCGACTCAATAGCATGCGTTCAGTAATAGTACTTTCAAAACGCGCACTGAATGGTTACATCTAACCGTTGTCCTAAATTTCTATAAACGGTAGGACATCCAAGAACACATTTGATGAACAGAAATTAATATTCCTGGCAAAAATCAACTACAGCTGGACCGTGTTAACTAATATTTATCACCAAGTATTACTATTATGTTATTTCTATCATTGTTATTATAATTAAAACGACCCTGCTACTAGCGAACAATATCCCTTCTGCTGCAGCCTTTGGTCTCTACATTTTATAATTTTAGAAATAACTGGCTTCTCATTTAAAATTTATTGACAGTAACTCATTTGAAAAATTATGATATTGTCAGAATGTCTTTTTGACTTAATAGCCTATTGTGCGGGGGAGGGATGTAGCCCAGTTGCAAGGTGCTCGCTTGATGCACGGTCGGTCTAGGATCGATCCCCGTTGGTAGGCCCATTGGGCTATTTTTCGTTCCAGCCAGTTCACCGCGACTGCTATGTGCTATCCTGCCTGTGGGATGGTGCTTATGAAAGATCCCTAGCTACTAATGGAAAAATGACGAAAAATGACCAAATGTTTGGCATCCAATTGCCGATGATTATTAAATCAATGTGCTCTAGTGGTGTCGTTGAACAAAACAAACTTTAACTTGTTTAACTATACTGTGCTCCAATATATATATATTGTAAGTACTGATAGTTTGGTCGTTTATTCAGATTTATTCAGGAGCTATTAGGTAGCTATTCGGTTGATGGAATTGAAAAAGAAAATCCCCACTTTCGTCACACAGACTGCTCTTATTTTCATTACAAACCAAGTCCAGGTTACGTATTACCACAGCTGCCCCCCCCCCCCCCCCCCCTCCTGCCCTGGAACCACCCACTGGCTATGTCAGAGGCTGGATCCGTGGTCGGCGTGCCTGAACCTTCAAGGATATGGGCACATTAATAGAGTTCCCATTCCCATTCCCCCAGCTCTTTGAACGTCGTGGAGTAAAGGATAGAACGGGAAGCACAAAATGAACGCACCAGTCCTACTACGAATAATTACTACAGGCAAGCGTTCAACCATTGAGCTACAACCAGATCCCGACATGAAAGAATTCAGAACTGTGTAGGGACGACTAATCGATACTTTTAACCTGCAGGTTGGTTAGCGCACGCACGCCATGTCGTCATCAATAGAATGAGTTTTCACGCTGACGCAGTGAGGCCTGGCTACGTCACGGCTGTCGTCTGATCGGTGAAAAATAAACCTACGTCTGAAAAGCAGACGATCTATTTGCGCAAAACCCAGCTATCGATCGTACTCTTGCTTCTGTGGCGTTATAGGGTCAAAATCCTGGAAACATGCAAATTAGGTCCAGCATTTCAATACGTGGCGTTGCGAAAACAGCGATTGTTCTGGAATGCTCAACGTTCAGAACTCGAAGGAGGCTCAATAATTACTAACCTCACAGGCCTACCCGCGAACTGATGTGAACATAACCATGAACCAGTCCCAGATGTTCACCTAAACTCAATATCGATCTACAGTCGAGGATGCTTTTATTGACAAAAACAAAATACTGTTTAACATATAATGACTTATTTCATAACCATTTAATATTTTACAATTTATTATCTATATTATCCAAAAATGGTGCTGTAACCTACATATCATATATCCTACGTGCTATATTATATACCCTGTGATATATATATATATATATATATATATATATATAGCAGATCTATGGGACTTAAATATGGTTTCAATGATTCAGAGGTGGCTGGAGCGTTTTACGGTTATCGAAAAATATTTTCCACTCTTAAACGCAGTTGTAGACAAATACTAAATACACTTCATAGTTTTGTTCATATGTGTGCCGGACAAAATTTATAAAACTCGTTTGAAACTTGTATATTCCATGTACGTGAACTCAGATAATAAATTAAATATAAAGCCAACATGCTCATATAATGTATACATATCAGTCAGGTCACTGGCGTAGGAATCGGGGGAAGGGGGCCAAGGGGGGGCACGTGGGAGCAGCGATGTTATTTTGATATATTTACACACAAACACACACACACACACACACACAAACACACACACACACAGACACATACACACATATATATGTGTGTGTGCGCCCCCCCCCCCCCCCACACTTTTTTGCACATTCCTACGTCCGTGCCTGAGGTAAATACAGTCTTCAATAGCCTATACCAGTAATTTTATTCCCATATTTCATTTCCGACGTTTTCTTTCCATCAAAGCAGTCTTGTAGTCTGATCGTGAGATATAGGGAAAAATACACCGAGGTCAGCCACCTCCGAAATTTATTCTAACAACTGGTTAGTCCCAATCCTTTAATTAATGTTATTAACGAGTAAGGCTTAGGGCAGCTGATAATCCAGCGGACCTGGAAAGCAGTATGCCGTAGCAAGAAATGTATCTCTTGTAACAGGAAAGCCGGTAGTCCGTGATTTTCTTCACAACCACCCATTTTGAGTAAAATCAGCTCAAGACGTCACTTCTGTGGCTGCTTGACATGCCGTTTGAATATGTAATGATAGTTATGAACAGTAAAGATTAACGATTTTTAAATCGAGAGAAAGGTGAAGTCGGTTTAGAGTTTACTATAAACATCATCATCATCATCATCATCATCATCCACCATCACCATTACGATCTCCACCACCACTATCAGCATCATCATCATCATCATCATAACTACCATCACCATCATCATCATTATCACCATCTCCACCACCACCATCACCACCATCATCATCATCGTCGTCACCATCGCCATCACCATAAACTATCTTCAACATCATTATTACCACCACAGTAAGACACGACAGCTTCTCATTATACATGGACAGTCACATATTTGACGATAATTATTATTAGCATATGCTTATGCGCACACATTCACATTCCAATTCTAAAATAATTCTATATTTCGCTAGATTTATACAGCAAACATGAGTTTTAACAGTAGCTTTCCTTATATGGTTTGCGGTTTGCCGAAGAACATTCGAAATATCGATTTGGTATTGCAAAAAAAAGAAGAAAGATAGTTACGAAAGACAGACAGACATAATATTTTAAATCGATTCGAAGATTGGAATCTTGGCATGTTGCTTTGGCTTCTAAGAATTTAAGGAAGCAGAAGGCATATGGCCCCTAGCATAGGAACGGAAAAGAAAGTAATATTTTCTTAATAATACTCTAAGGACATCGGCTGTTATAGGCCGAATATTTCTGTCTGTGCAGCTAAATCACATGTCTTATTTTTATTCTTTATTACCTGGACATTTTGTATTTATATATCATTATCAGAAAATTATATTAAAAAAATTCATTGGGTTTTTTTATATGAACAGAATATAAGAAATAGATTGACATTCTACCCCAACCTAGAATGGTAGTGCTGGATTTTCTCACTTGTTAGTCAGATCCACTATTTTAGCTTGTAGACCCAATGAATCAGTGCCTGAATTTCCAATATTATGGTTAGTTTTCGACTTATAATAAACCTACTAGAGGACCTTATATTCTATGGATTTAACGTGCGTTGGAACTTATTTCCAAGCTGACTTAATATGCTCTGACAATACTAGTACATGTCTGGTACATGTCACGGTTTTTTATATCATATTGGTGGGTCCTTCTAGTAAGACCTTTTCTGGAACAAATGCTTCCCATTTCTTGTTCGATTCTGTTTCAATAACATGGACGTTACAATCGTGTCGCCAAGAATTTTTTAATCATCCAAATATATTTGCCAGCAAGTTCAGGAATCTTTATATTTTAGAAAAGCATGTCAGCGGAATGGTGTCTGAGAACATTCGAACTATATTCCGCTACCATGGACCTCTGGGAGACGCTTACAGTTATTTTCTTGGGATCGATAGCGCATGAATTCGTACAGCTTTACAGATGTGTGTCAATGTAACCTAGTTTTGGATGGGTTACGTCTGTCATACATTAGGGCCCGGCATAGGAAAGGAAAATAATATTTGTTTTATAACACCTCAGCACATTTTATATTAAAACTATTTGATGTTTGACATGTGTTATTCCGACATAAAGGGAAGGCAGAGAGAGAGAGAGAGAGAGAGAGAGAGAGAGAGAGAGAGAGAGAGAGAGAGAGAGAGAGAGAGAGAGAGAGAGAGAGACAGAGACAGAGACAAGACAGACAGAGACAGACAGAGAGAGACAGTCAGAGAGACAGACAGAGAAAAACAGAGATAGACAGAGAAAAACAGAGACAGACAGAGAGAGAAAGAGAGAGAAAAAGAGACGGAGACAAACACAGAGACAGGGAGACAGAAACAGAGATAGACAGACAGACAGAGGAGAGACAGAGAGGGGCAGGAAAAACCTGCTGCCGGTACTCGAGGGAATCAAGGATGATTGAACCTGAGATCAATCGCACCTCAGGCGAGCGCTCTACCACTGAGTTACGTTCTGGCCCACATCTCAGAACAAGACTGAGCTCCAGTAGGTAAAGTTGCATCTTCAGGTCTGATACGTCGTATGATCGACCTCCACCCACCCACCAAACCTATCGGTCGATCCATTGTTGTTTTCCCATTTCAAGCAATAATTCTCGACTTGTACATTAAACGACAAGGCATGTGCTATCCTGCCAGTGGAAAGTATAAGGAGCACTATTCTGTGACGGTAGCGATTGTCTCAATTACTTTGTCTTTCTTTTTGAATGGGAAGTAACCAGTTTTCCACAACCCGTTTTTTTAAAATGATAGAACAGATAGCTTTCAAGCATCCAATAATGTTCCTAACACCGTGTATCATTAAAAATCCTAATATGGGAGGATATCCCTTGTTTCGCTGCGTGCAGGGGGAGGGTTTCGGGTCCTGCTCAACAATAAAAAAAATTGTCAATACATTTTTCGGGGGAGAATGTCTCGACACCCTCACCCCCCACCCCCACCCATAAGCTTCGTTTACTACAGTATGGCCCCAAAGTACTAAATTTCCTGTACACACGCCTAGCTGGTTTTGTCTTCACGTCAAATACTGTTATCATCTGAATTAAACAATATTTTAAGAAGAAAAAACAACGACTATTGCATTTATTTAGTAGTGTCATATTATGATACTTGGGCGGGATTTAGCTTAGTCGGTTGAGCGTTCGCCTGAGGTGCTTGCGTCGCAGGATCGAATCACTTCGGTGGATCCACTCAACTGATTAGGATTTTTTCTCGTTCCAACCAGTGTACCATAGCTGGTCAAAGGTCGTGGTATGTGCTTTCCTGTCTGTGGGAAAGTGCATATAAAAGATCCCTTGCTGCTAACAGAAAATGTAGCGAGTTTCCTGTGATGACTACGAGTCAGATCATATGTTTGATATCCAATAACCGATGATTAATTAATCAATGTTCTCTTGTGCTGTCGTTAAAGAAAACTACTTTTATTATAATAATATAGTGAGCAATTTACAGCCTAGTTACGGTGGAACATTGTGTTATGACCTACAAACGTACCGTATCGTGCCTTTTGACTTGTATTATATACAGTTTATAACCCATGACCTGATTCTACCATGTGGATGTAAATAAAACAGTTATTGAGGCCATTAGTTTTGGGCAAGGGTGACCAGTTTGTTTTTAGAAACCGACAGTCACTGTCAACGTATTATTAGAAAGCAAAGTACTTAAATGCCTGGCGTAGAGGCTATGAAAGACAATAAAACTGTAAACCACGCATCCGAGCATTTCGTAGCTTTCAGCAAAAATTTTTTCGCTAGACAATTGTATTATTGTATGTAGAACCCTTTCTATTTTTGTATGTAATAAATATACACACCTAACATCATGTGGCTTCTATTTTCACAACAAAGTCTAATTTAGTAATATATCGGGTTAGGCGGCCTATAGTAGCTGCGGGACAATCAATAAATAACTGACCTAGTTTCCTCGCTATTGACTAATCTGGATCACGACGCTCTATTTTACAGGAGCTTCGACAGCTGTAGGCAAACGTTTTCAGTACGGCCTGGTCAACACCGTGATCAATTGCGTTTATTTAGCCAGCAATTTAGATATCATTACAGCCGGACAGTGCCTCTTTCTGGGTTAAACAGACAATGGAGGTTAGCCAAGCAGGTCAAGTAAATGGGGTGAATGTAGAAATAGTCTAGTTCGGTCAGTAGTGGAACCGTGGGTGGTGTGGGTGTTAAAACACTCTCAGAGCAATAACAAGGGGATGTTGTGTATTAATACGCCATGGAGGGACTAATGGGTAGCATCGATGTATATATTATCTTTTAAAACATATTAGTGGAAGCGCCAGGGGTTGTTATATAGGTAATAAAACTATAAATAGTAATGGTGAACCAGATATGGTGTAGATGTTTAAACATTATTATTATTATAAAGCATCATACTAAATTATAGAACTCAAAACCATCTTTCATGTGATGTATCCGATATAAATCTTGTTTTTGACATATTAGTTGAGCCGTTATATGTTCGTCATAGCATGTAGAACTGACCACATGTAGTGTCTGCCACGTGTTTTCCTGGTCAACATGCGTCTACGTGGTTGGAGCGTGATAGGTAGTGATATATGTATCTGTCCTTGGTGTCGGAAAACCTGTAGTTTAGACACCCCGCTGCTGTATCGGAAACAATAGACTATCTGGCCACAAACTACTCATTTATTTGACAAAGAACAATGCTGTATTGTTTCATAACGTCAAATACGTTTTTAAAATGGCATCATGTTACATATTTTGTCCCACTGCATTTATATAAATATAGTTGTGAACGTTAACTACTAATTTGTTTTCGTCGTTGTAGGTTTCATTAGCTAGTAAAGTAGACTAAAATGTCTTTTTAAAAAAAAACAATTGAAGAATTTCCTGATAAAAGTTCTACACATGACACATAAATCTAATTTTACTGCCTTTGATGTATTGCGTATTTCCTTGAACAACGATGTAAGAAACTATTTTAGTAGACACCCAACCAGTGCACCAAGACAGGTTCATCAAAGGTGTCTGATGCGTGCTATCCTGTCTGTGGGAAAGTGCATATAAACGATCCCTTGATACTAATGAAAAAAAAACATGTTAGGGGTTTCCTCTATGACTATCAGAATTACCAAATGTTTGATCCCCAATAGCCAATTAGCCAATTGTCTGGTTGTATCAGTGCAATGTCTAAATTTTAAATCAGTCAAGACCAAGGAAAAAGTAATGAACTTTCTTGTTGGCCTCAGTGAACATTGATGAGCATGACGAATCTTTCATCAACATTAAGTGCGAAAATTCTTTGTTGTGGAGTTGTTTTTCAGTAGTGATTAGAAAAACAAGACTGAAAGAGGAAAAAAGATGTTATATCTGGGGTTATTTTGTAGGGGTTTGTAGTATTCATTTGAAAGGGATCTGGAATCTTGTTTGTTTTCTTTTTATAGGGAGTATAATGATATACTAGTATATTTAATTTAATATTGATTTTATTTTATACTACTATGGCGACTTTTAAATTATATATCTGTGGTTCTTAAAATGCTCAATACTGCAACATTATAAAACACAAAATAGTCGTCTTTAAACGCTATAATTCTCGCTTCTGTCCGCTAACTGGGTTTTATTTGGTTTACTGACCGATTTTAGAAGATCCCTTTATCTACGTCTGCAACAACGCTGAGGAGAAACTGGGTGACCCTAAATGCCACACCTGATCAAAGGTCAAACATGTTTACCCAAGACATGTACCTCACACCAATCCCACTCGCAAGTTCCTGCACGCTGAAACATCAACATGTACGAATAAACTGCTATGAGTTATATACAAACGGAGATTATCCGATCGCCAGTGATACACACCACATGGCCAGCAACAGATGAACATGTGGTGGTGGTAGACATGTCCTGTTCAGGATCTTAGCACAACACAGACGAGAAACACGGAGTCCATTTGATGATGAAATCCTTCGCTCCTGGTATTGGACACATGCTCTTGCCACCGGTCTCGGCGGGGCAGCATGATGTAATACTGCTGTTGGTTTGTATTCCAGGATCATCTCTTTAACTAGTCAATGCATAGGCCAGTGGGGAGGTGATCGACCACTATACCCACCGACTTTTAGCAGTTTGTCTGGGAACTGTTGGTTTGAGATCTAGTTCAGTCGGTACAGCGCTCGTCTGATGTGCTTAGGTCGAAGGATCAAATCCCCTTAGACCACCCATTCTCTGACAGGGTGTTTCCCCCATCCCAACCAGTGCCCCACGACTTGTATATCAAATGCTTTGGTATGAACTCTTCTGTCTATGAGAACGCGTATATATAGATCTTTTGCTGCTAGTGCAGGGTTTTCTCCTGTCTGTAAAAGTGCACATATAAAAGATGCCAGGGTTTCCGCGGATGGCAACGTGTCATAATCACCAAATGGCTGACATCCAATAGCCGATGATATGCCAATCAATATGCTCTAGTGATGTCGTCAAACAAACTGATCTATGAACGTGTATTACGACAGCTAACAGTGAAATCTGTCCAAGCGACTACCTGTATAACATGCACCTCGATTAACCAACCACTGTTTATTGGTGCCACCTAGTATTCTACCAAATTATTACGATCTATTACAAATAGTCGTTATTTATTGATATACTCCCAATTTTTTTAAACAATTCCAACAGTACGAATTCTTTGGTTGTACCTAGGTTGTAAACGTTTATGAAATGACAACACGACACTTGCTCTTTAGCAAACGTTTATTAATACAAAACCCTGAATGACCAAGGAGTAGAAAACACATGGCAAATGAATAAATGAAATGGTGCAATGTATAAATGATTTGCGAACCAAACGATACATTAATCTATTTCCTTAGAGGAATGTCTACAATAACCTCGACAAAACAACGTGTCCCACGGAAGACAGACTAAGACACTGAAGTTACAAGGTGCAACAAATTTAAAAACAAAAGTGCTTATGTATCAACAGCCCAACAGTCCACAAACGTTTTAGGTGCATGTTCCAATCTTATACTACGTCCAACACCAACGCTACGTAAAATATGTCCTAAGATGTCTCTAGCGTAACGAATATTAAACAGGGCCAACTCTGGCACTCGCCAAATATATCGACTGCGAATTTTAAAAGCAATTGGAGAATTTTATTTTAATTTAGCGAAATAATTTTATTTAATAACAGATTTTTTTTTTTTTTTGAAATCAACTCTTAACTAATGAATATTAACGTTTAGTCCAGTCGAGTTATGAATCTTCGGTTATTGTTCTAAGACACAGACATACACAATGACTCAGGTTTAACGTGGTCGTATACTTGGGCAGTTAAGACAACCTGACATGGATTAAATACCCAGTCGGTCGGTCTACAGCCAAATTATAATTTGGAAAATTAATCACCTCACTTTCTTTCTAGACTGCCCAGTATTCAACTGTAGCCAGTCTCTGCGGTGTTACGAAGCGCTCGCTAGTCTGGTTTTTGGCGCTTGACGGTAAACGAGATATAGATAAAGAGCAACAAAGTGAAATGTTGAGTTGCCTATATACCTATATGCCGCTGTTATATATTATTTGAACGTTTGATAAACTGATGAATGTATAGCTAGAATGGACCACACACCCAGAACGCAGTGAAATGGTTTGATGGACAATTGTTCGTTAAATTTTATCAATTTGGCAAAATACAAAACAAAACATTAATACAAATAAATAAAATTTAGAAAAAAAATTTCAGAGAACATTTCTCATTTGTTGTAATAGGTACCAAAAGCTCCATAAATTAAAACAAACGTGTGCAAGACGGACAGTTAACAGGCCACAAGAGGTAACAAATGATGTGAATTAAACGCAAGTTAGTATTCCTGTAACCCTACTTTCAAAATAGCTCTTTAGCTTTCCATTCAACCGGGCAAGTGGTTCTTGTTGTCAGTATAAATAATGTGGGACATTGCGTGAACTTTATTGCACTTGAGACTTCGTGCTGTAAAAAATGTTTTTATTACTACTAAAACTAGACACGTATGTGGAGATTGAATAGGCACAAATTTATATCGAAGCCAACAATTATAGTCAACACTGAATGACCAATTAAACAGTTAATGTAATATGGACGAATAGGCTATCTGCAAAATTTCATATCGACATATTATTGGTGGTGGTGAGAGGGTGGCAGCGTTTGGTGGCATTTTATTATCTCACACCACTGTTCTAATACAAATAACACACGACAAATGCTGTACAAAATCACACCTAACAAATTTATTTGCAATCCATCATGAAGACATGTACGCTTTTTATGAAATCAACTGAACTGAATTCCATATCGGCTGAACTAATGAGAATATATGCAGAAGCCAGAGGTTTTAGCACAAAAATATTATGAAACAAATTTACTTAAAAAGAGTTTTATTTTCAAAAGATATGCTAAAACATACAAGTTAAAACCTTATAACATTAGTAACAACCACACGGGTGGCCAGTAGCCCACATTTGGGCATCATAAGGACTCATTTTTTAAGTTCAAGTATCAAATGCACTGATTTTCTGATTTCCGAGACGTCACTCGCTAACATCAGACGTCAATTAAGTCAGGCGTGAAGGAAGATTTTGTAGTTTAGACTAAAGCATGGAACAAAACATACATCATCTTTATTTTATACAACTTCTGTACAAAGAAAATACACGAACTTTTAAAATATGCACCCCAGCCAGATAATATATTATGGGTCAATGGCGATGCTCATATTCACACGTGGTCGAGAAAAACATGCTTACAAGCAGAACAAACAATTACTTTTTAATTTCAACAGTTTGCATATTAAGTATTAAATGAAAATGTCATGACCTCCAAGCTTGTTGACTGTGCTGAATTATCAAGTAAATTGAAATTTTGCAATCTGCTTTTAACTCTACTTTGGTGTAAAAGCTTGTAGACATTTCAATGAAGCCAGGACATGACCATTAATAACTTGAAACACGTACACCATTTCATTCTGCAAGGCACAAACACAACATACATGCACGGTACTGCGGCTTAGATAATCATAAATGTGATATGATTGCAATCTCAATTATAGATGACCAAAATGACGTTGGAAGCAATATTTTTCATTGGCTATCGAGTTGAGTATCATCAGTATGTGAACCATGTATGTTCCACGCTCGGTGGATCTATGTCACACAGTGGTCAACAAACAGCACAAATATATGAATGATGATAACATGCAGGGTGATATGGCAAGGTATAAAATATTTGTCATGTGCATAGACTTTATTGCAGCTACAACTGGGTAAATTGTGAAGATCTGTCAAAAACAAAATTAAAAAATAAGAATAATAAAATCTGGCTGGGGACATGTATTTACTAAATTAGTCATGTCAAACATGAATAACACCTAACGAAATATATCACATCACTCCATCACACCAAAAAGACAACAACACCACTGCAAAAAATATCCTTGACAAAACATCTTACAAGAACACGAACACCCCAAGTAAAGTGATCCGTCAAATTCATTCAACCAGACATGTTTCTATTGAATCCTTTTCCAATCATGTACCAAAACCAAGATTTTATATCCTGAAAAAAAAATAGTCACCATTTCAACACTGACCCTTCATCATGTACCTAAATGTGGTATTTATTTTAGCATACTTTTAAAACAAATAATATTCTCGAAGACACATTATTACCATTAGCAATTCAAGTATCTATTTATAAAAAAAAAGAAAAAAAAAAAAGAAAAAAAATTACATTATATAAATAAATAAATTATGACAATACAACAAACTGAACATTTTCTGCAAAATAATAATGTGGATTCATTGCTTTTAACAGAAATGTCAAGTATGCTGAACAAAATAAATATCATAAGTAAATACAACTTAAAATAATTAAACCTGGACGCAACAGAAAGGTTTTTGGTAACAAAATTTGACACACCACTGTATGATTTCATAGTTTATTTACTGACTCAATGCATTTATCATCAGACTTTCATTGACTGGTACTACCATCATTCCACAGATCCATCCAAACCAAGACAGCAAATGTCCTAATTGTCATCACATTAAGCACATAGAATTGTGTTGGTTGCATAAAAACTAGACATGGGTCAGCTCGTTGTCTTTGATAAAAATTACCTTTGGCAAGGACTTAGTTGCAGAGGGTGTAATCTAACAAATGAGGTAAATGAGGTATAATGATGACAAACAAGTTAAATAAATAAATACCATCAATAAATAGCTTGGCTTTGAATCCATATTTTCACACAAGATGCACAGACATTTTTTTTTTTAATCAGTAAAATGTCATTGATACCACCATTTCTTTGATAGTTTTTTTTACTGTTCTTTTCTGTTTTATACAAAATATATTTACTACATCTTTCAAGGATTCAACATGCATAGTAAAATCCTTAACTAAGTAAAAATAAATAATAAAGAAACATGGCAAGTTACTATTGTAAGAGTGTTAAACCATTACACTCTGTGAGAAAAGACGGAACACACATTCCATCATTCATCCATGCAAATGATTTGGGTTCATTTTTATTATCTCAACCAACAAATACACAAGAAAAAAATGAAAGGAAAATAAATATGATGCAGGAATGCAATAAATTATGAAATTATGTTAATGAGTATGCATGCAATCTTATATTTTGTTATAAAAACTGTTAGTAAACAAGAAAATCATTTGAAGGAAACAGTTCGCTTGTAGACAGCAATGTCATCACTGAATAATTTAGCATTAATAACATCCTTATATTCCAAGATGTGTTAAAATAGGGAATGATCACTTAAGTGCTGCAGTACGTTTCAGATCTCTCATACAATATGTTATCAACAACAACAACGATCTAGATAACAATGTCTAAACAGATATAGATACATACACAGGTGTGTTCTCACTAAACTATTAATTTCTACAAAGAACAACTTCAAAAATAAACACTGTATAATTCATAGAAGTCTCCATACAGTACAATTGTTAATTTTCTGTTTTTGCACAGGAATAATTTTATTTCAAATTACATTCAAGAGCAATATGAAAAAGTTAAGTTACTTCAAATTTAACATACTAGTACATACAGATTAATTAGTTAATGCAAGGTTTTGTTAATTATTTTACCAATTTTCCATGACCATTTATCAATGGCAAATAGATGCTATGCCACAAATAACTACTTCATTGGTTTCTGGTGGTCATTTGCCAGTTCTGGAATGTGTCAAGTACACAGGCATTGAAATTTGAAGCTATGAAAGGCCATGTATCATTTTGTAAATTGTAAACTTATTTAAATTGCAAACCGAAAGCTTCACATATATTTGTATGACTAAATCTTTTTAATGAATGTGTACAACTGAAAATGGCAACTGTGGCATTTTAGTAATCTGACTGATCTGTATTTGACGCCAATGACACTAACTGTATTCAACTGTTAAATGTTTAAAGACGTCTGAGCAGTTTGATGTTGAACCTATGTTTTACTCAAAACAAAATAGATAAAACAATTTTTCTAGTTGCTTTTTGGACTTTTTTTTTTTCTGTACTGTAATGGACTTTTTTTTTCTAGCTGCACGTAATTGACAACATTAATGTGCTAACAGCAAATGGTTCTCACTACCTGTGAATATTTGTATCACTGACAACTAAAATAAATTATAGGTATAAATATTAAAGTCAAACGCATAGACGGCACATAGTTTAACCAAGAGATAGAAATGAATGCCTGAACAGTAGTGAACACAACTAGACCGATTGTCTCAAATCGATGTAATAAAAAAATAATTAAAAAATGCATATATGTACCAAAATAAAATTAAGAAAAAAAAACCCAAATATTTTGTCTGTAGAACAAAATCAGTTCAATAATATGACCAATTAACAAAATGCTAAACCAGTAACTGGAAGATGACACAGTGGAACTTGACAAAACCTACTCATCCTGCTAATCAAATAATGTGAGATTTTCTAATGCTGACTGCACAATTAATCATTTTAATTTAATTGAACTTGTGCAATGACAAGTATACAATACATTTTACATTTTGATGTGCATAACCATTGATTATTATCTTGTCACATTAATTTCGTTTTAGTACCAAGATAAAAAAAATATATATATAATGAAGCATCTTCTTTTTTGTTGTTGATGATTTACAAAAGTGAATTAAACATGATCAGCAGTTCATCAATTTGGAATGTTTTAGTATAACAGTGATGAATACTTCTTCACACAACTGAACTCAATACCAAGAAAAGCTTTGAACCAATGACTTTTTTTAAATATTGGTTAATTGGATATCCATTTACTGTCCTGGTGACCAAGAAACAGAAGCTGCACATTGTTCAACATGCTTAAACAAATTTGAATCCCACCAATGTACACAATCATTATTTCATTATTTGGTCAGGGCTCGGTCTGTGTAGACGAGTCAGAAACAATGGTCTGCTGCCTGATGAGTGTTTGATGACTTGCTTATGAAGATGTGTTACTTTCACTAAAATCAGCTGAATAGATGTTTTCACTACATTCTTAATGTAATACATTTAGGTTTACTTATGGTTTTGCTAAAAAGACTAAAAAATATATATATTTGCTTCATTTCCAGAAATCTAGTGCATCCAAGGACTGTTTTGGCAAGTTCCATTGTATTCTTTTTCTGGAGATTGGTAAAAACAATTTAAGTGTCAGAAAGAATGACAATATGTGAAACATTTTAATTGTGATCCAAGATCGTAAGTTTCTGTTTTTAAAGGAAATATTATATGAATGGAAAATAGAAAAAGTAAAATTCAATGGTACATTCTAGTAATGTTTCTCAACCACTTTGTCTTTGGGGACCATCAACTGGCCATCTTCAAAAAATAGACTAACTGCTTTTATGATTCTGGCTGTTTGTGTCCATTATATCCCATTACATTTGTACATATTCTGGACATTATTCCGAGGTTGAGAGACACTGCTCTAACACATACTGATTTATATGAATGAACAATTCAACAATCACGAATAATCTTTCAGCAGAGGACATATAAGCAAAACTTTCATTCATAATAAACTTTTCAACATAACAGTTTGGCTAATTCGCCTCTAATGACCTATACTTTGAAATATCAACATAAGATAGAGTAACAGGTTTTTAAACTTTATAACATCCATAAGGATGAGTAATTTCTTTTTTTTAAAATCTTATTTCATTCAAACCCTGAGATTACATGTATTTCTCACAAAATTATCAAAATATACTCTGTGTTGTACCAAGAGGTTTAGTATCAAATTGTATCTGATGTCATAATAAGATAACAAGATATATATCCAGTGAATGAAGTCTCACTCTGATCGAACTCTTCTGGATGTATCCCAAAACAATGTTTTTACTGTAAATTCATTCTCTCGAGTTATGTGTCCAAGCTCTTGACACAAAACATAATAAATATACAAGTGAACAATAATACACATTTTTATGTCAAGAATCTTAACACAAATATACAATCCATCTACATCTGACACCAGACCAGCAGGACAATACAATTAATATTGAAGAGAAGCTAACTTTTAGGACTGACCATATATGCAGGGATGTGACACACATTTAAAATTAAATCTGAAATTGATCTTTAAAAACTTGTGAGAACTCTAAATCATGCTTAAATAAAGGTAATTTTCAGCATTTGAGATTAAATACAATTTAATTTTTGGAAATCATTTTATACAAAACAACTGATTTTGGACAAAATGAGGGGAAAATCACATCCCTTTTTTTTTTCAAGTACTTTATCTATGGGACATGGGACAATACTTGAAAATGGGCAAAACCAGCCACTACAATAAAATTTGTTCACCTTCTGGTGATTAAAAGCACATGCACAAACCATTCTCCAAACACCGACATTTGGTTTTACAAAATATCAAGTGACATTTTTAAAGAGACATATATGTACATCTCAAATTTGAAAACATATTAGCGTGGTCAAGATGTCTATACTACTCCACAGTTCAGTAAGGATGCTTTTATCATTCACTAAAATATTGAATAGGATATGTTGTTAATTGTTAAACATGAAACCTGCACATGTATGTATGATAGATGAATTCTGTGAATGAAACATGAACTTGGAAGATCAGAAACGTTGGTAACGCTACTAAAAGATATGATCATTATCTTATGTTTTGAGACCTGCATCAGTGAAGAAAACCATAATGGTAATTAAATGACAGAGGAACAATAAAACTGAAGACAACCTAAAACCAAAACAAATTAATTTTAAATTAATAATCAGGGTTCCTACTATTAGAATGCAATAGAATTCCCTGAGATTTTATGTTGCGTCTAATTATTCAAACTTAGTCAAATCGTTTTTTTGGGGGGTTTTTTTGTTTGGGGGGTGGGGTGGGGTGGGGGGGGGGGTTAGTGTCTTTCTCCCAACCAACCTCCACAAAATGAAAAATCAACTTTTCTATTAATTTAGCCAAGTACAAATACGGCAGTGAACCCAAATTCCATTAACCATAATTACTATTAACATACATAACCAACATCAAATTCACTGAAGATACCCCAAAACTCGAGTTCAGAATCAGTGGGAGCCTTGAAATGGCCGATCCAGACAGAAAAGTGTGTATGTACAAAACGAAGAGTAAAGTTTGAAGTGGACCAAAATTTATGTTTTTGATGCCTAAGAAAGTGCTGTCATTAACATGTACCGGTATAGGATTAATGACATGATATCATCTTTTTGATTTGATCAATCTCTACTTTCAATAAATAAATAACACAAATTTTTTTTAAAGGAACAGAAAAAACATTTCATACATTTGAAACATGTAAATATTGAAGGTTTTACATCAAATAAAACATAAAATCTGTATTAATTAACATTCATGTACATTTTTTTTTTCTGAATCCAAGTGAATTGTCAAATCTGGCTTTTTGGGGTGGTGTTTTTTAATGTTTAATATGTCTAACAATTATTACCAAACATTTTCTCTTTAACGAGTGAAAAAAGAAACTCCAAGAATCATTAATTACATTAATAAAAAATTCTGTGTTAATTATTTGATCAATTTACTATATGTATAGGTAGTTTGATAGAAAATAGTACTGTGTAATCGTCAATTCCATTTCATTTAATCCTCAATTTCACTGATGGTTTCAATAGAACATAAAAGCATTGTCGAATGCACGTTGTTTATCGTTTAACTATTCACTTGGATCCCTGTTTTTTTTTTTGTTTTTTTCTTTATAACATTCATAGCATCATGTTATTGACTAGATGCATTATATTAGCAACATAAAGATATTTTGGCAATGACTATGTACAATTCTGCATGCACAAGCAACTAGTCCCAACTTGTCGTCAGTGTAACACTATAAATAAGTTAAAAATTGTACAGATTTATATACACAAATACATTATAATAATTTACTCAAGTCATAAAGAAACAGTAAAATGATCAATTAAGTATGACTTATAAGAGGCATAACCTACTCAAGATGCATTTGACATTCAGTTAAAACCTGCAGACCTATCTTATGATACATTTACAAGCATGTATGATAAACATATTCGTCAATACAAATATGTAGAGAGAGCCATGTTTTAAAACTTGGACTGACAAAAAGCATTGTCTTCACTTGAAACTATTCAATTTGCATCACGGTTTTACAAAGAGTCCAAGACCAGTCTTTGGAATTTCTAAATCCTGGTACAATGTACATCTGTTTCACAGTTCTCATTGCTGTTAACATGGTCTAAAGTTGATTATGCCTCTAACGAATATTCATGTTTCAAGTCGAACTCTCGAACAATGGAAGTATTGGTCTACATGTTTGCCAGTAATTAGTGTTTCTTTTTCAAAATGGATTTTAAAAGTGCGAGATGCTATCAATTTGTGTGGCTTGCTGTAACTGGATATCACAGAAAGCCACTCTGCTCACAGCAGCTTGATGGATGGCTTTCCTAAATATATATTTTGTCCTTTGTTCTATTATGCTCAACTGGAGATTAATAACCACTGCTAAAAGACGTTTCTTTTCCAGATACCTAATGCAAACCAAAGATTACTGAACACATTCAGTCATTACAAAAAATGTGTGGTTGACTGTATTATATACAAAACTCATCACATCAATGAAAGTGTGTAATGTTTCGTTTGACGAGTCTCAGCCATACTAATATTTCATGAAAGGTTCAGTAATGAGTTGTCTGCTTGACTATTTTGAGCTGGCAAACCACCATCTTATGGGATGTTATTAAATATGATATGAAAGTAAAGGTGGGACAAGAAAAAAAATGGTATATTACCAATACATGACAATGGAATAAGTTACATTACTTTACAAATGTCCATGTCCATGGAAGGTTGAGTAAATTCAGAGTTGATTCATGTGATAAATAAGTGGTCTTTATGATTGAGTCCACATCCTCATGTTGTTATGTGCACTGTAGCTAACAACTACAATCACAGTCCAATATCCACCAACATCTAGAACATTCAATTTGGTACAAAAGATAACATAGCAGTTTAACCGGGCAAACAGAAAACAAAGAGCATGAAATCACAACACTTGTGAAGGATTCAGACATACATGTAGTGAAGAAAATTCACTGTGTATGAGGCTCAACACAAAAACAAGATGAATATGTCAATTAGCTAACCCATGTGAGGAATACTATCAAATCTTTAGCTTGTTAACACTTCAGAACTGGAATCCGATGGCTCTATTTTACTGGGTTATAAAAATAAAGCTACACAGATTTTCATTATTACAGACAACCAATTCCTTCAGTGCTATAAATGAAATGGCAAAAGCTTCAAATGCATTTGATGTTCTGAAAAAGTGACTGTTTAGACTAGTTTAACCTAACAGTTAATTATTTGCAACAAGAATATTTTGTGTATTCACAGAACCACATCTGCATTTTTTTTTTTATTGTACTCTGTTGTCAACAAATATATTCCTCAGCTGACCAGTGGAACCAAGAATACCAAAGCCACCTTGTATACAGTTCAACCAGAAAACATTCTTTTTTAGTTAACCCACAAAATATTCAAGAGGCAGCCCAGAAATAATTTAACCACATTTATTTTAATTTTTAACAAACAAAAAGTAATTAAAAAGGTAAAATATCATAATATAGCTCACACGAGAGACTGACATTTATAAGACAGGTTGTGAGCAATCATTTTAACACTTGTTCTTTAGCAAAGAAAAAGCAAGTTGAGCAAATTAAAAAGAAAAAACGATGTAAAGGAAAATACCAGTGGGCAAACATGAATTCAGACATCAACTCGTCATTCACACAGCATGCTAGCAGGGCATTTCATACTTTGATGATGGCAGTTATGAATGGCTCAATGTTTGTGCAGCTTCTGGAAGGATTCCTGAGTTTGATCTTTGTGTTAGTTTATTATTATCAGATCACCATTTCCTAATAAGTCACCATAGTATGCACTTTTTCCCAACTCATTTGTAAATTGCTGTTACAAACTGCATTTTCTGTTGATAAACAAATAACTTCTTTTTTTTCGTTAATTATTCTCAACAATTTCAATCCATTTCATTTCATAAGCAACCACAGAATAAGATGAGGCAGCTGTCATATCCATACACTTGTAAGACTCCAATTACTGTTTTGTCCAACCTACAGTTAAATGTATAGCTCCACGCATGCACTCAACACTCCATTGCTAGTGCTCTGTGAGTATAACTAGCTTCCAGTTTACTAGCAGCACAGGTGAGTCTTTCGAGAGCGAAGGCGGCGGCGGTTTCGTGACTGTCTATTGAAAACGATGACGGTGTCCCTTGTTCTGAATCAACACTTTTCATCTCGAGAAAGTCATTGTCGTTGTAACTGTTTGAGCTGGCGTTGCTCTCCGTTTCCACTGACTGACTGCGGTGAATCTCGCTCTTGCTGCCCGCGTCCTGGCTGCGACAGGAGAAACACGGCTTCAGGAGCCTTGGGTCCACCAGTACCTCGCCGTTGATCCCTTTGAAGATGATCCCGCAACAAACCTGTGTCCTGAAACAAGACATTAGTACATCTATAAAGCATACATGTATATTTAACAAGCCTGTGTCCTCAAATAGATATCGGCACATTCATAAAGCATATAAGTGCATTTAACAAGGCTGTGTCCTCAAATAGATATCAGTACATCCATAAAGCATACGTGTGCATTTAACACGGCTGTGTCCTCAAATAGATACCAGTACATCCATAAAGCATGCACGTACATTTAACAAGGCTGTGTCCTCAAATAGTTACCAGTACATTCATAAAGCATAGACTACATTTAACAAGGTTGAGTCCTCGTACAGATATCGGTACATTCATAAAGCATAGACGTACAATTAACAAAGCCGTGTCCTCAAATAGATATCAGTACATTCATAAGCATACGTGTGCATTTAACAAAGCTGTGTCCTCAAATAGATATCGGTACATCCATAAAGCATAGACATACATTTAACAAGGTTGTGTCCCCAAATAGATATCGGTACATTCATAAAGCACACACAAACATTTAAAACAAGCCTATGTCCTCAAACAGAATGCCAAAGAAAGTTTACTTTTTCCAGTAGGTGAGATCGAGAAAGGAGCTGATTCTGTCTTTGCTGGGTGATCGCTTGCAGTGTTTCCCACGGGACACGTGGTTAGAGTCCTCGTTGTCAGACTCATCACTGAAGTCCAGAGAAAACTTCCGTGAAAACTGGAGTGTTCTATCACAACTGTCCTCTCCTGCAATTAACAAAAAATAAATTCATAAAAATAAATTTTAAATTGACTGTTTAGTTGAGGTATTCCCATTATGGGGTGACACTGGGGATTTGTATATTTATTGTGTATTTATTGTGTCTGCATGTGTATATATTTGCATGTACATGTGTATGTGTAGTGTATGTTTTTATGTGTATATGTATGTACGTGCAATTTTCACAAACATTATATAACATAAAATAAGATCTATTGTACAACTTCTCACTGCAAATTTTATATACATGTACATGTTAGGTCATAGTAGCAAATGGGTGGGAGATGGGTGGGGGTATCAAGAGGAAAGTATGAACGATTTTGTACAAGTGGGGAATGCCCCAAAACAAAAACAAAAAATAAAAGCAGGAGCAATATTTTATTATACCTTAGTTACATTTTGCACTGATAAAAATAACCCAGTTTTACCATGACATATACGACAAAATGTAATCCATATTTACACTGACATAAATAACTGAGTAAAAGTAACACATTTTAAACACCACAGCAAACAAGCATGTCAACCTGCTGTAAGAGAATGGCAGATAGATTAACCTAATTCTTCCCAGCCCATTATCCTGGAGCACAGCATGCCAGCACAGCCAGTGGTTCGCTCACATTTATCAACTTACTCCACAAGATCAACTATTCGTATGATATATTCTCGTTCACGGGCATTAGCACACAAACCTTCACATTTTTCTCATAACCCACAAAAACAGAGCACCTGACAAACAATGGAACTTTACGGTGAAATTGATTTTTTTTTTTTTATCAATAGCAATAAATTTCAACAAATATAAAGTTGCTTAAAACACACTCACAATTGTACATTAAAGTTACAAAGACGCTCTCCAATACAATACTAGACTTTTTTTTTCTCGTAACTCACAAAACCAGAACACTTAACAAACAATGGAAAGTTACTGTGAAATAGTTTGGGTTTTTTTTCTTACGGCCAAACAAAAAAATAGGTGTGTTTGCATCAATTGCATCCCCCAAAAAATTAGGGTAGGTAGGTAGGGGTTTTTTTGTTGGTTTTTTTCCCCTTCCCTTTCTTCCTTAATGTGTGTGTACTTATATAACATTATCTATAAATAATATATATGGATTTGTGGCATAAACAGATGTTTAAAATATCGAAATAACCTGTACCAAGGCTATGTTCGTACATTTGGTTACTTCCGTGACCGACCAAGCTGTTCGGTGGTAGCTAATCAGGGGAAGGAACTCTATTACAAAAGCTTTTCCATAATTTCTCGATGTTTTTCGGAAGGGAATTACATGTGCAAAATGTATCGTATAATAGTATGTAAACAATGTGCAAGGAAGGAAATACTCTTGTTTGGTGATGTTGTCCTCTTTTATTTTTACTTCTTTTTTTTATTATTTTATTTTTTATTTTTAAAAAAAAAATCAGTTTAAGAGAAAAAAATATTAGGGTCGGGGGGGGGAGGGGTAAAACTAGGGACGGTCGGTCGACCAGAAACACACCTATTTTTTTGTTTGGCCTAATCAATTGCAATAAATTTCAGCAAGTATTAAGTTCCTCAAAACACACACACTGTACATTAAAATTCTCTTCTAGTCCTCCTTAAAAAGCTCTCCTATCCAATATAGACTACTACACATTTTTCTCATAACTAACAAAAAAGAACACTTAGTAAACAATGGACAGTGACTGTGAAATTGATTTTTCTTGAATCAATAGCACTAAATTTCAGCAAATAAAAATTTCTTCAAAACATACGACTGTACATTAAAAATCACAAATATCTTTTCTGAGTTTTTGTCTTCTACAGAAACTAAAACACTTGATCCTTCTGTATTAAATGGAAAATACAAATAAAAGCTTACAATATTTAGAAATGTCGGTCAGTCTGCTAGGACTGTTGAAAGAAAGAAGGGACCAGCAAGAAAAAAGATAATAGTTTCACAGACACTCTCTCTAGCAACGGCCCTATAAGGAAAAATATACCAGTGGATAGATGGGACTCGCATACCCTCTTGATAACAAGTTTGTTTTGTTTACGGACACCAGTAAAGCACAATGATTAATTACTCATCAGCTATCAAGATATCAAATCCCTTTAAGAAGGGCCAGATTACAGATTGTCAGACATGCAGGTACTTTTAACAAGGACCAGGGGAAAACAAATATAGAGACAGATGGACAGACGCAACAAAAAATTACCCTATATGTAGCCCACACCGATGGATTAAGATAGTGTCTATGGCTCTTCCTGTTTGCAACACAGGCATAGACTAACATCCAGTCTTGACAAACAATGGCTACACAACAGTGGGGGTTTTATAGTTCAGCTGAATATAAAGTTAATTTAATTATCTGAAAGCAATTTTAAACAAAAAAAGGAGAAGAAAACTAGAAGCAATGATAATAAAGAAGCATCTCTAAGCTATAAATCCAAGCAATTTCATTCTGGAGCAGTTTCACACAACTAAAAAAAAAATCAGCATAACAAATAATAAAGCTAAATGATGAAAGACGGTGTGGAAACACTTTGCAGTGAATTTCCATTTCTGGTAGAGTATGAGGCTAGTGTGAGGCAACCGTAAGCCAGCACTGCTTGCCATTCACTGCTCACGAGGCCTGACAAAAATAACAGCAGAAGGAAACTGGTAGTTCCAGTAATCAAACCAGTGTCATGCACCACTAACAAAGGTAGGCTAAAAATGTGGCCTCCTGAAACAGATAGCTTCTTACTACAGGTTAGTTAAGACTGTATTAACAGTATTTCAAGATTAAAGAGGCCTCCTATAACAGGTGGTTGATATAAAGGGGTGGCATTTGGGCAGATTTGACTTCTCAAAACAGTTGGCCATGTCAGACATGTTTCTATAAAAATGAAAGAGGGAGTGGAAAATATTCTATGTAAAACAGAGACATGATTCTAACTTGACAAACAGCAACAGCTGGCCATTTACTGTGGTGACAACCTTGTTTCTATAATAATAAGGGCGTGGGAGGGCACCAAGTTCACATTAAACCCACCCACATACACATGTATTTGTATGTACTTGTGGCCGATGAACTAGTAAAGCATTTCGGCTCAACCTATTGAGCATTGTGGCATTTACAGCAGACATGACCTAAAAAGGCACATGCTGTTACTGGCATGTGTTTTGCCTCATATCTTGCTACTGCCGGCTAGCAGCACTGGGCTGCTGTTTGTAGAGGGAGTTGTGCCGCTGAGCACTGGCGTACAACTGGGTCATTGACCGACTTACCTGAGAACTCGTCTGAGATCGGACTGGGACATGGAATGATGGGATATTGTGGCCTTTTCACTTTTAACTTCTTTGTTTTGTGCTTCTTGAATTTGATCGGGCTCTTGTTCTTGATTTTCAGTGCTGATTTTGTCCCAGGGCCTGCCCGTGCATCCACCACCTGTTGAAAAACAGAAACAAAAAAAACAGGATTAAGTTAAATCAATACTCTTATATAGTATGTTTTACAGATTAAAAAACCCCACAATAATGAACTAAACATACAATTTGTGAAGAAAGATCACACAAAGACATCGTTTCTGAGTGACAAACCAACATAACTTATTTAAATTTGGAAGAAAAACATTTTCAAAAAGGAATGCTTTAAAAAAAATAAAAAAATAAAAAATAAAAATTCTGTATACATTTTACTACATAAACAATACATACATGTATATAACATTCTGAAAATACTAATATTATGTCCTGATGTTTACACATTGCAGTTAAAGCTGTGACAAGTGTTTTGTTTTAAATATTAAAAAAATTCTGCGTTTTGCTGTTAATCTACATGCAATTTGCAGCCAATGTTTCAGCAACATGTACTGTACCTATACTGCCATCTTTTTTTCAATCCATAGCTTAAATGCTTAAGGACAAAACCTTGTGGTTGTGCCCAATTATTATTATAATGGCCACTCTTTTTTTTTAATAGTCAGTATTGATTTCCATTGTAAAAGTGTAATAAGCAGTCATGACGGATCAACTCAAAAGACACATACAGCTCGGGTTTCATTATACCCGGTAATCGAAAGGTACACCAATAGAGGGCGGTCCAGTTGGCCTAATCAATGCACTGATGTTGCTCAGTAATATTATATCTTAAATACAGCAGATTTTGAAACAAGCTGGCATGTGAAAAACTATTTTTTGAATTTATTAGGCATGAAAGAAGAAAAAAGGGTGAAATTGATTAATTGATTACCAGCTGTAGTGAAAAACAAACAAATGCATTCTTTGTCCCAAAAACACATTTCCTGACATAAATTGCTTTTTATTTTAATTAGCTTCCATAGTGGACTATTCTATAGCTGGGAGGTATTTATTAATGAAGTATACAATTTGTAACTTGTTAGGTGAATGCATTTTTATTTCGCCTTTGATTAAAAACTGGTAACTAGCCTGAAGTGGTCATTCACTCTGGTACTAATTGTTTTAATTTTTCAAAACTTGATGGTCACAAAATTAATTTTACTGGTCATATCGGTTTGAACTGAGCAGCATATAATGAGCTGCAAATGCAAAACTCCTCTTTAAGGCCTCATTTTGCATTACATTCTACCAGCACTCACTTGAATTCCTTCCATATGTATAGGGAACCCATTATGTGCAGGTGCTAGGTGACTAATTAATTAAGAATTTGATTCTAATAAATAATGTAATTATTATCTGGAGATTAAAATTATATTTTTCAGTGTATTGTGCCTTCATAAGTGATGTTATGGACATCCCATTGGATGCACACACTTATTACATAAATCAGTTTCTCAGATTTCTGTTAAAAATATGAGCCCTATATTTAGACCTAAGCTGCAAATGCAGTAAGCAGCTACTTTATGTATGCCCTATAATGCCTCTGTCCCCACACAAATAGTACTTGCTGCAACACATACCAGAATGGCCTGTATAGACTGGTAAATGTGCATATCTGTAGTACGAAATGCACTCTGCAAGTCTATACACAGAATTGCAGGTGTGTGTGTAAGGGTCGGGTGGGGGTGGGGATAGTGTGTGCATATTTATTTAATTATTTAATGGGACTGAAAGTGCAAAAATATTCACCATTATGGTAATTTTGTCAAATGCACTGTTGTTGCAAATCACCTGATGAGGTTCTGCACTTTCGCCGTACAGCATTCTGCTCAATTCAGGTTTCTATTGATTTCTACACACCACTGGAATTGACAGTGCAACAAACTTGCAGGCAGTGGCTGGGGTATTTTTAGAATGTCGGCCACACAAATGGTAACCGGCATTTCTGCATGCAGCTGTAGTACTATTATAAGGCTGGAGAAGCAACAGTGTAAAATGATACCTGTGAATTAGACAGCCGTAAAGAATTTGACGTATCTCAGTTCACCTCAAAGACAGTACAAAGCACATTCTTTAGGAATGAGAAATACTCAAAATGTATATGATTAAACAGGCTGTGATTTGATGGTTTAAGAAATTCATAACCATTCCTACATTATTATTAATGTTATACAGATTACTAGGATATACATATACATATTATTACAAACTTCCCACCGTTATATGTTGTACCGTACTCTATTCTGATTGGACAACGTCACTTAGAAACTGAATGTTATGCTTCGATATAAACCTCAGAAGATGAAGATATTACGTCAAATATAATATCATTACATAAAATATATTATGAAAAAGGTGTTAGAAACTGATTGTTGTTTTTAACTAACTAGAAGTGTTGTTTGTAATTATACAAATTGTTTGTAATTTTTGGATGTAATTGTTAGTATAAATATGCGATTTGTGACTGGTTATACCACATTGATAAATTCACAAAAAAATTCTTACATAATTGGCAGAAATGAAAAAAATTATAATAATTTTGTACTGGAACATTTTTCTTCCTTGTTTAATCTACATGTCACTAGGACCTATATATACAGCTGTACAAAGTGTTAAGCAAACACAGACCAGGAAGGACTGGACGTTTATTGTAAATTGACCTTTTCCATTATTACCTTGTAGCATCACTCAAACCTATAAATACATCAATGTGCTTGTAGTTTACCGTGTACTTGACTGCTTAGTTAGCGGTTTAAACATTAATTTTATTTCATTCGGCCATCAGTGACAACATGGGATTTGTAATTGTGATGGTTTAAACATTAATTTTATTTTATGTTATTCAGGGTTTTTGTCAAAGGGTATATAATGTATGAATATGCAAATCAATAGCAATAACCAGCATATTATCTACGACTTTGTTACTAAACCAATGCCCAAACTTATATTGTTATTTGGTGAGTGTGTGGGGGGAAGGGATGGGGTGAAGAGTCAGAATTACTATTGTCTGTACCTTTCTGGGGAAGTTATCAATAAATGGATGTTTAACAAGAACCTGACACAAAGTAATCAGGCAACATCTTGTAACGGAACGGACGAAGACAAATCTAAGCTAAATTCCTCCTCCTCCCCAGACATGTATGTATGATATAGAAAAAACCCAAACATTCACCTTACAGGTAGAGTGCTAATGTTCACACGATTTGTCCTCGAGACAAATTAAAGAAAGCTAAAGAAACAGCGTGTGTATTTATGGTTTGAAGGCAGTTTACGGAAGATCAATATGTTTTCCAACATGTCTAGGATCTTTAACAAACACCAACAACAGCAGATGCCCAGTGTCGGGCCAGACCGACAGACGCCAATCTCATCCAAAAATATTGGGACTGTCATCGGGGCAAACTTAATTGTGTGTATTTAGTGCTGTCGACATTGACAAACGAGTAAATCTGAAAAAAATCCACTGAGTTCAAACTAGATTAAAGTTTAAAATTTGGGGGTAGGAGAGGGGAACTTATTCAACATATATTAGTAGTTCCATTATTTAAAAAAAAAAAAAAAATTAATGTAGAAACAAAAACATTTCTCTGTGAAACTAACTATATAAGAAAGAAATGGTTTTTTATTTAACGATGCACTCAACACATTTTATTTACGGTTATATGGTGTCAGACATATGGTTAAGGACCACACAGATTTTGAGAGGAAACCTGCTGTCGCCACTATATGGGCTACTCTTCCGATTAGCAGCAAGGGATCTTTTATTTGCGCTTCCCACAGGCAGGATAGCATAAACCATGGCCTTTGTTGAACCAGTTATGGATCACTGGTCGGTGCAAGTGGTTTACACCTACTCATTGAGCCTTGCGGAGCACTCAGGGTTTGGAGTCGGTATCTGGATTTAAAATCCCATGCCTTGACTGGGATCCGAACCCAGTACCTATCAGCCTGTAGACCGATGGCCTACCACGACACCACCGAGGCCGGTCCCTAACTATATAAAGTTAAAACATTACATATTTTGGCATACATTTTTCATTTATCGATATAAAAATCACTACGATGTCCGCTACCATAAGCATATACCAAAAATCATTCATTGTTATATTTCACTAACACCAGTGTTTCCATAAGTTTTAAAGCAAAAGGTCTAAACTTGATTTGAACTTGCGCTTAATGCTATGTCTTCTCCATTATAATGCTTAAACATAATGGGCCAAATTTACACAGACTGTTTTAGACTTACACGCTTGTACATTGTAACTGCATAAATTCACTATGCTTAAACACCTGTGTTTAAGAAAAACAGGCTTTGTAAATTCGGCCCAAAAAATTAATGTAGGAAGGATTGTTTTTAAAGTAAACTTTTCAGCTGGTTTTTACGTGTAATATCACTCAGCATCTGTCCTTGTTTCAGCATGAATTCCTAGAGATAGGCTCATAAACAAGCAAATATATCAGTTATCCTTGATAGAGCACTATAAACTTTTGTTATTAAAATGAACCAAATTTGTTCTACTGTTATTGAAAATATCAAGGCTTCATGATTGTGGGAATATATTTGAGGAAGTTTGCTTGTGCTTGCTTTTAAAAATGGAAAAAACAAACATTCCCCACTTGTTCTAGAATTCCTGTCAAAACCTGCTTCAGTATTCCGTGCAGATGGGTCGAACATTACGAGCTAACACTAATCAATAAATTGAACCTCAGTGTAAACGTGACGAAAGCCTTAGAGTTTCATGTAAGTGTTGTTCAATTTAAACAAAGGAACAAGTTAATATTTTACGCCACCCCAATATGAAGAAAGCCTCTGACAACTAGGTATCAAACATATATGAATAACAAATATATGAAAAATCAATGAAAAGATATTCTTGAATGAAAATGTGTAAAACACTGTCATAAATAAAATAAAAACAATGTTTTTGTTTAACACCACCACTAGAACATATAGATTAGTTAATTATACTGCTAGTACTGGATGTCAAACATTTGACAGATTTATCAGAGGTAATCCATCACATTTTAAACTGAACAAAAGAAGACAATGGCAAAAAAATAGATGGCATTTCAAATGTTTTAAATTGGGACTAGAATTTTCTTTGGGTATATAAAAAACTGTTTTTCCCTTAAAATGGCCTGAAAGACAAGGAATACAATGTTACAACACTTTCACATAATGATAAACCCAGGCCTCTGAGAATTGAAAATCTGTGTGACCCATTTATCGATTACGTAGAAATAAATCCAGGTAACCCATTTCTTTTTTGCGTAACCCATTATATCCAAGAAAATAGAATGGCAGAGTATTAGCATGATGTCCATCTTTAGGCTGGCATCCACATCCAACTTAATGACTTCCCCCAAAGACTAGAGCATCACTTTTTATGACAGCCTCATGAATGTTCAACTGAAGAGTAAAAGCTCAATAGAAGTATCAAGAATGAAACATTAATAATCTCAAAAAAAAATTCAAATATAGCACACAAGAAAACCTCTGACTTCTTATTCTAGTCACACATGGAAACAATGGCTGCATGTGAAAGTCTGCAGAAAATTCCAAAGCACAATCATCAAGGACAGGTGTCCAATCCTGTACAGTTAGGATTTGAGGTCAAACAGTCAGGCTGCCTATTACCCAGCAACATTAAATGGTCAGTCACCCTACATCCCTGTCCAGATGAGCTCCATCAATCTTTTGCTTCCATGAAATTCTATTATCACTTGACCAGAAACAACACACACAGGAGGCCATAACTTCTAGCATTTGCTTCTTTAAAATAGAAGGAAAACAGTACATATACCTTTATTGTTTGGGGATTTTTTTTATTATTATTTCTATTTTTATTATTATTTTTGTATTATTTATTTTTTTATCCTTCATGAATTTAGCAGTGATTAGAGAAACCTGCAGTCTGTAAGAGGGAGATCATGAGGTCAAGAGTTCACAACAGATGGCCAGAGAAGATCTCCATCATACACATACACATCACTCGCAGTGTTTCTATTCCTGTGAAAGCCCCAAAAGGACTTCAGCTTCAGTTGGAAGCATAGAAAAAGAATCAAATTTTTGTGTTTTTTTTCTCTTTTCATGTGCCAGCATTGCATGCAGTCGAGAAAACTGTCAGAAAATAAGATTAGATGACTTGTCACTGCGTTCAGTTAATATTATTATGGTATCAAAACATTAACCTGTCAACAAAACTAATATGCTAGCACTGATACATTTAATAGTAGTAATGGCAGATGTAGAATAACTGGACTCATATATATTTTACATTAGCATAACTGTGTGCATGAGCAATTTTGTTGCCATCTGCCCATGCTGTTGTTGGAGGCTTTTACATCTTCATCAATGTATACATGCAACAGACTAGTATTAATCATCATTTGTACAATAAGTAATTAACCAAATTTTATGTAGTTATATGTTCAATAGGCAAAAGTAGCTGGTTAGGTTCAACAAGTGCGAAGTGCATCAAAAATATAATTCTGTAAATGTCTTCTTTTTTGTTTTAAAGTAGCCAGCAAAAATGTCCCAGTTGGTGGGTGGAGATGGTCTATGTATGTTTTATCCTTTCTCAGGATAACCAATAAAACCTGTAATTCGGTCAGCAAAAGCTAAAAGACCACTGGTCAGTGTTGACCCAAATTTGTTTGCTGTGGACAAGGCATGTGGATACTTCAGATGCCAGCCAACATGTGGTACAAGTTATAGACCTTAGAAGGAAAACCAGTCACAACTTAGACCACAGGACATCCCAAGTTCATTGGGAGTAAGGGACTGACTGTGACTTAACTTCTAGAGTGGGTGTGTTCACTCACTATATACTCACCAAAACTTCCACATGTTAAAGTGATTAGAGAAATCTGCAGTCTGTACTGAATTGTGGTGCAAGTAAATTCATAATGACTTTAAAAGTTCTTGATGGGGGGGGGGGGGGGGGGGGGGGGGGGGGGGGGGGGGGGGGGGGGGGGAGAGAGAAGAGGGAGAGGCCAATTGTTTGAGGTTGGCAAGTAAATGTACATATACAATTTCATTACACATCTAGACCTATACATGCCTTTCCTTAAAATATTCAGGCTTGTCCACTCTGGGCCAAGATAAGATAAAGATAAGATAAAATTTATTGCATTTAAACAAAATAACATTTTAAAAAGTTGCAATATCAACAAACAATTAACGACTATATTTTTACATACCTATATACATATACATGTGTCACTACTACAATCTATTCATTAATATTTATATTGGAAAACCAACTTGCAAATAACACCTATTTTGGTTGGGTCCTGATTTGTCATAATAAAAATAAACTGCTCTTTGGGTATCATATTTAAAAATGACGGGTTGTAGTTGGAGATAAATGAAATAACTTTGACCATTGATACTTATATTTCTTACATTGTACAATGTGATGAAATTCATCTTCAATGATATTGCATTCATCACAGCGACGCTGGTCAAGAGGAGTATATCGTTTTGTATGCCTGCCAGTTTCAATTTCAAGTTATGGTCACTTAGACAAAGTTTAGAAAAATGTTTTCTATGATCTGGGTTTAAGCAGTGAATTAGATATGGTTCTAAGTGTATTTCCTGTTTGAGAGTTTCATATGTTCTCATTGACTGCAGGGCTTCTAGATTATGGTAGTCCCACTCACATGGCTTGTGATATTCAATGTTGTGCTAGTAAATAACTACTATTGTCATGCCGACGGCTAGTGAAAAACTTTTGTCAAATGTTGCAGTTAAGTCTATTTTGTAAATATGAATATCCCGCTCACATGCCAACCCCCCTACCTCCCCCCATAGGTAACATTTAATTATTACTAGGGCTATTGAATTTTTAAAGTCACTGATCCCATGGCTAGTGGATTTTATAAAAATTCTAGAAGCCCTGGACTGTGTCCACAGGCAGAAAGGAGGGAAGGCAGCATCGAGATATGTAATAGTTTTGCTTTATAACAGTAACTTGGTTAAAGATAAGTACATAGGTATGTAAATAAGTTATAATCAGATATTCCGCTATTGACTACCATGGGAAACAAATCCAATTATCAGTGTACCTTGATAACCGTGGATGCTTTGTTACATGTTGGTGACACCCCACAGCCAACAACACTCCACTATAGAAAATTAAGGGATCAATCCTCCATAGCCAGATGATGCTATCAATTAGCATATGTTAATCTACATTGTGGGCCTTCCATTGATGACTGCAATTACAACCTGCCTGTTCCGCAACAGATGTACACAGGTAAGTATGAATGCCACATCTGTTCAGTTTAGTCAACCCAGCGAGGCCTGGCATCTATGTAAATTTACAATTTAAAAGAAATTTGTTATCTAATAACACATCAAACCCAAATGGATGTACAGAGATTCAAATTATTAACAATCTACAACATGGACATTACTATTCCTTTTTAATAATTTGTATACAAAATTTAGATTTAGAAATATTAAATACTAGATTGTAATTTTACTTATATTGTGGGTTTTTTCTTTTTTAAAAATAGGTTCCTTACTATTATTAGAAAATAATTTTAATGTCAAAGCAAAAGATATTACTTTGGATTACAACTAAACATATTACAGTAAATTTATAATTTAATATACCCAAGAAAAGAAACGGATGGGACCCACATCATTTTTGTTTCATTCAAGCTTTGTTTGCAGGATGATAGCCTGCAAAAGGACATTGACCCTGATTATCATTTTCAGTGTTGCATGCATAATACATTGCCTCTCATAGCAAGTTATGCCTGCTTTGTGAGACTGTAAAGCCACACCAGACAGTGACCCAGTAACACAGTTTTAACAGAGAACACCCACCCGCCCGCCCGCCTGCCTGCCAGCCAGTGAGCTGATCCAATTGCCTGTGAGCAGCACAGACCACTCCTCTGTTGTACAGTCACTAAGGCAGCTCTCCACTTGTTTAAACATGACTCATTTCACTTCCACCCAGTGTCAAATTCTTCTAGTTTATATATAAAAAAAAAAAAAATGAACAGTAGAATTCGTGAGAACAACTAACTAACATTCCTCCTCCCTTCCCTCCCCATTCTGAAGTCAACTCTGTTAATGATCTTTCTTGAGTAAAAACATATTGTCTTTAGATTTAGAATTACAGGTCATTGTGTACTAGGTTAGCCACTTTAGAATGCTGGTTTCCACAGGAATAACTCGGTTTTAAGCAGATTAGTTTTAAATTAGTGTACTCAGTTTATCATACAGGTTATTAATGGCTAGACAAAAAGTTATTAAATGTAAACAAACCATTATATAAATAACTGAATATTAAGATACCATAATATACATTTGATGAAAAAAAAAACCCTGCATAAATAAGATTAGAACAAATCAGCTCAAAAGAAACAGACTTAAGTAGTGAATAGAGTAAAAAAAATAACAATGTATAATAACTAATTAATTTATTGTCATGAAGTAATAACAATGGTACCCATCTAAATCCAACCGCAGATAATACCATTTTCCTCGAAATGTATTCTCATTATCTGCACTACTAATGATATATTACAAATTCCCTTTGTCGTTAGTCCACACTGGTGTTTTCAAAAGCCAAAAAGCCAGCTAAAATATAATGCACATTAACCCAGTTCCACTCCGAATCAATATGACCGGCAATGATTCAATAGGGAGCACCACATTAAGCCCTAAGGCCATGTATCCCCTCAACTTCCTCGTGTAATCTCCAGGGAAAATCATCTCCCTACAAAATGGCCTGCCCTTTGTAGAATGTGGGCAGTGTAAACTTGATCAATCAGTTTCAGCTTTGATGAATGTTGTCCTGTTAGATTTGATCAGCAGCTTGTAAACTGTGTGGGTAAACTCAACTATATCTGGTAGACAAGTGCATCAGACCCCAAGATCAAGCAACACACAATGGAAAACAAATACAAAAAAAGCCAAAAACAAATAAGACAAAAGAGTCTCGAGCAAACAAAAATGTACACCTGTTCAAAATGAAATATAAAGCACTTTTGTTGACAAAGGGTTAATTTTCAGCAACTCGATTTGACTTTTATGAATACAAATTACTGCAGCACCAGTTGAGATGATGTTCTATTGTTAAAACAAAAGGGTGCATGATGTAGCTCTGTGGTACAAATGTCATTGGTCACAAACTACTAAATCTGTGGTGTGTATTCTGTTCAAAGGGAAAGCATATATGTATGTAACATTGTGAGAAATCCACTGCTGCTTTTCTGAAAAAGAGTAACTTAGCAGGTGACAGCAGCAGGGTTGCTCTTCCTCTTCTCTCCTGAGCAAGTGCCAAACGTGTCAAACATTAAATAGCTTTAGTTTAAAATATGAGCACTGTGGGGTCAAAGACTCAAACAAACACTCTTTTTTTTTTCCCCAGGCGATATGATATATGTTTTAATAGTTATTAAAACATGCTGCCTTAAATATTTCATAGTAACCTATAAAACCCCAAAGAAATAATATATATGCTTACTGTCTCAAATTAAAAGTATGGCTGCTGCCATTGTAAGTCTTGTTTCTGTTTACATTAAAGAAAAATCAATTTTGTGCAAACATCCATCCTATTTTTATAACCATAGATATAATAAATTTATTACTTAAATGAAATCAGGAGTTTGATCAGCTAAACCAAACATGTATTCAGTGTAGAAAACATATAATGTGAATGTGATAAAAATAAAATATTATTTTATCTTGAGAATAAGCAAGATTAATATTAACTGTAACTCAAAAATGGTTTGTAATACCAAAAGAACAATCATATGCTACTGTTTAAAGCATACTACTGTAATTAAGTACTTCAGTTGTGCAAAACAGACAATGCTTATAACATTAATTTTACTTTTTTTAATTTAAGTCAGCCAAGTCTGCATTGATTAATGCATGCTAGAAACATTGCAAAAACAAATTTAAATGTTTTTTTCTAAATGTTATTTAGCAAAAAAATTACTTTTAAATTCTAGTGTTTATAAATTACAGCGAAACACCTCTGAGCCGGACTGCTCTGTAAACCAAATTCTCTCAAAACCAGATGTTTTTCACAGGTCCCTTATTAAATATCAGTATAAAAACGAACCTCTTTTAAACCGCAGACCTTTCACTTGGTCTTGTGAAGGGTCAGGTTTACAGAGGTTTCAATGTATAGTAGCCAGGGCATAAAATTTGATTTTTTTTCCAGACAAACGATATGTCGTTCGTGTGGTTTTAGTGTTTGCACAAACGATATTCTCCAGTGGTTCAGATACAAATGAAAAGGTTAACCGGCAACGGTAATCAAATGAGAATCTAAGATGGGCTATTTTCGTATCTTTTCTCCAAATTCTTATCATAAATACTAAATTATTATTATTATTTGGTATGCTGGGACCAACTTGAAAGCTGCCATTTACATTTCAGCACACTACCCCATCAGTTCTGTTACAGGGGAGTATCTGTTGGCGCCAAACAATAGTCTGAACGAAACGGGGATTTCCCGGAAGCATTGAACGGAAAGACCCGAAGTTCTGCGAATCCTCGATCAATCCAATCGATGATGCAACTCAGTGTTTCATCATGTTCTAATTTCCACTTCGTTATTTTAAAGTCCCTTATTAAACCTACTATTTTCTTCGCTGTGTATGTCATATTTTAATAAATTTATTTAGCAATGGTTGTACTTGTTTTCATTACAATACATGTTTCAGAATTAATGCATATATTTCAACGTAACCACACAGGTGTCAAAAAGTAAATAAATATACAGAACTTCACATACATTTTTTTCGCTTCCTATTTTTTGCACGAGTTTATTGTGCGCAAGAATATTTACGAGACCGCGTAGCTCAGTCGTGATGTCATTTGTAAATCAAAAGCCGATATGATGTAAAAAACAAACAAAAACCGAAAAGGGGATTCCCCAAATAAACGTCCCGGTCCAGATTACATTGTTACTTTTTTTTTCTCTCACACCTGCAATGCTAGGCCTGTTCTCTTATTTTATTCCAAAAATAGTTATATTAGCCAAAACATGTCAGTTTACATTTTCTGACGAGCGATTATAGTTTTTGCACGAGTAGCTATAACAACAAAACCAGACTAGCAATTAATATAAATAGCAGGACCGAAAACATAGAATTTACACACTAGCCTTATTAAGCACACAACATAGATGTGAAGATCAATATTTCTTCAGTACATGCTTCCAATACACAGTAACTCTGGAGACAGAACTGGTTCCTGCTCTGTCCTCAACAGCACTGTGTACATATTTCACAAATCAAGTGCATGTACATTTCAGTTTACTTCTGTTCATCATAGTACTGTATGTACTTACTGAATTAGGTCCAAATTTAACATTCCAATAGACGTTTACAAATCTACCACACAGCTCAAAGTGTCATGTCATAAATCGAGTGTAAAACAAATTATACTTGCTGTTAACATACAGCTATATGCAGTGTTGTGACAAGCTGCAACATTGTGCACGTTCAGGTCATGTCAATATAATGCATTGCTCATCAACAAAACAGGCTGCAAATAGCAACAAAACAATTTCGAAAACAAGGAAGGAAAGAAATGGGCCAAACTTTCTATTCTTAACGAAACATATTAATTAAAAGTTTTTGTATGGAAAAGGTAATTTGCTTTAAATTATTAATAATTTTTTTTTAATTTCAACAATTCTTAAAACATCCTTTGTTCAAATCAAGAACCCACCCCAAATTTCAAGTTAGCAAAGAAAAAAATCATTGCAGTACACTTATTGCAAAACATATACTTAAAAGGAAAATCCTAGTCTCATGCTTATAAAACTTTTAGTCTAGACTCAAAACTCTATGAAGTCTCGACTTTAATGTCATGGCAACATCATACAAATAACATGTGTATGATGTCATTAGAGATCGAGTCTAGACTTTATAAACAGGGGTGGAGCGGGTTAGATAATTTTCTTCATAGCCATCCACTCTTGGGAATATAAGAATAAGATTTCTTTTGCCCCGATAGTTAATAAAATACAACTGACAACTATCATGGTGATGTTAATAGACGGTCATTTTGAGTTCATATCATGACAAGTGTCTTTAAAGATCCATGTTATTTTCATTTTATTTATTTTTTATTAGTCAGAACCAAGAGGGAAACATTAACTGGTATTTTTTCTTATTTTTGTAGATTTCTATTTTCGGCAAGTTCACTCCTCAAACGAAACATTTATAACATTGATAATATTGAACTGAACAATGGCTAAGCCATTAGTTGATTATTGTAATCAAAGAAAAATTTATAAAACTTTTTTTTTTAAAGAACATGAGATGAATTGTGAAACCGCAGTAAAAAACTAATTGTTTTTTTTTCTTTTTAATGGAGTTTTGTTTAAATTAAGATTAAATATTTGGAGTTGTTTTTGATTTTACATGGGATGGTGATTACCGTTTTTAGGTCTGTCAGCACAAGATATGGTTTTGACAATTTATTAGAGGATTTTTTTATTTTTTTAAAGTATAAGGTGATTAGTGTCAAAACCAGCAACAAACGATGGTTAAAAAATCCAGGTCAGTACAATTTTCAGTTGAGTCATCACAATGTATTATTTTTAAGGATTGCCGTGCATTAGCGGAAGTGCATGAACTTCATGTGGAAAGCATATGTCTGGATGCCTGCCTGCCTGCAGTTACATAATAGAGCACATCATACAGCCATAAATCATGTCACTGGATACACAGGTGCATTTTGGTGCTAATGGAATATTTGCATGTCTGACATCTGCTGTGCAACCACGGAGCCAGATGCAACATGTTGCAGCAGAAGACCCCGCTCTGACAACATGGCCAGATGCTTATGTAAGAACAACTGTGACCCTCTGAACTGTTGAGCCCAGTCTTTTGCCATGTAGTTACAACTAATAATCCCAGCCTTGCTTGCTTCATTAACTTGCTGCAGCTGTGATCAGGCAGCAACCATCAGAACACTAGCCAAGGTCATCAACCTAACAAAGTTGTGTGTTTTCTCACATAATGTCTGATACACCGCTTCCATCCCTCAGCCAGGTGTATTAAACATGATGAATGTGTTAAGTACAGAATATGCAGGATATCAATGCTTTATATCAGTCCATCTGTGCTTTATATTAGTACCACAGTGGTAAAATAGTAATGATGTATGATTCATATGTCATTTATTACATCAACACAATGATTATCTCGTATTGTTGAACAGTTAAATTTTAACAAATAACCAGTGCAGTCATAAATATTTGTAATTCTGCCTTTATTCTCATTTTCTAATTTATCTTCTATTTTGATACTTCTTTGTTCTGGACACCCAATGGACAATGCTGGGACGTCGTTAAACGTTAATTTGACAACCATTCTTTATTCCAAGTAGAGCACAATAGTATTTTCACATCATACTGAATTAAACAAACCTCATCAGTTTTTAAAATATAAAATCCACAGAAGCTAAAACTTGTATTGCTCAATGTTAGGCCACATATGAAATAAGCAACTCATATTTTCTCATTTTAGACTGTTGAACTTGATCAAAGTAAAGATCTAGGAACTAAATTTTCGTTGGGCGTGTCCTGAAGTTCTCGTTGCTGGAATAAGCGGCAAGCCCTACTGACTGGTAACATGACTCCAAGAACTTATCAGAAAATGAACAGCTGAGGAATTAGTGCAAAAGGGTCATGTTTTTTATACTATTTTTTATTTTGGAAGTGTTTTTGTTTCATCAAGGTTTGTGTGTGTTTGTTTGGGGGTGGGGGTGTTGTTGGGGGGTATTATATCAAAGCTGAATGGCAGCAGGTAAAATTTTATTCTGGTATCAATAGGGAAAATGTAATTTCAAACCTGTGTGTGTAGTATTAGCTAACTTTCTAGAAAGGAAAACTGAAAATTGAGATTCTGGTTTCTTATCTACAATGTACATACTACACATAAGTAACTGATCACTTCATTTGTAAATAGAGCTCAAACCTTTTTCAGCTGATAAAGAGACTTTGGCATATCCATGTATAGTCATACAATAATTACATTAACAATATTCATAACAATCTGAATTCCACAAAGTTATTTAATGGTTTAATATGAATGGTCACTTTTAGTTTGAAAACCATGTGGTGCAGCAAAAAGTATTCAAAAGTTGCATAACCATATCTGAATATAATTTATTTTTAAATAATATGGTTAACTGGCTTCTCCATGAGTGGTGAGATCTTGTTAACACTAGCCTCAAACTGATCTTGTTAACACTCAAACTCTCCAAAAATATGCACTCGCTCAAACATGGATAATGAAATTATATGTTTATCAAAAGATGAATACAAGTATTTTTGGTAACATGATATGGGAACAAACTTGAGCAGACCAATGTGAAATTCTCTGGTGAGGCCAGAAGATGCTAACGCCTTTGATAGACCAGAACATTGACTCCAGATGACTTTAACAGACCACAACCTAAGATGGGCAGCAAGAGGACAGCAGGGAGAGAAAAAATGCTATCTATTTCTCACTCCCTCAAGCTTTGCTAATTAAATCTGTCAGCAGAGGCCAAGCATTCAATGTATGTAACAACCCCTGACCTCAAGTGCTGCCCTCACATTCAGAATGCCAGGAATGGCTTCCTGAAACACAGTGTTATAAAACACCACATACCAATATACTGTATACATGCATGTACATGTATAAAACCCAATCAGTAGTCCACGGTCACACCCAATGCCAGAGGTCATAGTAATGAAAAAAAAAGTCATTCAGTTAAAATAAATAGATTTAATATTGAACTTCTCCTTGTGTTAATTAAAGGAATGAATAAAATGAAAGAAATGTATAACAACAATCAGATAAGTTATGATTTCTATATTTATAAAAGTATCAATATTCGTTAGAATTTGGAGGCAATAACTTAGTTGGCTGAACCCCTTAGTGCATATACCAATGCAAAGGTGTTTCCATTTCAACAAGAACACCACAGATGGCTGTGGTATGCACTATTCTGTCTGGTGGATCTCTTATTTCTAAGACCAGCTAATGTGGTGGTAGTAGGTTTCTTCTTTCACATTCTAGAGCATGCTCACACCATTAAATAGTTTGTATCTAATCACTCAGTCATAACAATTTTATTTAAATAGTTTGGGTCAAAAGGAAAAATGCCTAGGTAAGCTATTTTAATGTATCAATTATAACAATCAGATAAAGTTATTGAGCACATTCTGCAGTCTGATGAACAGACATGCTACATGCAATGCTAACCTATGGGCATATGCTGTACATATTTCACAGAATAAGATTCCTAGTCAGGAATGCAAACAATGTTTCAACAAAAAGAATGTAGTTGACTTTTGCATAACTCGATGTTTAGTCATCCAGTAACAAGTCTATTATCAGAAAGTTAAAATTAGCATGTGCGACACTCAATAGGCAAATGATCAATCAATTTGCTCTAGTGATGTCATTAAGCAAAATTTAAATTGTACATGGATTTCAAGTTACAAAATTTAATATCTACCACATGATAAAACTTCAAGTATTTAAAAGGTGGTTTGTAAATCACTGACATGAAATCATATGACTGGCAAGTTAATTTAGAAAATGTATTTAATAATTTATCATTATTTTAACAAAAAGCTCATTTGACAATTCCAATAGATTATTGCTTTAGTTTTTTCATTCCATTTGATTAAAGTGTCAGGTTGGGCAACAGGGATTTTTGTTGTTGGTTGGAGTTTTTTTGTGTGTGTAGGTTTCATTTTAATAAAAACTAAATTTACAGTAGTCAAAACATGGAACCACACAGTTAGGCGATGTTAAACACTTGTGCCATGCTCACATCCAAATCTCAGTTCGGGCATGTCCCCCTGGGCCCTGCTTGCAGTCATGGCCAGTGGCTGGGTCCAGGGCGGAATTGAATTTCTGATACTCCCCAGATAAAGAAAAGTGCTATTTGAACAATAAAATGAATGAACTAGGAAGTATATGACAAGCAAGTGGCAAAGTACTCAATCATGGCCACAAGTATGAACTATGATGGCTCTGACCTACTTAAAATTTTACATAACCATGTGCTGACCTATGGAGCCAGGGCTTGCCAAAGGCAACAACATGCCTATAAGCCTTCCTGGGCATTCACAAATGTGATGGATCTGGTCAAACCAGTATTGACTGAACTGGAACAAATGACATTTATTTCAAGGGTATAAATTAGGCTATTGTGTCCAGAGATTAAGCTTTAAATGGTGCATAAACGAGGAAAGTGGTCATGTACACAGACTAAATATTATAAAAATAGACCCATCAAATAAACACTCAGTCAGTTTTTACCCTAAATTCAAGTTCAAGGGTCAGTTTGTGATATTATCCCAACTACATGTCTGCAATCATTGTTTTGACAATGATTAATGCCCATATGGTGACATAGTTGGTCTGTCTTGTATTTAAATGTATAATTTGGCTACAGTTTTTAATTGAAGTGTTATTCCAAATTGTTCACAGCACATCTATGTCCTTTTTACCACCACTTTTTTTCCAGGCATAAAGTTTGGCTATGTCAAATTTTGTAACCACAACAAGTGTGTTTAAACCTTAAAGCGTTTTAAACCTACTACCATATTCACTGGCGATGTCAGAGGTTGAGCCCTGGATGGCCGTGCACAAACCATACGTGAATATTAGCACAAGGTTTAGAGTTACTCTACCACACAACCATATGGTTACATTGTTTTGAAAAAATATTTATCAACTAGACACAAGTAAAATTTGTAAGTACTGAGACTCTAGACCAAGTTTGGTTGTTAACTGATTTTACAATCAAATCAAATATTTATTATTCATGTGTCTTGGTTTCATTTCCTACGTTTACTTCTTGTTCTCAACATATCATGTTTTGTACATGCAGCCATGGGTAGATGGTATGTGTAGGGTTACTCATTGATGTGACTAGTATGTAGGTTGATGACTAACCTATTTACACTTAAATAAACACAAACAGGTGATTAATAAAATCATTAAAGCAATGGTATATATTCTATCAGACTTGGGATCAGGTTTCTGTATAAGCACAACAAAGCTTCACCAGTCCTAAATGAAATTAAGATGAAACCCTGGTGATGAAATGACATTAAAAAGATACATTAGAAATCTTTGCAAGGTCTTGAAAAATATGAGGTTACTGTGATCTTTTTATTAGAGAACAAGGACAGGAAATTTTCAGGAAATGCTAGTTTGGAATTCCAGAAAAAACCCAAATGACATCTCTATTTTGTTGTTTGTTTATACTTATTTCTGTGCTTAATATCCAATTAAGGTTCAAGCATGCAGTTATGGACACAAATTTCAGCTATCTGACCAAGACCGTGGGTTAGTGGTTACTGGTTAGTAAGAGAGAAGGCAGTGTAGTAGCCATACACCTACTCACTGAGTCATTAAACTCACTCTGGTTGGTATCTGGTACCGGGATGTGAACCAAGTATCTACAGTGTTCGAAATAAGCACTTGTCCATTTGCCCTGACAAGTGAAAATATGCTAGGACAAACAAAATGTACCTTCATGGATGTCTAGTGGACAAGTGAAAATATTCAATGAAGTTTCATTTTGAGCAATGAAAAACATTGTCCTTGTACTTGAATAAAACAAACTATTTATTTGAACAAATAGATTTTTAGATGGACCTCAGAGGCCTGTAATGACTTCTCTAAAGCTTTTATCTAATTAAACACACGTCTTTATTGGAATGAAATAACTAAAAAACTAATTCATCCAACCCCACTTGTCGTAACCAGCGAGTAGTAGTTTGTCCAGGTTTGTTTGTCCACCCTCTGAAAATTGTTAGTACATAAATATGAAAGATTGAGACCAAAATATTGGCCACTACATGTTACAAATGGGGGGTGGGGGAATATATATTTTAATTAAAATTCTAAATGTAGATTAATAAGTATTAAAAAAAAAAAAAAAAACTTACATGATGCCAATGTCGATTTGTTCCCTCTGGTAACTTTTTCCATCGCTTTACCAACAAAACACAAGCATTGCAGATTTCACCTGCTCTCTCCTCTCGAATTCTGAAGCATTTATCGAAATCTCTCTCATATTTGGAACTGTCAGTGAAGCGAGAACTTGATGATTTTGCTCGACAGATACAGCAACCACTCATACTACGGTAGATTTTTGGCTTGTGGAAGCTAAACATGGTTGTCACTTGGTACTTTTACCTGAAAGACACCATAACATGATCACCAATGACTAAACCCATTCACAAACATGTGTATCACTGTATGAATCAGTACTTAGAAATGACACACAAAAACGCCCATGTCTTACCGATTTATATTCATTCTAAACATGTTTATGGTAGGTAAGTTGTCATTTTTAAAAAAGGGATACAAACACAAGAAAAATCTAATATTCGTGAAATAAATTCCTTTTATTTAAAAATACATTTACTATATGCCCCTGACAATAACAAAATAATGTTGCGAACGGAGTTCAATGCCCGTTTCCAGGTTCAACAAGTACGCAGTTATCGTAGTCTCGGTCCATTGAAAGTAATCACAAAAAATATATCCGTTAACGACAATAACTGGAAATTGTAAAACAATATTTAAATCACCTGAATTAAAAGATGTCAATGATCGACTGGTAGTCTGTTTCCCAAAAATCCTGTAAAGAAATTCGTCTGTGGGCCTACATTCCACCGAAAGCAGAGACCAACTGTCTACTTCTCGGACTGAACTTAAAGTGACCCAGCTGGGAAAGGAGCCAGCTAAATATATCTCATTATAATGATTTATGCAGTGAGGACTGGGTCAAACTGCATATCCGCCTGCGTTTATGACGATCACGTTGCTCGGTACACGAGCTTGTATCGTGATTTTAAAACAAAGAAAGGTGTAACCATTGTTGGGATACACTGTAAACAAAACATAAATAACATAACTACGTACAAAACACATTTCTTGTTTGTGTCATTTACTTGTTTAACGTAATTTTGCCGCCGAAAACGAGTGGAACAAAGAGCCGCCATTGTCAAGTAGGGGCCTAGTCTGCGCTTGTATAATTGTGTTTTGCCCTACAACATGCTTCTTAAATACCTTATATACCTTATTTTATTTTGACATGTTGACTGGTTATATGTTTTTAGTTCAACAAGTATAGCTGACATTTTAAAATGTTACGATGTAATTTATTTATTCTTAAAACTTTTGACATTCGGACCGACATTATATAACATTAAAAACAGCATGGGCAGGAATGTTTCTTTGTTGGGTTTTTAATAATAATAATAATAATAATCATTGATTTTAAGTTATATACAAAAATACCGAATAACTATTCATGTTTGCGCATTTTAGTTTTTCGTTCAGAGCCGCGTCCACGTTTGGTTGTCAGACTTGTCGGCTGAACGGCAATATCACACAATTTACCTTAAATTGGGTTAATTTTATCATACAATATGACATTACTGTTACAATAATGCTAGTCGGTCGACTGTCATGTCGATAGGATTATTTATTTTAGTATTTAAACGAGAAACATTAACCGTCTGCTCGAGATTTAAGCAGATGACAACTGGCATCTTCGCACATTACGTGCAATAACACCGACTACGCATGGGCGAAATTTTGACAAGGTTCTCAATCGTTCAGTGTAATTAAAATAAAATGTTCACAATTCTTGATAAACGGAACTATATTAAACTTACCGGTATATATGACACTTGTCCAATTTTCAAATAAGTCTGCCTTCGACTCAATGAATGAAACTGGAACAACTGACAAGTGACCCAAAGAATATGCAAATATTGTGTGACCAATGGCAATGCGAGATGGCCATCCCATTGTAATAGTACTTTCTATATCAGAGTCTTGTTTCTCACCAGTAACATCTATATTTGTGATTTATAGAAATTAAGTATATTAAATAAAGTTTGTCATGGAGCTTGTTTCTTTATTTTATTCAAGTATGTTAATAGTTTCATTTATCTTAGTTCAATTACAGTTCCTAGTCAAGTTTGGTTATTGTAAAGTGTAAGGGAGATAACCCAAATGTAATACTGCAAACAAATTGTACTAACTTACGACACATGTCCGTGAAAACTGGGCAGTGTTGTGGTCATAAAGGGGACGAAACACGGGGCAGGGGGGACTGCCCCCCCCCCCCGTGTACTGAAGCAAAACCTCAAATTCGGGCAAAAATTATACAGATATACGGGTAAAACGTGCAAACCTGAGACCTTTTTTCCATGTACTTTCATCATTCTACCCTCAAAATTAGTTGTAATCCATGTAAAAATGCGTAGTGGTTCGTTTGCAACCCTGTATGGTTGGCAGTAATACTAATGCTAATATGAATAAATTTTGTTATGCAGATTCGGGCATTTTCCTTTAATTCGGGAAAAAGCCAGTCTGACCCCCCACCCCACCCCCCCCCACCCCCCCCCACCCCCCCACCCCACCCCCACCCCCAAAAAAAAATAATTAAAAAATTATTTATTGTACTGATCTATTAGTTGGTGAGGGCACTCGCCTGATAGCCGATCGGTGGGCCCATCGGGCGATTTCTCGTTCCAGCCAGTGCACCACAATTAAGTGATATATCAAGGCCCGTGGTATTTGCTATCCTGCTTGTGGTATGGTGTATATAAAAGATCCTTGCTACTAATGGAAACAAATGTAGCGAGTTTCCTCTCCAAAACTATATGTCATAATTACCTAATGTTTGACATCCAATAGCCGATGATTAATAAAGCAATGTGCTCTAATGGTGTCGTTAAACAAAACAAACAGACTATTATTTGGTATATCACTGGAATGAATGCACCCTTGAATCACTGACAAAACCGTAATTATTATTCGTAAAAGATGAGTATGTCACACTCTCACTATTTTTGTCCTAAACGATTAATATTGTGCAAGTTTCACCAAAAAGATAAATTTTGAAACGGCTATTATTCTACTTAAAGATACGTCTGGAAATAACTTATAAATGGCACCATTAAACGTTTTGAATGAATGAATGAATGAATTAATTAATGTTTAACGACACCCCAGCACGAAAAATATCGGCTATTGGGTGTCAAACTATGGTAATGCAACGACGGGGATCGATCCTGGAAATAAAATGCATAATGCTATTTTACTTTATTCCTTAGCCTCATTATCATCAAGTAAGTGTCGGATACTTGGGTTTGGGTCGAGTTTGATCCTCGAGTAGGTCTACTCGGAGTCGAGTATTTTGGACTCGTGCAGGCCCTACTTAGTACGGTCCTGTTAGCCCGGCTCCCAGATACCAATTTTCATAAGAAAACTGCATATTATGAAGATTTTATGAAACTTTCAGGGATTGAAGGTAACATGGCTTCAATCTCAGAAGGGGTGCCCACTCATCCGGGCACTATTTTCAAGATGGCCGCCATTTTTCAAATTGGCCACCGTTTTTCGAGGTGCGAACACTAAAAATGATAGAAATAACCGATTTCAATGATCTTAGTGTTGATTCATATGTTTTTGACAACTCTAAAACTGAATATTGGGATTGTAATTTCGAAAATCCAACATGGCGACCCGTAGCGGCCATTTTCCAAGATGGCCGCCATTATTTAAATTTTGTTTAATAATTAACCAATTTTCACAATCTTGGTGTCGATTTATATGTTTTTGACCATAGTAAGACAGATTATGACGTTTAAAATTTTGGAAAATCGAATATTGTGATCAGTAACGGCCACTTTCCAAGATGGCTGTCATTTTTGGGGAACTTGAATAACTATTGAGACTGAATGATTCTGGTGTCAAACTATATTGTTTTTGTTCGAAGAAAATGGCGAACAAGTTGCATTTGAAGATTGGTGTTCGGAAGAAGCTAAACAGCATCCACTGTTCAAGTATTGGCTCATATCACTTCAGCTCTTGAAGCTTCTCTTCACATTTGTCCGCTCAATTCGTCAACGCAACTTTGGTTTATACCTCACTTCATTGAAGAAGATGCTACCATGGTTTTTCGTAATGGACCGCCCAAACTACTCGCGTTGGCTTTCGGTACATGTGAAAGACCTTGTCAAACTCGAAACTACTGCACCTGCATCTACCGAAGAATTCTCACCGGAGACTTTGCTATCTGTAAAACTCATAGGCCATTTTCGGCGATTGGAATTGATAAAGCCCATGAGCAAAACAACGCTGTTGTCAAAGGTGATGGAGGTGCTATCGGACTTACTGAAGACAATGATGCCTTACGTAGATGGAATATAGTTGGTCCATTACTGAGTGAACTTATCAAGGAATTCGAGGTTGATCTCAACAAGAACTCTGCTCCTGTAAATCCGAAACACCATGAGCAGTATCGACCCTTTCAAACGAAGTTCTTGAAGAAAGTTCAATATGTGCGGGATTCATTCAACGAGTTTGGTAACCCATTCAATGATGACAGTTCAGAGCTATTCGTCTTGGACTCAAAGGTCGTCGTTCAAGCTGACATCGTGGAAAAGATGAACGGAGCAGAATCAACTGGACTGGAATGTTACAACAAGTTTCGAGAAGAAAGAGTTGTTCGGAGATCAGAGCCGCTGGATGCAGCAATTACTCGGACAAATCTAACCACTATTTGCGAGTAAGAAGACTGCCTTGTCTGCAGATGGTGATCTCTATCTCGGGCAGAAAGCTGACCTGCTCGGACTGTTAGAAACTGTGCTAGACAATGCTGACAACACAGCAAGCAACCGTGTCACATGTGATGGTTTGAACATTGACGGAGCTGCACTCGTTAACATCTTGCAAGTCGGAAAAGAACTGAAAACATTTGACCAGTACTATTCGAACACGTTTGCTCCTCATCTCACCAAACAAGTCACAACAGTTAATGCTACCCGTCTTGATGTTGTTTGGGATACATACGTAAAAGATAGCTTGAAAGAGCAGACGCGACAGAAACGGGGTACAGGGGTGAAGATGGTTGTCCGGTTATCAGGTGCACTGCCCAGAAGTTGAAAGGATTTCCTCAGAAATTCAGACAACAAACAGTTATTTGACTTACTTGCATCCTTGACCGTTGAAAGGATGGGTAGTACGATGGCAGTTGTATCCAATGTCCACAACAGTGTACACCAGTCAGCATCTGCATCAACCCTTCCACCCACCGTAAAGCATGAAGAGGCGGATACCAGGATATTCGTACATCTAACAGATATGGTAACAAACGGAATAACTAAGATAGGTATTCGGACAGTAGATACGGATGTGTTAGTGCTTGCTTTAGCTAGCTTCAACAAGTTATATGCTATAGGACTACGAGAACTGTGGTTGTTATTCGGAACAGGTAAGAACTATAGAAATATTCCTGTACATAGAACTGCTGGTAAAATTGGTATCGAAATGTGCTCAGCTCTTCCTGGCTTCCACGCGTATAGTGGGTGTTACACTGTGTCTGCCTTTGTTGGCAGAGGGAAGAAAACAGCCTGGCAAACTTGGAAGGCTTTCCCAGCAGTTACGTCGGAATTCACCAATATATCTACTGTGTTACGTTCGTTACCTGATGATGTATTTAGGAACTTAGAGCGCTTCACATGCTTGATGTACTCATCTAGCACTGAACAAACAGAGATCAAAATGCTCCGAAAAGAACAGTTCACCATTGGGAACAAACGACTCGAAAGTCTGCCTCCAACGAAGGAAGCATTACGACAGCATACCCTACGTGCAGCGTTTCAAAGTCGCCATGTTTGGGGGCAGTCGCGCGAAGCTGAACCAACATACCCATGTCCGAAGGAATGGGGATGGCAGAAAACTGATAGTCTCTGGGAGCCTAAGTGGTCCACTTTAGATGAACCATGCAAATCTTGTCAAGAGTTAGTCAAGTGCAGATGCACGAAGGGATGTTCGAGGGCTTGCTCCTGTAGAAAAGCTCAACTCAAATGCACTCTTCTTTGCCACTGCCAAGGTGAATGTTAGGAGTAAATATGTAAGTTGACACCAGAGATTACCTCCGACAACTAAGCCCTATTTCACTTTCATGGAACACAATGGCTACCTTGGAAAGTGGCCGTTACTGATCACAATATTCGATTTTCCAAATTTTAAACCTCATAATCTGTCTTACTATGGTCAAAAACATATAAATCGACATCAAGATTGTGAAAATCGGTTAATTATAAAAAAGAAATCAAAAATAATGGCGGCCATCTTGGAAAATGGCCGCTACGGGTCGCCATGTTGGATTTTAAAAATTACAAACTCAATATTCAGTTTTAGAGTTGTCAAAAACATATGAATCGACACTAAGATAATTGAAATCGGTTATTTCTATCATTTTTAGTGTTCGCACCTCGAAAAACGGTGGCCATTTTGAAAAATGTGCGGCCATCTTGAAAGTAGTGCCCGGATGAGTGGGCACCTCTTCTGAGATTGAAGCCACATATGTTACCTTCAATCCCTGAAAGTTTCATAAAATCTTCAAAATATGCAGGGGTTTTTTGTGTGGGACCCAGACTATGTAGGCTACTTCAAATTTGAAAGCCTCCCATCTCTTCTTATGTGTATATATAATGGCGAAAATAAAACAAAATTCGGGATGACAACAGAGTAGGAGTAGGCCCTATGTTGTCCAACATAAATAACAGACATGCACGCGTGCATAAGGTACGGTAGGAACAAGATAAATTGGGGCATGGGCGTCAATCGGTGGGGGACAGGGGGGACGCGTCCCCCTCACTTTTCAACGCCGGGGGACAATTTATATAAGTGTCCCCCCCCCCCCACCCCCCCCCCAACCCCCCCCCCCCCCCCCCCCACCCCCCCACCCCCCCCCCCCCCCCCCCCCCCCCCACACACACACACTTTTTCGTTTAGCAAAAGCAACAACAACAACAGCAACAACAAAAACAAACAAACAAACGAACAAAAAAACCCAAACAAACAAAAACACTAATTTAATTACTGTATTAATTATTTAATTTAAAATGGCAAGTAGTCATCCCTTTTATCATAGTTTAAAAGTTCAACCACTAATGTGTACACACAGACACACATAATGTACACACACACACTAACACGCCCCCCCCCCCCCCCCCCCCCCCCCCCCCCCCCCCACACACACACTTTTAAAGCCGGATTGACGCCCATGAATTGGGGGCTGACCGATTGAGATCGAAGGCGCTTAGCGGCCGAGTTTCTGGAAGATCCTGAGGCATTTTAAAAACCAGATATCTTGAAATGCAGTAAAATTCATCATTTTAAATGCTCGTAAATTCTACACTTTTTAATGCATTTTTCTCGATAGGCTCTATATAGAGAGAATAATACATGAGTGGTCGTTAGATGTCATTTATCTGACAACGAGTTGTTTTAAAAATGTATCTAACTAGCGAAGGCGAGTTTGATACGTTTTTAAACAATGAGTTTTAAGCCAATTTTAACATCTGTTTTGACTATAAGTTAGTTAGGTCTACAGCCGTTGCACTTGTAGCTAACTTACGCGTCACAGACACATGATACGTCACAGTGTAATCTATTTCCACTGTGTTGTTTTTCATTGGCTGCATGGCACTGGTGACCGGTCATCTCCTAGGAGCAGCCAGTCGCATGTCTTGAAATTGTTAACACGCGTACATGTATGTGTTAACAACCCATGTGTTATCAAAAATAACGCATGGTGTTCTCACCAAGGTGTGTGTAAGAAACGTTTTGTATACACAAACACCACAGTCATTGTACATGTACCAAAATAATTACTTATAATGAACAAATGTAGGCTATGGTTAATTTTCCCGGGGAAATAGGCCCGTACGCTAATTCGGGGAAATAGTCCTGTACGCTAATTCAGCTCCTTTTTTAAAACACAGTGTCCTATATAGTAAGTTTAAAATAAGAATATAATAACTGAAAATATAGTAACTTGCGATTGTAATATATTACAACAAATTAGTTGATTTTGGAAAGCAGATGTCCTAAATGCATTTTACAACTAAAATTCATTATGACAAATGCTGATAAAAGAACACTTTTGAAATGCATTTTCCGCGATGCATATTTTTAATATAGCCTACATATATTCTGCTGAATATATAAACACCACCTGTAATTATTATTCCGAATTCCTTGATCAAATAATTAGGCCCTATATAGTCTAATCAACTAGTTCTTTAAATACAAATACGCACTTTAAAAGAACACTTTTGAAATGCATTTTCCGTGATGCATATTTTTAATATAGCCTACATATATTCTGCTGACTATATAAACACCACCTGTAATTATTATTCCGAATTCCTTGATCAAATAATTAGGCCCTATATAGTCTAATCAACTAGTTCTTTAAATACAAATACGCACTCTCTGGAATATCAAGGCAAGATTTACAACTGATTTCAAATGGTAAAAGTGCTCTAAGTGAAAAAAAACAATTATAAAGAAATATTTTTGCATGTACTTAAGTATATAAATGAAACAAAACGTTTCCCTTAATTAGTAAATAAAGTATGGATTTTAAAAATTATTACTATTTATTTATTTTATTGTTATTATTATTTTTGTAGCCATTGATTGTGTTTTGTGTTTTCCTTTAGCAAACCTGCTGTCTAATTATCGGACACATAGAAAACCTTATTGCGTCTTTTTTCTGTTTCCTTATTATTTCTTTCTCTTTTTCAATGATATTAATTTCTCTTCATATATAAATTGCAAAAATATATTAGTCGTAACATGTATGTATTACGGAGAAGGCCTAGTAAGTTGTATAACTTTTGCCTAATCCATTTGTTCTTTAAAAAGCAATAAAATATGTTTCAATCAAACTAGTTCGTTGCAATTAGGCCTACAATCTTAAATATAAATACTAATAACAAACAATCTATAACTAAGGAATGTAATATTTTCATGATACTATAGGGTGTATAGGCTACTACCAAATCAAATCCCATAGACGACAATAGTAACATATGTGGCTAAAACTCCTACCTGCAGCGTATCAATCGACATAAACGCCACGGATATAAATACTACCACCCCTCACACTTAAAGTGAATCAGAAAAATTGGGGGTCAAGCTGCTCGTTTCTGAGATAACGGGTAGCGTCTATGACTACCCTAGTTCCGCACAAAATTCGAGTACTTTTTTTTTACAGGTACCCCATACATATTTCAAGCACATGGCTACTTGACACATTGGTACTAGATGAAATAAAATTGCATATTTTTTTTACCCAGATGAAACTATTATTTTTTACAACCAACACACTCACATTTATAACCAATCACAGGACTTGTGGTGTTCACTTCTCTATCAAAAGTTCGAACTTTGACCCAGCCGGAATGAATGAATGAATGAATGAATGAATGAATGAATGAATGAATGAATGAATGAATGAATGATTGAATGAATGAATGAATGTTTAACGACATCCCAGCACGAAAAAATACATCGGCTATTGGGTGTCAAACTATGGTCATGCAAACAAATAAGGTGATGATCAACATCAATATAAAAATTCAAGATTTAAATAAAAACAGTGTAAAGGATTGTGCAAAAATACAAATATCACAGATAGATACTGACTTTTACTCAAAATTTCAATTTGTGCAGTATTGGCCATTCTCGAAGAGAATGTTACACCCCTGCACCACGGTGAGGTTACAGCACGCGCAGAGGATGACCCAGCCGGAAGTTATTTGGTTTAGTACTACCTGTACAATATAATTACACTGTGTTTTAGTTAAATTAACCTTCTTTCTTTTCTTTTGATTACCTGGGTAGCCTTTACATATCATGACAAATGCTGATAAATGTCAATAATAATAATAATAATAATAATAATAATAACAACAACAACAACATATAATAATAACAACAACAACAACAACAACATATTATTATTATTATTATTATTATTATTATTATTATTATTATTATATTACATGTATAGGCTAATGAAGATTTAAATAATTCTTGATATGGAAGTTCAAGTTAAAAAATAAAGAAATAACTATTTTTTGCAATATGTTCCTTTTATTAATTTTCCTTTTTTATTTTTCATCCAGAATTATTGGGGGGATAAATTTCCCACCACAGCCCCACTTTTTTTTATCTTCTTACTATGGAACTGACTACAAGTTATTTATTTCTGAGCCGATTGTTTTCTAAACTGCACACTTGTAAATTATACTAAATATAGTAGATTTTTGTTATTTCCAAAACATGTTTACTTTTCTTTTCACGTCAAACCAAATTGAAATTATTTACCAAAAAATATATAATAAATAATAATAATAATAATTATTATTATTATTGCTAAAATTGCAGCAGGCTAGGACCTGTGCCTCAGCATTATCGATACAGTGACACCTAGAGTCTGTTGTAAGAATTAGAGACTACTCTTTGTAAAATATTCAATCTCGCGAGAACTGCAATAATTATGGGATGTCCGAGAATTTCGTTTTTTAGCGGAAGCCATCTTGGATTTGTTAATAATATCAGTTCCCGCCTGGGGACACATTTTAAACAAATACATGCGTATTTAACAATTGCATACATGTCATATTTTAAAATATGAGTATATATATCCCAACGTAAACTGTACAAGGAACGTTTTTATTTTTGTATTGTATTATTGTCTTGGACGAATGACTTGATTGGGACTGCGTTGTCGTAATGTTTGTGATTCCGTGTTTGAAGTAAAACTGACATACCAGTGTTTATGTTGTAACAATTGCAGACGACAGGTCTAAATTCGTAAGTGTAAACCACATTCTATAATATCAAGATCAATAAGATAATATTTATTTTTAATCATGGGGTTGATAAATGCCGTTAAAGTTGGCAGTAACTAATTCTGTCATTCGGGAACGCCTTCACATTTAATGATCGTGGTGCTACCATGGATTTATCCAGGATTTTGTTGTCGGTTTTCCCAGTCTGATGTTATTGGGAAAATTAATGTGATGTAATCATAATTCAAATATATATTTTTTAAGGCCACTGAATGATGTAATGTACCATTGTTAATTTATGAGAGCAGACATAATTACAAAAATATTTACTCATCAGATTGTGAATTTGCAGTGCCATTTGCTTTTGAAAAAAGACTTATATTTGGTACAATTCGATGTTAATCATACAGATCTCGGTATTCTAATCGACCAGTAAAACAGTTATATATTTGTATGGCCTAATGTTAATACTTTTCCTGGAATAATCAAGTCACGTACTTCAGGATAAACTAACAGAAACATGTAACCGAAAAGCAAATAAATATTATTTTTGTAACTAGTTGGTCCAGGGATGTATATAACACACTATTTGTTTTTAATATATAATAATATATTGCTGAATCCATTTGCCACAAATTTTTAAAGAGGTCCCACTTTTGGCATACTACGTAAAGTGTAATGAATAGTCACGCACTCCTTTCTGGTTACATGTTCAGCAATTTCAGTCTTTGGACCCATGTAGTTGGTATTAAAGAAAACTGACTTTTTATTGATGAAAAAAATAAATGAAGTAAATCACTTACAAATTTGTTTTTCATTTTAGACATTCTGTTAACAGACCAGGAAGTGGTTTTTTTATTATTGTATACTCTGTTCAAATCATAATATTTCGATATAAAATACTAATTATTTCTGGTAATAAAATTTAATATTAACTAATTAAGTAATTGATAGATTATGTGTCATAAAATGAAAGTAAAAATAGGTATTTGCTTGCATTACTGAAATGAGTGTGGCTGAGATTTAATAATTCTTTCATGGCTAGCTTTGGCACTTGCCACATTTGGCAATTGTGAATTTAAAAAACAATTGGCAAATTTTATTTTTATTTGGCGAAATAATTTTATGTAATAATTTATATTTTGAAACAAAATAACTGGGTTTTTGAAGTTTAATAGATACTTTGGCGAAGTTTTCTGCTGAGCTAGAGCTAGCTCTGTCTTTACTGATCACTGCAAACGGTGCAACATGCTTTGATGTACAGTCTGGCACCAAAGTAAAAATACCATTCTACATGATGACAAGTGAGATATAAAGAAAGAAAGAAATGTTTTATTTAACGATGCACTCAACACATTTTATTTATGGTTATATGGCATCAGACATATGGTTATGGGTCACACAGATATAGAGGGGAAATCCGCTGTCGCCACTTCATGGGCTACTCTTTTCGATTAACAGCAAGGTTTTTGTTATAATACTTATATGCACCAGCCCACAAACAGGGTAGTACATACCACGGTCTTAGATATACCAGTCGTGGTGCACTGGCTGGAACAAGAAGTAGTCCAATGGGCCCACAGACTGGGATCGATCCCAGACTGACCACGCATTGAGCGAGCGACAAATGAAAGATGGACACGAAACAAAGCAGCGTCTTGGCATCTGTTATGTGATTTTATTTTTAAAATATGATTAGGTCTAAAATATTGGCGACTTCGTCTTACTACTGCTGATAACTTGGTGACTTGAGCCGACTTTCAGCAAAAAAATATCCATTTTGTCAGCTAGATTAGGGCCTGTATATACATTGTGGTATCTATGGGAATGGTACTACACATTTTTCTAGCCATTCAACATTAGATTTTTTGGGCACACCTGCAAGTAAGAGAGCCAACACACGGCACAGCACATGTATGTTGTCTGTGCCATGGCAAAATTTGAACTTTGGAAATAAAAATAGCCTGTTAATAAATGAGAAGCCTAATTGCGGACCTGGGGCCTAATTCACTAAACTCTAGCAACTTTGCGATCTTGCAGTGCAATGCTAAAATACTTGTAAAGAGGATGCTTTGTTGTCTAAAAGAGCCTAAGAGACATTTGTGAATTAGGCCCCAGAAAGTGAACAAAAATGAGGCGAGTGATTACTTGTTCCTCTAACTTATATTATGGGGAGCCATTTGAAATATTACAATATTGATACCATACAGATTAAGATGCCATGGGGAACTAAACAAATTCCTTGAACTATTTTCAGGGGCGTGAGAGCAGACCCTAATCTTGCCAGCGAAATGATAATTTTTTTCGACAAAAGTTAGCAGTAGTGAGAAGTCGAAGTCACCGTAATATTTTGGACCTAATCAGATTTAAAAAAAAACTAAATCACTCGACAAACGTCAATACCCCGACTTGTTTATTGTCATAGCTTAAGTCGCACCTTGTCGCCATATGGTGGCCAATGTTTTTACTTTGGTGCCAGGCTCTATCCTAAAGTAATTGTGAACCGGCCTATTAACAGGAAATGGTTTCTGCATATGCATACTTAATGTACGGTCGATTTGCTGAAATGATGTTTTATCTTTTTCAGTTTATTATCAATAAAACAAATGTTAATACTCATGCCAGTTTCTGTAGTGAAGAGATTGAATATATGTTGTCTAATGTTGACATTCTTCAGATACATCCATAAACCAGGCTATTGTTTTTCAAAGTGACCCCATGTCGCACAGTCTGCTATGACCAGTCAAGCATTATTAATCCTCAGCCATATTAATTTCAGTAATGCCAGAAAATACTAATTAATACTTTAATTTTAGCACATTATAAACTACTTAATAATATCACATTTTTAATGAAATTTAAAACAGTTATGTTTGAATTTTATTTCCGGATGTAGTATTTTATTTCGAAATATTACAATAAGAACTGAGTATAAAATTCTTAATTTTTCCTATTGTACACAGAAATGTTACGAAATGTACCAATAAATGTTCACTTCGCCTATTTTTATCAAAAATCTCCCCTTTCATCTAGGAAGGGAGATGTCTCTTCTACTTTTTCAGTTCTAGATTAGGGCCGGGAGAGTGATACTCCCCTTAAACAGCGTGGTCTGGTATTGAATAAGAGTGTTGGTGGAAGGCTTGTATTTATTTTAATGGTGGCACTGATGCAATTGCCGTAGCTGCAGTATGATTTGCCACGTGTGCGCTGTTTTACCAATGGCTTTTGTTCTCTCTTTTTTTTGCCACTGGAAAAAAATTGAAAGGATAATTTGTTTGCTATAAATATTTCTGGTTTAAAATTGACACTACCATAAAAATTCCAGGCCTGTAAATAATAGAAACTAAAATTATTATATCATTTATTGTGGGCAAAAAATGCAATGCATAGTCTTTTTCACATTTCACAAGAAAAATGAATAAATATTGCGGTCATTATGCAACTTTGATATTGCTCCTTTAATGAATGCCATGTTGGAACGATCATATGATATCTAACAAAAAGAAAATGATATATTGTATTGGTATTCTGCCACTACAGAAAGGGATCTTTTATATCCACTTTGCTGTAGACAGGACAATATATTCAACAGCCTTGGTTGGAGGAAGGAAGTAAAACATACATTACCAATGTCTTTATTTGCAGCCTATTATTCAATGCTTTCAGTTATAAACCTCCCTGCATTCTCTAAATCGGGTGGGAATTCTCCTCGGATCAGCTGTTTTCCTCTCATGAAATGTTGCGTTTCCTTTCATTTTAATCGTCCTTTCCTCCAAAATGTGTCCGATGGCACAGATTTTAACCTAGGATTTCAAGAATTTCCAGGGGCCCTCTAGCTTTCCTCTTTTTTTTACAGTTCACCAATTCCCACCCCTACTAGATGTAGCCACCTACTTTACTTAATGATGAACTCCCTGCATTAGTGACTGTTTAGCAGATGTGTTTTTAGTCAGATTTCTAGATTTTGGGGATCTTTAAAACTATTCAGTCGTCTAGAGTGCAGTCTTTTTTCTTCTTTTTTTTCAGGTCACCATGTTTTGGAAATTTAATTTGATGACGTCTTCCCATATAGACACACTGCTTGAAAAAGAGGTAAATAAAAATGTGTTTAATGTAAGGCTTTAGGTTGGGAAAGGTGGTGGGGTTTTATTTTCATAATTATAAGATAATTATTTAGGCAAACTGTGTGCTCTCTTTTTTGAGGGTTTGGGAGTTCAGCATTTTATGTCAGAATGAAGATGCGATGGGACATGCTTGGTAATGATACATTTTTGACCGAAAAATCAGAAACATTTCAAGGCATTATATGTTGTGTATTTTAGGATGTTACGTTATCAGAACTTATGGATGAAGATGATATTCTGCAGGAATGTAAAGCTCAAAATAGGAAGCTTATTGACTTGTAAGTAACGATCCAAGGTCTTCAGCATTGTCATTATGGTTGGTCGGTCGGTGTCTCTCTATCTCTATCTCTCTCTCTCTCTCTCTCTCTCTCTCTCTCTCTCTCTCTCTCTCTCTCTCTCTCTCTCTCTCTCTCTCTCTCTCTCTCTCTCTCTCTCTCTCATTTTAAGCAGCTATACTGGCCATAGCTACAAGTTAAGTCATTGTAGGGAACACAGTGTCGTAAGATATCAGACCAGTTATAGAATCTTTTTGATAACAGCTACATTATGCAGAGTTAAGTTAATGTAATGACAATAATTATGATGTTTTATTGAATAACTTTGTTGAATATATTTGATGCATAGTTACTGATAATTACACTAAAAGTTTATCTTTTATTTTGAATGATTTTTGGGGTCTTGAACAAATATGTGTTTTTATAAAACATAATTGATTGAAATGTGTAAGTTTTTTGTTTTTATTTATTTTTTATTTTATTTTTATTTTTTGTCTTAACCTTTAGACTACTGGATTAATTTTTGACAAAAACCACGTTGAGTGGGTACAAATTTATGATTTTTACTCACCTATATTCATTTGAATGTTTTATAAATAAATAAATAAAATAAAGTTCATATTTGAATCGGTAAGTATTATTTTTGTGTATATTTCTAATTTTTATGATATTTTAGATCAGTTAATGTTGATTAAAATTAGGCTGTCCAGTATTTATGTTCATTATTCCCAATAACAGTGGCTTTCTGACCAGAATATTTTTTTAAAAAACGAACTACGATTCATATCCCAATATTTGGTGATTTTCGTTGTTGATAAAACGATCAAATTTATTATCAAAATACGAGGAGAGCAGACATCAAATTCTACGTCAGACTCAGGGGGAAATCAGCAACGGAGACCCTTGAAATGCTTAAGCAAGCCTACAGCAACAAAGCAATGAGCCGGGTGAGAGGTGTTTTGAGAGGCATTCTCGCTTTAAGAGGGGCAGAATGTCACTGGAGGATGACGAGAGGTCAGGGCGAGCACAACCCCCGAAAATGTTTGAACAAATTGTGTGTCAGGAGTTCTATACTGTAATGTTCCGAGGCGTCTAAGGGAGGACATTTGGTGCAAACGACTTCAACTGTGGCGCGATGGCAATTGGGTGTTCCATCATGACAACATGCCCACTCACAAAATGTTAAAAACTCGAGTTTTTTTTACCTAGACCAACATGATCATCACTTCTCACCCCTCCTACTCGCCAGATTTGGCTCCCTGCGACTTCTTTCTCTTCCCCAAGATGAAGTTCAATCTGAAGGGTCGCCATTTTGACACTGTGGAGGCGATCCAGCGCAAATCGCAGATGGTTCTCGACTCACTTAAAGAACATGACTTACTGGGGGAATTCCAAGCATGGCAGAAGCGCTGGGAACAGTGTATCGCTGCACAACATGGTTACTTCAAAGAGGACGGCAGCCAAAATTGGATCTGGAACAGTTTTTGCTGTTTTAAAGGCATATTATCGGAACTTTTTGATTGCACCTCATAGCTGTCACAATCAGCTATCGATCCCTGAAAATGACTGTGACATGCCGCCATTGTTGTTGACTGGCATGACGTTGGGCGAGATACCTCGCCTGCAGTAATCAGAAGGTTAACCAGTGCTTTTGTTGAAAATATATCATATGGTGTGTGTGTAACCTGAATATCCATTCTAAACTTATTTTGATGCCAGTGTGACTGATAATCCAAAATTGATAGCTTTTGCAAAATTCCTTTAAATGTGTTTAGGAAAATTAATTTAATGGTCTTTGTTATTCCAGTTTGACAATTGAAAACATTCATTTCACATAAAATGATCCTTAGGTGCTAATTCTTGTCCACTTGTAGTGTTGTCCGTCCAGAACATATGGAGGAAATGGTGCGACTAATAACACAGGAGCCTCCAGATGATGTTGATGAAAAGTTACGTTTTAAGTAAGTTGAACTACTCTTATTGTATACATGTTGTCATTTTTAGCACAAGACGTGCAGTGTTGGAAATAAGCACTTGTCCGTTTGTCCTGACAAGTGAAAATCTTTTCGGACAAGCAAAATGTACCTCAGTGGTTGTTCAGTGGACAAGTGAAAATGTTCAGTGCAATTTAATTTTTAGCAATCAAAAATATGGTCCTTGTACTTGAATAAAACAAAACATTTATTTGGATAAGTGAAAATATTTTTGGATAAGTAGATTTTCAATGTACTTGTCCAGTGAACAAATGAAAAATTCTGCTTATTTCTATCACTGAGCATGTTCCCAAGCCATGTTATGTGCTATTCTGTGTTTGAGATGGAGCATACAAAAAAGAAAGATGTTTTATTTAACAACGCACTCAACACATTGTATTTACAGTTATATGGCATCGGACATGGTTACGGACCACACAGATATTCAGAGAGGAAACCTGCTGTCGCCACTTCATGGACTACTCTTTTCAATTAGCAGCAAGGGATCTTTTATATGCACCATCCCACAGACAGGGTAGTACGTACCACAGCCTTTGATATACCAGTCGTGGTGCACTGGCTGTAACTAGAAATAGCCCAATGGGCCCACCGACAGGGATCGATCCCAGACCGACTGTGCATCAAGCTAGCACTTTACCACTGGGCTACGTCCCGCGTGCATACAAAAGATCCCTTAGAAAAAGTGTTGCCGCTTTCCTCTGAGACCATATGTCAAAATTACCAAATGTTTGACATCCAATAGCCAATGATTAACATTTTGAAAAAATATGGACTTTTTTAACCAGTGTGTGTATGAACTCTGAGCTAATATTCAGTACATAATATGTGGTAAATTTAGTATTGCATTCATCATAAAAAGGGGTGGGACATAGTCCAGTTTTAACCTTTAGACTACTGGATTAATTTTTAACAAAAGCCACGTTGAGTGGGTACAAGTTTATAATTTTTACTCTCATATATTCACTTAAATGTTTTATAAATACATGAAATAAAGTTCATATATGAATCGGTAAGTATTATTTTCGTGGGGTTTTTTGGTAATTTTTATTATTTTTAGATCCGCTAATGGTGATTAAAATTAGGCAAAAAATCGAAAAAGTTGCGTTTACTTACGGGCATTTGTGGCCAGCTGTACAGTATTTATGTCCATTATTCCCGATAACAGTGGTTCTCTGACCAGAATTTTTTTTTAAACCCGAACTACGATTCATATTGCAATATTTGGTAATTTTCGTTGCTGGTAAAACGATCAAATTTATTATCAAATTAGCTGTCACAATCAGCTATCAATCCTTGAAAATGATCACGATGTGCCGCCATTGTTGTCAAGCGAAAATACTTGCCGAAAACCACTTTTTGAACTCAAAATTTCAAGGTATTTTCAATTGCAAAAATCAAAACAAAAGCCACCATTTTGAAAAAAATCTTTTTTCTTTTATTATATTTCCGTTTCCAGTGAGTGTCATGTTCAAAACGGCGGGAAATATGAATTGGGGAATGCACTGTATACAGTATACAGTATGTCGACTGACGTGACGTCGGGCGATATATCTTGCCTGCAGTACTCGGAAGGTTAATTCACTCCTCTAATGTGCAATTAATCTTGAGTCAATCCCCATTAGTGGGCACATGAGATATTTCTCATTCCAGCCAATGTTCCACAGCTGGTGTCACAAATACTATGGTATGTACTGTCTTGGCTGTGAGATGGTGCATATAACCGATCCCTTGCTGTTACTTGAAAAGAGTACTTTATTGAGTGGTTTCAGTGGGTTTTATGTAATATTTGTGGTCCTTAACCATATATCTCATGCCGTACAACCGTAGTTAAAATCAATTGGAATGCATCTTTAAATAAAACTGTTCTGTCTTTCATCATAATTTACTTTTTGTCTTTCAGGTACCCCAACACAGCCTGTGAACTACTCACCTCTGATGTGTCACAGATCAACGATAAGTTGGCGAGCAGTGAAGAACTTGTGGAAAAGTTGTATAGTTTTTTAGAATCTGAAAAACCCTTGAATCCACTGCTTGCAAGTTTTTTCAGCAAAGTGATGGGACTTTTAATAACAAGGAAAAGTGAAATGGTGAGAGAAAGAAACTTTTGCCGAGTTGTATTTGTTCCCTACATGTTTAAATATATGTGCAAGCATGCATACATACACATATATGTATATAGTAAATCCCTCTAATGCGGACACCTAAAAAGTCTGGTTTTACAGTCTATCTGGTTTAAAGAGGTTCTATTCTGTTAGTTTTGTGTTTGAGTGTTCACCGGGTGATTATTTGTTATAGTGGCTTAGCATAAAATTGACCCAAACTGTCCCTGGTATTTTATTTAACAGTTATGAAATTTGTCAAATTATAACAGTACTTTTATTATACATTGATAAATGTCACCAAAATGCAAAACAGTTTTTATCATTATTAATAATTTAGAATGAAATACACCTCCTTTTTTTTCATCATATCATGATCCATCTTTCATAATTTATCAATTTTTTAATTATTTTTTTTGCAATTAATTTATCATAATCCAGTAAATGCTATAACAGCAGAAATTGTTTGTGGTTTGTGTATAATGACTCGTGGCAATAATACACTTTTTTTCACTTAACTTATTGTTTTTATTGTAATAATAATGCTTAATGTTTTTCTTTTTCAGATTTTTGAGTATTTAAAAAGTCAGAAAGATTTTGTTGGAAGTTTATTAAGTCACATAGGTACATCTGCAATAATGGACCTGCTTCTTAGGCTGATCACATGTATAGAGTCTCCGGAAGTACGCAGAGCTGTGATAGAGGTACACTCTTTGACATGCATCTTTAACACAGCAACACAAGACTCAGTTTATTTTTGTAATTAAAATTAATCTCTTTGTATTTGCACAGCTATTATTTATATTTGTATACATATTTTTTAAACTTGTAATGGGGAGCCAAAGGTTCAGTTTCTTGTTAAATGCATTTGTTTATGTGGGTACATGGTTTAGGGTTGATAAATGTCATTACCTGTATTAATAAAGGCTCTGATGTTACAACCGGGCAGCCAGTTGTTCGATGTTATAAGCCAAGCAGACTACTAGATGGTGTTTTTTTAAACACTTTTACTCTCCCACCACCTACCTTACAATATTAATGGCAGAATGCATTTGAAAATTGATAGTGCTGTAAGATATAAAAACCTGATTACAGTTGTTTTGAGAAGACTGGTTATGTTTGGTTATGTTTGTTTTTTTGTTTCTTTCAATACTTAACTATTTTTGTTTCTTCAGTGGTTGAATGAACAACGTGTTGTGGAGCGACTTGTAGCTAGTATAGTCCCATCAACAGACGATGATGTAAGACATTTCTAGCTTGGAGCTTTTTTAAATATCTATCCATTATTCCTTTTTCTTAGTTATTGTATCTATGTACTTATGAAATGTTCAGCTTTATATTTGCTGCGATTTGTTCATCATTTGTTTGTTTATTTATCTTCATATTAAACTGTTGAAAAGACAATAACTATAGTGTCTAATTAATAAAATTTATTTTAATATGTATTAATACTAATACATTGTATATTTGGGGAATTCTCAATCCAGTATTTCATTATTTTCCATAAAAACAGAATCAAAATATATGGACTAGCTTTTATTTAATGTGGCATTTATTTTTATTGAAGTTTGTGTTCTGTTATAAGTAACAAAATGTATGGTATGATTACAAAGCAATATGTTCATTGATACGTTCGTTTAGATACACTGTAATGCAGCCCAGTCTTTGTGTGACATTGTGCGCCTTGGCCGGGAGCAGATAATACAACAGCAAGATAGCTCAGATCCAGACCCTCTGTTAGTTACCATGGAATTGTAAGTTACCATTGTTAACACATGTTAACCTTTAGACTACTGGATTAATTTTTTACGAAAACCATGTTGAGTGTGTACAAGTTTATAATTTTTACATATATTCACTTAAATGTTTTATAAATACATAAAATAAAGTGCATATATGAATCGGTAAGTATTATTTTAGTTATTTTAATGATATTTTAGATCAATTAATGTTGATTAAAATTAGGCACAAAAAAAGGGGGAAAAGTTGCATTTACTTGCATGCATTTGTGGCCATCTGTCCAGTATTTATGTCTATTATTCCCAATAACAGTGGTTTTCTGACCAGAATATTTTTTTTAACGAACTAAGATTCATATTGCAATATTTGGTGATTTCCGTTATTGGTAAAACTGTCAAATTTATTATCAAATGACCCCAACGTGCCACCATTGTTGTCAAGAGAAAATACATGCCGAAAACCACTTTCTCAATTCAAAATTCCAAGGTGTTTTCCATTGAAAAAACTAAATCTAAAGACACAGGAAACTGAGTTGTCTTCTGTTTCCTGTTAATAAAGTGTTTCCGGTGAGTGTCGTGTGCAAAACAGCGGGAAATATGAATTGGGGAATGTACTGTATATAGTGTACTCGTATAATACAATTTTTATTCCTAATGTATGATATTGACGATACCGAAAAATTCTCTGGTAGTAACCTCTATGTATGTAATTTTAATGAGAACATGTATGTTGTTTACCTCAGCATTATTGTTTTCTGTTTAGCTCCATTTCATACAGACTTTAAGTCCTAAATCAATACAACTTAACCTTTTATAAATATATACCTTATAAATATATACCATGTTCATCAGAATTTAAACATAGTTAAAACATCAAATAGGAATTTACGTTGTCACTTGCTTTTGGGAAGGGACCTATGTTGGTTCCACAGAATGCTTGGATAAATCCCTGATGCACCTCATAAATGATTTATATTTGATGTTTTGTTTTTACTACCAACTGAATGTGTGTTGGGGTTTTCTATTTTAGAGAGGAAACTGTGTCAAAACTGCTTAGCAATCTTCTAAATACAGAAAAGAATGAGTCAGTTTTAGTAAATGGACTCTTTGTTATACACACTCTTCTTGAGGTTCGAAAACAAGGGTAAGTTATTCAAATATTCTTTCTTTCTTTTTTCCTTTTTGAAACGTTATTGAATAACATTACATATGTATTGCCATAGTTCCTTTATTAATTAAAATAAAAATGCATCTTGTATGTATAAATGTTTGTTAGTGGGTTGGGATGGATTTATAGCAGGTTTTTTATTATTTATTGTATCCATTAGTATGTCCAAAATTAACTTAAAACAAATGTATACTTATTAAAAATATTTTATCTGGAAGTAATTCTGAACATTACATGTCATGTGCAAACATTCAGTGTTAAGTGGTTACATCACTCGACAAGTTTCATTTATCACGGTTAAGTGGCAAAGGTTTCAGTTATCACAGTGGATTCTACATGGATATATACTGATTGAAAAAAATAAGTGCACGTAAATAGTAACGGCAAATATGGACTTCAACCAAAACCCTCCTATACAGTATCAGGAAGTTAAGCGTGTTACTGGCAGTCAATCCTACATGACATCTCCCTATTTCATTCAGGCATAACTAGTAGTGAATTTAATTTGTTCTCCAATATCATGTGTTCCCATATTTCTTTCCATCAGTATGTCTGGCTTACTAATGCTCTTTAATACAATCCTGGTGTTACTCTGATCATTAGAAATAGTATAGGGTGTGGTTGATAAGCCTATTTTTTATATACATGACTGTAACATTGAACATTAAACACGTGTAAGTATTATGTAATGTGTTTATTAATGTCATTTTGACATTGTTTTCTGTAGTATGACACTTTTGTGTGTAAATATTTTTTACTGTGTTAGTATGTATTCTTTGGGGTTTTCTGTAGTCATGACCCTTTTATGTATAAAAAAAATTTAATGTGTAATGTGGAAATATTTGTATATGTCACATGCTGATTAATGAAGTTTAATATTGTTTGTTGAGTTGGGTTTGTTATGTTTGTTTTTTGTCAGGCCTGAAGTGGCAAACGACCACATGACTGCTCAGGATGCCGAGCGGCTCACTCAGGGGGTGAACAGTGTCTTGGCTGCAATAACTCCACGCTTAAAAGACTTCCATAACTTATTATTAGATCCACCAAAGGTACATCTCTCAGTTTGTTGTTGTTATTATTAAATTGTTATTACTATGGGACAAATTAATTTGGGCTCTTTCTCCCCACCCCTATTCATGATATATACAGTAAAGTACTCTTATAACGAACTGCAAGGGACCAGGAACATCGGATCGTTATAGCAGTAGTTCGTTGTAAACATTTACAGAAGTGAGCCGTTTTCATTCAGGAAGTCGGCCATTTTAGATTTTTCAAATTTAACCACCATAAACACAAGAATTAGTGGGAGAGTTTTTTTTTATATATTTCATTTATTATCACCAATAGAAGTAAATATTCAAATAAATACAGCATGTTGAATCAAATGAGTGTTCAGTCAGTCACGTTTTGAAACAAAGTTGCTTATTTTTATATGCTTATTCAGAGTTGGTTTCATAGCCTGCAGGGCTATAGTGATGTAGGCAATCGAATGAAACGCAGGCGTAGCTACATCAACTTTACTTTGGAAAACAGTGTTATGTCCGTCATGATTGCGCATCGACCGAATACTGTGCAACATTTCATAACATTTGTGTTACCTACCTTCAAAAAAAAATATCCGGTTATTTAACGCTAATTACAATGACTGTGTAGTGAGTTTCCCGTGTCATTCGTATTGTTGGATACCGGCACTTAAACAAGCACACAATAGCAGTGAAGTAAGAACAGACGGTTAATTGCTCACTGCATTAATCCGTTAATTAATACCAATCTACTACGTAACGACAAGCAGACGTTATCTGATTGGACTTGTCAGTGCAGTCATTTTGGATGCATTGTCGTTAATGCTACTGATTGATAAGATGCAAGTGACTTGCATGTGTCAGTCTTCTTGTGGGATACCGGCAAAATGTCAGTGAAGCGATGGAGACTTCAACAAGCGAACAATAGCAGTGAAGTGAGAACATCTGTTTATTGTCCAATACATTACTCCCACGCGGATGTTATCTGACTGACAGTTATGATCGGTTCGCTGTATATGCACTAATTTACACTGAAATTCACAATTTTGACCCCAAAAATTGGTTCTTTTTCACAGATAATTCGCTGTACATAGTTCGTTCTATACATTAAAATTTATTACTAATACATTGGGGCGGGGGGGGGGGGGGGGGGGGGGGGCAAATTGGGACTTTACAATCAGTTCGTTCTAACCGGTAGTTTGTTATAAGCGTGTTCATTCTAAAAAGTACTTTACTGTATATCAAAGGACATGCTATATGATCTCCTGTGCTAAAATTCGAAGAGTTGACTTTTTGATTGTAGGGGAGTTTCTTTTTTCATTCTTATAATGTAGTTTAATATTGTCATTGTTACATAACAATTCCCTTCACTGGCTTACTTCCAGTTTTGACCAGTGATGTACAGCTGGTGTATCAACGGTGGTGGTATGTACTCTCCTGTCTGTAGGAATGTGCATATAAATCTGTTTGAGGAAAAGTACATATAAAAGATCCCTTGCTGCTAATGGAAAAATGTAGTTGGTTTCCTTTGAAGACTATCACAGAATTACCAAATGTTTGACATCCAATAGCTGATGATTAATAAAACTGTGTGCTCCAGTTGTTTCATTAAACTAAATTTTAATTTTATAAAATATCCCATGATGCTTTTTTAAAGTTGTCTATATTAGTATTATTACTTCAACTTCAGACTTCTACTCAGAACACTGACTAAAAGTCTGTGTATTCTACAGCAGTAGCTCATGATCTTGATTTGTGTTTCAGCAACATTTTAGCACAATGCCAACAACGTTTGGCACGCTGGATCCGCCACTGGGCAACACTCGACTTCAGATAGCTCGGCTCATCACGGCTCTGCTGTCTACAAACACCCACTCCGTCAATGTGGAGCTAGCTCATCTGGGAACCGTCAGCATTCTGCTGGTTAGTGCACACTAGTCTTCTTACTTGGAAGTTATTCAGTGTATTGTTAGACATTATTCAGATATATTTCATTTGTCAAAGTATTTGGTTATTTCTCGTTCCTGCCAGTGCACCACGACTGGTATATCAAAGGCTGTGGTATGTGCTATCCTGTCTGTGAGGTGTGTATAAAAGATCCCTAGCTACTAATGGAAAAATGTAGCAGGTTTTCTCTTTTAAGACTGTCAAAATTACCAAGTGTTTGACAAACAATAGCCGATGATTAATACTTTGGTGTGCTCTAGTGGTATTTTGACAAGAATACTGACTAATATATTTTTACCAGTTAATTTGCTAGTTGTTTAGGAGATTGATGTAGATGTTTGATCATTTTTAGAGGTATTTTGTCTGATTTTACTGATTGGAGGTGTGTTCTAGTGCAGTCATCTCATAGATTGGTTGTAGAAATAGATTGGTTGTAGAAAAATAGACACGGATATAGTGATTGCTGAATGATAGTGTAATATACTTTTAAAATTGTGTAATTTGTTAGTTGTTCAGAAGATGGATGTAGATGTATAATCATGTGTGACATAATACAAGTGTTGTAACAATGAACTTGGAGAACTGGCAAAATTGTTCTGAGGAAAATGGGTGGGTTTTTTTTTTACAGTTTACAGTAATTTATGACTGCACAAAAGAAAACAAAATTGGAACCTAGAAGCTTGCCCCAATGATTATTTCAGGGAGGGAAGGGTGGCGGGAGTCAGGAAAAAATATATGGAAAAAGAGTGCCTCTTCAAAATGTATTTATGTGTCTCTGATTTGGGATAGAATACATGTTAATATGTGCCGTTTCAAAGATTTTCTTTTCTCTTTTGTTTTTTTAGGATCTCTATTTTAAATACATATGGAATAATTTTTTGCATACCCAAGTGGAACAGTGTATTGTGACAATACTCAACAACCATCCGGTGGAGGAAGAAGGCAAGAAAGAAAATCCACTTTTATCTCAGGTATGATAAATTCCACGGTGTCGGTGCTGGTTTGCAAGTATAGATGTTCCCCTTTATATGTTGGTTTTGGGGGGGTTTCCCCACTAGTAGCCACTTGCATTTTATTTAGATTTAATATTTTTGTTTTTATACATTAGGTTCACCTTCCACCATAGGCATTCTCCATTTCCCTGTCCATGGACTTGTCCGAATATCCCAACAGCCAATCGATACTATAGTATTTCTTTGTGTTAAAAAGTGGAAATGTTTGACTTGGAACGTCTGCGTCAGTACGAGAAGGAATGCATTTGGTGAGAAGTCAGGTTTCGTATCTATCAAAAGAGAACATGAAACGTTTTTGATGATTTTTTTTATTCCCATTGGGTTTTTTGTCATTCCAACCTATGTACCATGACTGGTATATCAAGGGTTATTTACCATTGTTTGTAACTAAATGTATATTTGAAAGCCTTTTCCTGCTTGACTAACTTATGTAGTAGCAGAGTAGCAGCCTGGGGGTTTTCATCAGTTTTTAGACCTCATGTACGCAGCTGATAGTTGATTAAGTTGTTAAACATAGGGCCAAATTTACAAAGCATATTTTAGACTTGCACACCTGTAACTAATACATCTTTAGTGCTTAAACATCTTTCTCTCGCCTTCATGTAAAATTCTTTAATCTCATTGGTTATTTGCCGTTGGACAATTCCCTTATACCCCTGTGGGCGGAGCCAAATTCTCTTATATCCCATCTGTAATTTCCAACAGTTTCCAGCCACCCCAGTTAATGCTAAAGCAATAATTAGATTATAAATAAATAAAGTTTTTTTTAATTATTATTAATATCTGTTTCAGAAAATTTCGTATTACAAACATTTGAAGTTAAAAACTCATTTATCGATGGAGCTATTTTTTGCCACTGGCAAGTGGTTTCGTTCGCGTCCGCGTGGTACGGCTCCGTTAATAAATTGTTAACAATTATTGTCTGGTGTTATTTTGATTATTTGGCTATATGGTTTAACATGTCGGCAAGATAAATTCATTGTAGAAGCATCTCTCGGGGTATATGGCTTTTTAAGAACACACACAGGGTACATAAAAAGCCATATACCCCTCGTGATGCTTCTACAACTTATAGTGTTTAAGAAAAACAGGCTTCATAAATTCGGCCCTCCTTTTTTTGTTCTGATGTTTATTACTGTTGTTAAAGGTAGGGTCAACTCAAACAAGAGCCTTATGTGTTGGAAAGATGCATACCCGGACCACCAACACATACTAACACTTTAGCAAATGAAAAACGCGTAATTTTAGAGTTAATAAAAAAAACATGATTATTCCTGCTAACTGGGGGCAGCCATTTTGTTTTGTTTTTGTGACGTCCGGTGGGATAGCTTGGGGAGAAGTGACGTCAGCTCCTGACCATCTCCTGTATGTACAGTGTAAACAAAAGCAGTAATTTTCGACAAGGCGCTTTTCTTTGATCAACCTGACTTGTAAAACAGCATAAATGACGTAATAATATAATAAACTATTTAACTAAATATATTTCAAGTTGCATTAACGGAACAAAATGGAGTTATAGTATTTTTCTCCGTTTAATAATCCGAAGGAAAAATGTACACTATTAGGCCTATTGATAAGCTACATTGGAGCAAAAACGACAACCCACGATACCCAGTGATAATTTTTTTTTTCTTTGGGACTACGTAATTGGTCAGTTCTGTGGTTTTAGATGGAAAAGTCTACTTAATCAATAGTTTTACAGAACTATTTACAGTAATAAACCATGTCCATTACAATTTTAGGGGCGACAGTTAATATTCCACAAGACCGGTATGTATTTTTGTGTCTAGACAGCGTCAGTTAATTGGCTCGTCTGGTTACCAATCAAATACACACCTGCCAATCAGGAATTACAGGTAGAAGCAACTAACAGCATAGACCAATTAACTAAGAAAACACTCCGTGTATCATTTCAGTACGTAGGTTAATGCATGGGCAAAACATTGTTAATTATTTCGACTTGTTGTGTAGCCACTTTAACAATGGTATTTTATTTTGTATTAAAAACAAATATATATAGTGCTGGATATACTTATTGCTGGCTTACTGGGATGTGTATTATTACAGATCATTGCAATGTATGACTATTTATCATCCCTCAAAAACCAGGTAGATTGTGTTTCTCTAGTTTAAGGCTCATTCCTGACGTGACGCGTTAAGTATTACGTAACCACCAGCTCGCCAGAGGGCGTACTCACTGAGATGGTACAAAATGGCTGGGCCCGTTATATATTATAGTTGTCAAATTTAACCGTTTTATTAATTAACTATACGATTATACGTGTTGATATTAAGCAATAATGTGCATTATATATCGTCGAATATGCATACCAGGCCAAATGCCTTAATTGCCCTCTCCTTTAAGTTTAATTTTGATGGCAGATTTTTTTTTTCCAGCTTTTCTCAGAAACTAAAGTTATTCAAAGGGTGTTGGAAGAATGGGACGAGAATGATCAGCTGCAGTAAGTGGAGATCTGTATTTTATATCACTGTGAGAGCAGTTCCTACTGCCACCAGCCAAAATTAAAAATGTTTTTTAAATAAATCAGGACACGAGACATTAAAATGGCATTGACATTAGTGATTATATATTACAGCTTTTACATTTTAAAACTATAGACTAGATTCATACATTGCCCTAAAGTTATCACAGCAAGTGTCTGGCTTCATGTTATGTAACGATGTTCCCTAATATTTCAGATCTAAAGAAGGAGGAAGACGCAAGGGCTTTATGGGCCACCTAACCAAAGTGGCCAATTCAATAAAGGCCAGTCTGGACAAGGGGGAGAATGCAGAGTTTATAAAACAGTGCTTTGATGGTAAGCCAATATAGCGAGAAAAAGATATATCACATTTGTCAGTTAACAATTAACCCTCTTACCTCTAACCCTGTAAAACATTTCTGGATTTTATCCACTGTTATTTTCAACTCTTCTATCGATCTTAAGCTTTCAAAAAAAAAAAAAAAAACTTTTCCTTGTCTGAACTTGAATAATTGGATGTTAGGTAGCTGTATGTATTCTTTATTTAGCCACAAATATTACTATTTAATTAAAGGAGGCCAAGTGCTTGTGAACAGTTCGATTGGTACCATCAAATCCCATTCACTTAACATTCAGGCGCAAAAAGTAGTTTAGTAAACAACCACAATCACTCGCCCGCCTAAATGTGCCTCAGGCTTTTGCTTTGTGTTAAACATTTAGAATGATTGCATTGATGGTTGTTTGTGTGTTTCTGTTATATTATTAATGTTTGTGTTTTATTATATTACAGAAGTAGCCGATGAATACAAAGAAAAATGGGAAGCCTTTTTATCATCATCACTTACTGATATCAACCAAAAAAATACAATAGAATCGGTAAGATATTGACTTTGTTATAAATCACCTTTGTAGCTATAGTGTCTGTCAAGTTTGTTATGGCAAGTGGTCTTAAATGTTGTGAATAAGTGTTGAATAAGTGTCATGGTCAGTGTATACATACATCTTTAATACCTTTTATGATGCTTTGTATTAAACAAAAAACAATATTGTATACTGTATATAATTTTTAAGTAGATTTTTTAAATATTTATTTTATATAGGGCAGTGACCCCAGTATTCGACCAGTGTATTTAGTTAATTAATATACAATAGTATATAGATTTTCCCAAAGTATTTTGAACATACGCGACAGGGTGAACATTCTTTCTTCCGGAACGCAATTGCAGACGATAACCATGTGAATGAACATAAGTATATATTCATCAGCTACAGTGTTAATATGAATGTCGGCCATTTTTATTGCATGCTATTACACCATTCAACATTCCGTGAACATTTGCAATACTTTTAATCCATTTGAAATCTTTAAAAATGTCTTTAATATTTTTATTTATGATCAAACAGAGCTGGCAATGCAATGTGACCTCGGTCATTATAATTTTGATCACGTGATCAAATCATGACATATTATAGAGAGGGTTGCCCCAGTATTCGACCAATAAAAAAGCTTGCGGATACATTCCCAAAATAAACTCCCAAGAACCACAAATGTACTACTTTTATGTCTTTTGGTGCTGTTTGCCAGGATTTATACAATTACATTTTATTTTATTTGTCAGTCTAATATCATTATCTGTAAATTGAGATAGTTACAAAGAGACTTTATCACAAAGTATGTGTGCGTGTGTCAATGTGTATACAAGCATGTGCGTGAATGCATGAATATGTGTTACAGTTGTTAAAATTAACAGTGTTTGGATTTAATTGTTTGATATGTTGCATTTACTATAAAATAAACTTCAAAGTTTACTTTTATTAGTTAAATAGAAAGTGGTCGAATACTGGGTCATCTGGTCGAACACTGCATACTGTTCGTTATGGCACTCAAACCTACTCTAGTCGGCATATACTGCATGAACAAAACTTGGGTCTATTTCATGAATAACATTGCCAATAAGTATATACGAAGAAAAACTAATATTAGCAAATGCCAATAAAACGAACATGTTATAATCCTTTCTCTCTTAAGTGGTCAAATACTGGGGCGTTGCCCTGCTTAAATTTAATTCATGTTGAATTTAAATGTTCAATAAATGAAGTGGATTGGTTACCAGCCTGTATAAATGCCTTCTTATAAATAATAGTAAAATATGCTACATTGATAGCCAAAATTATTCCTCACATTGTAGGGATGTGACGTAGCCCAGTGGTAAAGCATTCGCTCGATGCGTGATTGGTTTTGGGATCGATCCTCGTCGGTGGCCGATTTGGCTATTTTTTGTTCCAGTCAGTGCACCAAGACTGGTACATTAAAAGCTGTGGTATGTACTACCCTGTCTGTGGGATGGTGCAAATAAAAGAACCCTTGCTACTAATCGAAAAGAGTAGCCTATGAAGTGCCGACAGCGGTTTTTCTCTCTCAATACCTATGTTGTCCTTAACCATATTATGTTTGATGCCATATAACCGTAAATAAAATGTGTTGAGTGTGTCATTAACTAAAACATTTCTTCCTTTTCCTCACATTGTATAGTTTAATATTTAATTGTAGATGAAAGGTCACCCATTGGTTTCTAGCAGTGAGGATGATGATGCCGATTTTAAAGACATTCCCTTCCCTCAGGACACAGCAATGCAACAGGTACTGATCTTTTTACTTGTACAGATTTTTCCTATCCTTTCATTGAGAGTTAAGTGTTTGTAATATAGGTATTCAAAATAATAGTTACATTTCATATAATTAAAAAAGGAAAAATCTTCTATTGCTAATACATTGTTAGTGTTGTGCTCGTCTGTATTATTAAATTGCTATTTGGAAATTCCTTAATATATTATGTTAAAATTTTAGTAGTTTGATAACAAAGTTTCAATTAATTTAAGCCCTTGAGGAATTGAGTAGCTAGATAATTACTTTATCAATGTTAACCTTCATTGGAAAATATCACATGTGCTATTATTGATGTTTATTATTTACGCTTTGCTTTCATTTAGCTGTTAGCTAATGACACTTTTTAATGGAAAATATTCACATTTTATAGCTATGTAGAAATAAGAATTTAATTTAATTTTATAAAACAATACTGATTAAATTTTGGATTGATTAAGGGACCGTGCATCATTTTCAACATACAAAGAGTACACTTTTGACCACTTCATTTTCAAAAAAAGTGTACGCTGGCCCCTTAACCTTTAGACTACTGGATTAATTTTGAACAAAAACCACGTTGAGTGGGTACAAGTTTATAATTTTTACTCACATATATTCACTTAAATGTTGTATAAATACATGAAATAAAGTTCATATATGAATCGGTAAGTATTATTTTTGTGGGTTTTTTGTAATTTTTATTTTTTTTAGATCAGCTAATGGTGATTAAAATTAGGCAAAAAATCTAAAAAGTTTTGTTTACTTACGGGCATTTGTGGCCAGCTGTCCAGTATTTATGTCCATTATTCCTGATAACAGTGGTTTTCTGAACAGAATTTTTTTTAAAAACAGAACTACGATTCATATGTGGTAAATTTAGTATTGCATTCATCATAAAAAGGGGTGGGACATAGTCCAGTCTTAACTTTTAGACTACTGGATTAATTTTTAACAAAAGCCACGTTGAGTGGGTACAAGTTTATAATTTTTACTCTCATATATTCACTTAAATGTTTTATAAATACATGAAATAAAGTTCATATATGAATCGGTAAGTATTATTTCTGTGGGGTTTTTTGGTAATTTTTATTATTTTTAGATCCGCTAATGGTGATTAAAATTAGACAAAAAATCGAAAAAGTTCCGTTTACTTACGGGCATTTGTGGCCAGCTGTCCAGTATTTATGTCCATTATTCCCGATAACTGGTTTTCTGACCAGAATTTTTTTTTAAACCCGAACTACGATTCATATTGCAATATTTTGTCATTTTCGTTGCTGGTAAAATGATCAAATTTATTATCAAATTAGCTGTCACAATCAGCTATCGATCCCTGAAAATGACTGCGACGTGCCGCCATTGTTGTCAAGCGAAAATACTTGCCGAAAACCACTTTTTGAACTCAAAATTCCAAGGTATTTTCAATTGAAAAAAATCAAAACAAAAGCCACCATTTTGAAGAAGAAAAAAAATTTCTTTCATTATATTTCCATTTCCGGTGAGTGTCGTGTGCAAAACGGCGGGAAATATGAATTGGGGAATGCACCGTATACAGTATGTCGACTGACGTGGCATTGGGCGAGATATCTCGCCTGCAGTACTCAGAAGGTTAATCCCCGCGTACGGTTTGTACGCTCGTGAAAATGTTGAAAATTATGGAAGGCCCTAAGAAAGTGGATTAGTCATGAAGTAACACTAAAAAAAAAAAAGTATTTTACATTACTAGTGATTTAATTTTGTAAAATCGAATATTGATGACATTTCAGAGTGAGTAATTGTCACTTCATTTAGTGCAATGATTGTGAAAATAACTGAGGGATTGTAAGGAATCTTGTATTCCACTTGACATGGCTTGTGTAGTGGTTTTGTACACCTCTTTCAGACCTGAGCTTTCAGAATTGGTACAGTAAAGCTCTGATGATGTGGCAAATGAAGTAATAAATAAACCCATAGCAACAGCCAGAAAATGTTTGATGACCACAACACATTTTAAATTATGGTTATTTTGGTATTTTACATGATATTGCAAAACTGACACTGGAATGCTGTCTTTTCATAAGCTACTCCTACGAAATAGCTGAAAGAGCTGTTTTTTATGAGCTTTTTTCCACAAACAACAGCAAGTACAAAGATCTTTGATATACATTTGAGGGTGATTGATTCTATGACACCTTAGTCACTGGGCTGCTTTCAGTAATTAGAGCCAGAGAGATGTGCTACAGTCCAAAAGGCTGCTCAAGATACAGTATGCTTTTAGAAAATATGGTTCATTTCTCTTTAAAGCCAGTGCACGACAACTGGTATGTGCTATCCTGTCTGGGATGGTCCATATAAAAGATCCTTTGCTACTAATGGAAACAAAAAGTAGCAGGTTTCCTCTCTAAGACTATATGTCAAAATTACCAAATGTTTGAAATCCAATAACCGATGATTAATCAAATCAGGTATGCACTAGTGGTGTCATCAAACGAACAAACTTTAAATAATAAAATGTAAGTAATGTCTAATTTCAGTTACCAAAACTGGCTCTATTAGTAAAACAAATATGTAGTGGTGTTTAGAAACTAGCATCTGCGACTTAATGATTAATTGACCTATTGAGCTATAGTGATGTCTTTAGCAGTCTTTGTGCTACTCTTTAGTAATTATTGCTTCGTAGATATTACTGCTGCATTGAGCCATTGATGTGCTATAGTAAGTTAATATCTGTGGGCAGTGTTTATTCTGTGCTGTAGTACTTATTACTCGGTTGAGCCGTAGAGACGCTATGCCTTAGCAATTATTAGAGGCTGCCCCGCGACGGTCGGTCTTTATTTGCTGTTGACATGGTGACTGCCTGGTTTATTCATCAGGCCTTCTCTGATTACCAGCTGCAACAGATGACAAGCAACTTCATCGACCAGTTCGGCTTTAACGAAGACGAGTTCGCAGAGCAGGAAGACAAGATCGAGTAAGTATTTCACAATACATAGTCATGGTTTAAGAATAAGTATTTCACAATACATATTCATGGTTTAAGAGTAAGTATTTCACAATACATATTTATGGTTTGAGCTGCAAAAAAAAAAATATGTATATACAGTCAATCCTGTCCTAGCGGCCACCTGAAATCGGCAGTCACCTGCCTTAAGTGGCCACTTTTTTCCCTCCCAAATGATTTATAATGTAAATGCACCTGTAATAAGCGATCACCTGTCTAACGCAGCCAGCGACCACCTAAATCGGATCCCAACTTGCTAGAATATCTGTATTAAACAGCCACATTAAATGTTTACTATTATATAAAGGGAATATTTTAACAACAGCAATAAGGTGCAGCAAATAACCGATCTTCACACCTTCAGGAAAACTAGTACCCATTCAGTCCCTACATCTCTACTGTGTATCAATTAAGAAAGTATGACATTTAATACATTTCATTTGCATTTTTTCTAAAGGAGACTACATGTCAAAAGTAGATTTATAGTCAACCTCTCTAAGACTGTCAGAGTTACCAGATGTTTGACATCCAACATTTTTAATTAATCAATGTACTCTAGTGGAGTCGTTAAACAAAACAAATGTTAACTTTGATCTTTGAAATAAATGTTTGGGGACTTAATAATGAATATTCACCAAATTCCACTTCAGTTTAAATTTTGGTGATTTTGTGAATCACAGCTTAAACCCAGCATAACTATTTAGCCTGGTCAGCATTTTTCTGATGTTTTGGTTAAAAGTTGATTTTTAAATTAATACTTTTTTATTTTTAAAACATATTTTATGGTAGTTTGTAGTCTGTGGTTGGGGTGAGTTGGAGTTTTAGTGTAGTTGAGCAAATAGCAGAATGTTATCACATGGGTGGAGAAGTATTGTAAATTGATTATTGTAGCACTTTGTTTGCTTATAAAGGGGTGTAGGATATACAAGCATGTTTGTCAACTGCGGTTAAAAATGCTTATGGGACACGGTAAAATATGTAACTACTGGTTTGATGGTGACCCATTAAAAACCCCCACCCTAAAATAGACCCAGCAAATACACAACTTTAAACTGTCTCAAACTGTTCAGAAAAGTGGTGAAATGCATACTTCAGCTTCTCTTCTGTGTTTTTATCACCAAGACCCACAGCACTCCAGAGCCTCTTGGCTGAAATAATGCAAGGCACCTGAATTTTATCTAGATGCTTCGGTTGTTACACCAAGTGTAAGTCACTTTTGGATTGACATGGGTGTTGCATTTGAATACTGTTTTGATAATGGTGTACTATTTGGGTATTCAGTTTCAGGTTGGGTTTTTGGGGGTTTTTTTCAACTATGTTTAGATGCATTCATAATAATCAGCCAAAATACTTCCAGTGGCAACTTTACATTGACAGTGTACCAGAATTTGAATGACTGAATTATTATGGGCAAGTTGTTAATTATTGCAAGGATACACATTGGGGTGTAATTTGAATATTTAAGACTACATTTAATCTGAATGGAATGTTGGAACAGAAGGTCCGGTTTTATAACATGTCCAAGAATGGACAAAGACACGACTGATAACACCAAATGCAAATAATTAAAATAAACTTTTTACATTCATGATGTATTGTATACTATTACAACATTTGTGGTATATTATTACACATAATCACTTAAATAATTATGATAAGTGTATTCTTAATGTTTTATTGCTTTTACTGACATTTTGCAGTATTGTATGCCAATTATTTTGAATATATACTATCTTTTCTAATTAACAGTGCACCATTCACTGAAAGAATATCAAGCATAGATTTCAACATTCCGGCAAATGAAGAAACTGTGAGTACTCTTCCAAGTTAATTGTTAATATGACTACGTACAATGTCATTTCCTAACTTATACAACTTGGATCAAGACAGAAAAACATTCCAGTGGTATGGGATATATTGTGTTAATCTTTGGCTGAAATGTTCCGTTAAAAGCAGCTTTTTCCCCCTTCAATTTTTGTTTTTAGAAATCCCAATTTTTAGATGCAAATAGGTTATAAAATAATCATTGTAAGTCAACATACTAAGAGAAAACAAAATTTATTACATTGCATCTTTCAGTTACTACAGTTTTGCAGTTCTCATTATATTGATATTTTTATGTTTTATCTTGTGTATCCTGAAGATGTACCTTTAATTTTTAATTGCATGTCATCAAAAGTTGTTGCATTTAAAAATGGACTACTAACAGCTTGCATGTATGTGCACAGCCATATAGGTGAGATTTTACAAAAATTAAGTGCAGAATTTCATACAGAAACGAAATTGAGGCAATACTATTGTTTGCTTCAGAATGTTAACAAAAACAAAGTGCCGTTCTCAACTTTCTTACATGAACTTGACATATGCTTATTTGAACTGTCTTTCTCCACTTATTTAATGCCTGCAAATGTGAACACTTTTCTTCTTTTTTCTTCACAGCATTCTAATTCGTCGATGTTTGAACAGGCCTGCAATGAAAAGATCCATCAATTTGACGACAATGATAGCGATGAAGATATCTGGGAGGAGAAACCAATTACATTTGACAAGAGTCCTCAGCACAATCGTCCCAGGTGTGTTTTAATACTTAATTAGCATGCAGCTGAATCCACTACGACGTAAACATATCAGAATAATGAATTGAAAGAACAATAATATTTTGTTAACAACACCTCAGCACACCTGTTAAACTCTGGCTGTTTGTGTTTAACCTTTAGACTACTGGATTAATTTTGAACAAAAACCACGTTGAGTGGGTACAAGTTTATAATTTTTACTCACATATATTCACTTAAATGTTTCATAAATACATGAAATAAAGTTCATATATGAATCGGTAAGTATTATTTTCGTGTCTTTTTTTGTAATTTTTATTGTTTTAGATCAGCTAATGGTGATTAAAATTAGGCAAAAAATCGAAAAAGTTGCGTTTACTTACGGGCATTTGTGGCCAGCTGTCCAGTATTTATGTCCATTATTCCTGATAACAGTGGTTTTCTGACCAGAATTTTGTTTAAAACTCGAACTACGATTCATATTGCAATATTTGGTAATTTTCGTTGTTGGTAAAACGATCAAATTTATTATTAAATTAGCTGTTACAATCAGCTATCGATCCCTGAAAATTACCGCGACGTGCCGCCATTGTTGTCAAGCGAAAATACTTGCCGAAAACCACTTTTTGAACTCAAAATTTCAAGGTATTTTCAATTGCAAAAATCAAAACAAAAGCCACCATTTTGAAAAAAAATAAATTTCATTTATTATATTTCCGTTTCCAGTGAGTGTCGTGTGCAAAACGGCGGGAAATATGAATTGGGGAATGCACTGTATACAGTGTACAGTATATCGACTGACGTGACGTCGGGCGAGATATCTCGCCTGCAGTAGTCAGAAGGTTAACATACTGTTATTTCGACGAGTGGGGACTGCAACTGCTACACAGGCTACTCCTTCCTTAAAAGCAGCAAGGAACCTTTTACATGCGCTTACCAATACCACAGCCTTGATTTACCAAGTCTGGTATTAGTTGATAATCCTGAAACTCGTCGCGTCTCGAGTTCACTTTTTTTTTTATTGAGCTACATTTTTAAATGTACAAATGAGATGTATAAATAAAATTGGTGCATTCTGTTTATATTTTAGGGCTGATATTTCAATTGGAACCGGGGAATTGGATTTCCATAACAACCTTGTAAATGAAGATCCAATTAGATTCTTGTAACATAAGTTTTAATAAGTAAACAAGTATCTAGTCCAACATCCAGTGTTTATTAGAAAATGTAATTTCTATGTCCAGATAGTCATGACTATGTACATTCTGAATTAGTTAATAACTTTGTTCATTGTAAATAAAATTAATTGGATTCTCGTGTAACATAAAGTTGAAGGAGTCCAAATGAATTCTTGTATAATTTAATGAAAATTGAGTTTTGAAGGGCCACCTTATTAAAAAAAAACCTTGAAAAACAATATTTAGGCTTATACTTTTGATTTCAACAGTGAATTTTCAAATTAAAGTAACTATGAAGTTGATTGTTTTATGTTTTTTAGTCGATTGACTGCGGAGACAGTGCGAGCCAATAGTAGTGATGAAGACAGCACGGACAGTGAGGAGGAGCTCAACTCACCGCGTGTGATAAAACAGCAGCCATCAGCCGAGAAGATGGATATCGATGCTAATGAAGGTGAGCATTAAACACTAGTGTAGCCACGATGCATTGATGTATCATGGTACTACTGCTGACGATACAATTCACGATACACTTACATTTTGACTATATATCGATTCTCTATATTAATAACGTATTCATTTACCAACACCAATTTATACTGAGATGTACTTATTGACAAGTTATTTACTTCAAGAAAGAATAGTGAAGTGAACAGAGAATATGTTCCTGCTTATGTCAGTAGACCTATGGTGTGATGTTTCCACATTAAATTTGTTTAATCAGTGTTTCACTTTTATCATTTTACTGGGGGAAACAGTGAATCAGGTATCGTGATACATATATCACAGGTTAAAATATTGTGAGGTAGTTGTATTTAATACTAACAATTATGGTGATTTAACAAATGACAACTTAATTTGTCTGGAAAGTTGGTTGAATTTTATGGATTTGATGGAACACTGAACGTCCTGACTAGGAATATGACATAATTTCGGTTGAACGCTTACTACACGTGAGATTTTGTATCACACTTGCAGTAAAATATTTTTTTTATGGTACGGTCAGAATTATCTTTATTACTGTAGTAAGATTAAATGGGTTTGTAATAAAACTCTTAGTTGATAATGTTACATACTTAACACATTCTTGTCTGTGCGCTGAGAATACTTGTTTGTTTGTAGGCAACTGGACAGCTCAGTTTGATGAGGTTCCTATGGAAGCGTCATCAGAAACGATGGAGACTGTGATTCCGTGGGAAGCTGATCAAGGTGCAGCACTGGAAACACCAGAGACAACCGAGGAAAACTGGGCAGACTTCAGCAAGTTTACGTCTGTGGCAACGGTCGACTTCGAAAAGTAATATTAAACAGGCTTTTTATACATCCATCTGTTAACGTTTCTGGGATACCGATTCTTGCAGGACCATCAAACCTCAAATGCAGGAACAGTCTTAGGTTGGCAATGTGCCATGTACCATTAAAGTCTATCCTTGTCCATGCCTTGTTTTCCTTAACAATTCATAAAGGATTAATTATCAAGCCTTGCCTGCAATTATAACTTGGGATAGTAATGTGTCATATACCATTACTAGGTCACTGTGACCTACTTTTTACAGATTACTGAAAAATCAATAGAAAAACATGTGATGAGGTTGTTTCACATTACAATTTTGTGACACTGTGAACTAATTTTCAGTGTACTGCACACTAAAATAAATTCTTGTATCTTATCAATTCATATAGGATCATCAAATATGTGTGCAAGTGCAATTTGGAATGATGATGTGTTGCATACTATGTTACTATGACCTAATTATTGCGGATTACTGCACATGAAAGAAAATACTTGTCCGGGCCATGTCTTCCCAGACCTCACTGTTTAAGGGGAGCTGTCACACGGAGAATAAGTGTTAGCTCCCCTTAGCATCTGCAGTTTTCAAAAATAGTACATCAGTGCTCAATATTTTAACTCCCCATAATTTCGAGGAGCAATCGGCCACTCCCTTTTCTTCACAACAAGATCTGAAGTCTTCCTTCCAAATTCATGCAGGAACGTCAAACATTGCATGCAAATACAATTACAGCTTCGGATGGCAATTTTAGAATTATTTGAAAAATAATTATATGGGATGAAAATCGATGTTTTCAGTTTAACACCTTTCTTCTACTTTCTTGTACTTACTTTTATACTGCAGAAAGAACCATATTTCATCAACTGTTTAGAATAAATAAAAATTTTAATGGATTTTACAAAATAGATGGGAAATTGTATATTATCTTTACTATGTTGCCAGTACAGTTCGAAGTGTTAATAGCAGAATAATTTGAACAGTCTGTTGTAAAGGTTATTGTGATGATTATTTCCACAGGACGAAACAAGGTCCACGAAGTAGTTCTCCTGTTGCTATGGATACAACAGAAAATACAAGAAGTAGTGCTTATGGTTAGTTTTGTTTTTATCTTATGCCCCTCCTTCCAGTTTTATTAGTTTGTAAGTACAGTAGTTAAGCTAAAAAAAATAGTAGTAGTTTAACTCATTTTGTTGGGAAAATTAGCAGTTGGTCATAAAATCATAATTACCAGTAACCAGCTGAAAAAGTAAAACATTAGTATATAAGTAATAGAATGGAATGTGGAAATTGCTGAATATTCAGTGAAATGTAAACAAACAATATGTGATTGATAATATAAGCGGGGTTTTTTAACTCCTAGGTATGAGTGTTCATCAAAGATAAAAATCCTTCGGAATTCTGCATGATAGTACTACCCAGAAACTCTTTAATATATATACTGAACAAAAAAAGAAACTTACGATTTGTACATATAGTATTTGTTGTGTTAAAGAATTCATTGTGTATTGAGCTGTATTATCAGGATTTATGAATTTTATCGATTATTTTTGCACTGTTAATCGTCGACAACGTGAAATTCAATTTGCACGTGCATGCATGGTTCGACATGTCCCGTGTAGTATTCGGTCAATTTGTTTTACTTGTCTTAATGACATTATTGTCAAGTTAACGAAAACGGTTCAAAATTTGTAAAAAAAAAAAATTAAAGTTTTTTACATTGTAGCATTTTTAGTATGCCAAGAATACCCAATAATTTACGCGAACGGGCGATTGGCATGCTTGATGCTGGCATGTCAACAGAAGACGTTGCAAGGCATGTTGGGAGTTCTAGTCGAGCGATACGAAATCTTCGCGTAAGATTTCGATCGACAGGAAGTACCAACGACTTGCCACGTCGTGGACGTCCGCGTGTTACAACGCGTGGTCAAGACTGCTATATCATGAACACGCATTTGCGCAATCGATTCCAAACTGCCACTGCTACTGCTGCTAACACACCTGGGCTTCATAATAACCGAATCAGTGGGCAAACTGTTCGTAATCGTCTGCGGGAGAAGGGTTTACATGCACGACGTCCTTACGTCGGATGCGTTATAGCGCAATGTCATCGTCTTAATTGGGCACGTGTACACTCTCGTTGGATACAGCGACGCTGGAATACCAGGTTTTTTTCCAGATAAATCCAGATTTTCTTTACAACGTGGTGATGGCAGGGTGCGCGTCTACCGTAGGAGAAATGAACGCTATGCTGACTGTTGTGTTCTTGAACGAGATCGTTTCGGGGGTGTGGGTTGTGTCATGGTCTGGGCAGCCATTGCCCATGGTTATCGTTTACTACTAGTCGTCATTGATGGCAATTTAAATGCTCAACGTAACCGCGAAGACATCACGTCATTCCTCTGTTCCATAACAACGCTAACATCTCGATTTTTCAGCATGATAATGCCACCTCTCATACAGCTAGAGACACTGTAAATTTACTTAGGACAAATAACATTGATTTCATTGATGACTGGCCCGCTAAAAGTCCTGATCTCAACCCCATCGAGCATGTCTGGGATAGTCTGGACAGACGATTGAAGCGTCGTCCCAACCCACCCGCTAACGTCAACGAACTTTGTCAAGCGCTCATTCAGGAATGGAACAATATTCCATAGGCAGAAATCAACACTTTAGTCAATTCTATGCGCCTGCGATGCACTGCAGTGGTCAATTCAAGAGGTGGCCATACCCGTTATTAAGTGGGGTTTTTTTTTTTTTTTTAACCCCTACCACACTTGGTCAAAATTTCTCCCAGTTTCTGTTAACCTATGGCCATGATTTTTGCACCAAACGATGCATCATGGAACACTCTTTAAACGCATATATAACAATTATTCCCCCGGTTTGTTTTCATCAAGTTATGTTCAAGCAAAGTTAGCGGAAGTTTCTTATTTTGTTCAGTATATTTTTGTCTTAAATACTCAGTAACCCTTTGCCTTTAAATGCTCTACAAATATTTGCAAATATTTTGTCCAATGTAGTTCAGCATGTGGGGGTATTTTTGTTATTTTTTTAACTGCACATCTTCAGGCCAATGAATCAGACCCTAATATTAAGGTATTTTTAACTGTTAAAATTTGTGGGTGTAGCGTTTTATTCAGTAATTAAATATTAGTAAATGTATCATTTTCAGTTGTGAAGAATGCTTCTGCTGATGCTGATCCAGATGTGAAGTCATCACCACCTGCTGCTGCTGCTGTAGATGAGGTAAAACCAACACCGCCGCAAGCCGACGTTGTTGCGGAGAAACAAGACGACGCGCCGTCACTGACACAAGAAGATTTGTCTCAGGAATCTGCACCACCGTTGCCATCATCGAGGTCAGTTTTGTAATGGCACGAATTCAGTTCCTACAGCCTCTTAACTTAGTACAGCACCCAATAACCGATGTAATTTTCCAGCTGGGATGTCATTCTATACAGCCACAAAACATCAAATTTATTATCAAATTGGCTGTCACAATCGGCTATCGATGCCACCATTGTTGTCAAGCAAAAATATTTGCCGAAAATCAGTTTAACTTGAAAATTCCAAGGTAATTTTCCTTTAAAAAATGAAAACTAAAGCAGTTATTGTATCAAGTAATGTATACAGGAAACTGTATAACTTATTTCCAGTGAGTGTTTTATGTGCAAAACGGAGGGAAATATGAATTGGAATGCACTATATACAGTGTACAGTATGTCGACTGGCATGACATCGGGAGAGCGAGATATTTCGTCTGCAGTAGTCGGAAGGTTAAGATAGTTTATTTTTTATTTTTAAATTGTTATCACATCTATGTATAATGCATAGGTAGTTAATGAACATTGTGAAATAAACCAACCGTATTAAGATGAATATGCAGAGCAATGCTGGCATGCATAATTCAAGCTGTAAAATAAAACCCAACATTATTTGCTTAACATACTATATAAATAAATACATGTATGTTGTTTATATGCAGTCCACCAAGGGAGAACTGTTCACTATTACACGATAGAGAAGTCATTGAAGCTTCCGGTGATTCAGTAGCTGCCGAAGCTAGTATAGAGAATAATGCTAAACCCAAGCAAGAAAAAGATGGGGATAGGTAAGTATTTGTTAGTATTACACCACAGTTAACAGGAATTGTTTTGGGGTTTCTTTGTTTTTTCATGTCATACTCATTGAGATATTAGCAGTTATATATGAAGAATATAGCTATTTCTGTTGTTGCAAGATCATGTGGCAGTCATTTAGTTCAGCCACTATTATGATAGGAGAAAGTTGTAGCTTAGTTATAGAGTGCTCGCATGTGGCAAGGGATAGTTCACCAATCACTATTCTCACTCCAGTGTACTCATTTTTCGCTCATATAAAAAGAGTAACAACGTACAGCCATAATCATAAATAAATAGAAACTCTGGGTTCTTGTTTTAAAGGTCCAAAACCAGTGAAATGTATACTAATACATAGAAAATATGTGGTGATAGAAATCAGGTGGATAAAAGTTTGTTGACAGCTGGTACTAATCGAGATTCAATGGCTAAAAACAAGAACCCTGTAAAGACTTTTGTACTTTTACTTCCAAAAAGTAAGCTGCCACATTCTAACTGAAACCAAGCTAAATGGTACGTTTATCCACCATCGTTTGGCAGTTCATTCTACAAAGCCAGCTTTTTAAAGGTACTTGGTCCTATTTGCTTGAAAAAGTAATTTCTTTCATATCTAGTTGAGTGAAATTTGTTTCTGATTCTATAATTACCTTCAAATTTTTCTGGCACTTTGCACTCAAAATCTGCTTATATTCATGATCAATTGAAGGATTCTGAATTGCCACACATCATTACATTTTACTAGCATGTATTTTTAAAATGTACTTTAAAGGCCCCCAGTATCATCAAAACTTTGGTGTGTGCCAAACCGTCCCATCAAAACTGTGTTAAACTTGTTTTTAAGTGGACCATGTACCTTTAAGATCAGCCTGCTCACTTGTTCAGTATTCTGTTGGCTACGTTCTCCGGTTGTTAATATTATTAGGTTGCAAAGCAAGAAGCAGCAGGATGAAGATGACTTAAATGCCAATTTCGAGTGAGTCGGTAGTCTGTCTGTTGTCATTACCACTGCTTCAGTCATGGCAGACAGGCTAACATGTCCTTGGTTGCATGGATGTTTTCTTGCTTTTTTGCCTTGACTTTGTTATGGGCAGCTAAAGCCAGGCACATGTGATATTAAGCTTTCACTAAACCTGCATGGATCGAGGGTAGCTGATCTGAGTTCAACCAGACAGAGCATTAAACTGAATGACCACGTGGATGAATTCCTTTTCTACTTCACCTGACCTCAAACAATGACATATTCCCCTATGTTCGTAGTCTGGTCCAAACATCCCAACAGCTAATCAGATGGTTAAAATCTTCCAATGAGTCCTCTGCGTCCTATTCCTGTCACTTGACTGAAGTTCCCTTCTTTCCCCTGAGCCCATCGAACGGAGGATTGGAAGTGGTGAGGGTATAAACCCTCGAGGTCGGGTTAAGTATTTTTAAATGAGAAAGTGATTCAAGTTTTCTCCATTCTTTTCATCCTATAACCTGACCTCTGACCTATGGTAAACAATATCACTTGACTGGAAGAGTACAACCTGAATATTGTGGCAGGTTCTAGCCAATCGGCTGACGAGATGTTCAAATTAGTCCATTGAAACGGAAAACGTTTTATAGGTCAGATGTCATGTTATGTTTTTCAAGTTTGTTTTTAATATTAGTATTGCTCGATGTCACTGAACACAGATCAGATATTGCATGAATGAAAAGATATTAAAGGGTTAGGTTTTGTTGTTGTTTTTACTGAAAAGATAAACATTTTAGCTATTTTTGGAGTTTAAGTAGAGATTTACTTTTGTTTTTGTCATGTTTGTTTCTGACCTGAAGAATAATGGATTAGCAGTATTCCTAAGTCTGGCAATAGTTGTTGAATTTAGTGTTGTTCTTAGCTCTAAGACCAGTTGGATGTTTTTAATTTTAACTAGTCCTCAGCTCATAGTATATTAAAGGTCATGGTTTGTGCTGCCTTGTAATAAATGGAGATGAAAATGCAGGATTTACTGGAATTTGGAGTTTTAGTGTCACCTTAAAACTGTTCCCATCTATGTTCTTTGATGAAAAGTTGTAAAAAAAACACGTTTTTTTTATCCGGTTGATTTTACCTAAAAACCTACTGTACTCACTTTGTTTGTATTCTTCTTAGGTTTCTTCTGTCTTGTGACATGTTTAACACCAAATTTTGATATAAATGATATACCGAGATTTAAGTAACGCATTATTTTCTTTTAATGTGTGTAACAATGAACAGGAAGTGCTGTTGCTTTGGCCTAAAAAACATTGTCCAGTTTTGTGAACCTGACTCTTATCTTGAGAAAAAGGTGACTCAAATGGTTAAAAAAATTTAAAATATGTATCTTTTTTATGTAGGTGAAAATAGTACATACATTTTTTGTGAACTTGTAGAGATGATTTTTTTTTTTTTTTTTTTTTTTGTTGACCTACCCAACCTATTGTTGGTTTGGGTTTTTTCATCATTTTTCTTAAAACAAAAAAATATTTTATGCTTGAAACATTATTTGTTTCTGAACTGTTACTTAAAGGCACTAGGTAATGTGTTAGCATTTAGATGCTGCTTCTGTTGTTTTGATTTCATATATGTTTATTGTTCAGCACTTACACTAGGCCATCCTTAGAAACTGGATTATTTTCTGTAACCCAATCAACTCACCTATAGATATTACCCTCACTCAAAAAGAAATTTGGTCGTACTTTCATAGTTTCTGTTCTCTCTGTGATTTGGGTTACACTAACCAAAATGTTTTTGAAGGAAGGTCTGAACTCATTCATTTTCACAGCAGTTTTAGTTTTAGAGTAATATCACTTTTGAGAAACACCAAACTGTCATGTAATTTGTGTTACATAGCCATGCACAAGCTATTGTGGTATCAATTTATGAGAGAAAATATAAAATAAGAAATTCCCATAGGTTATGGCAGATGATGAGTTAATTTAACATGTTGTACACCTTTGGTGTTTGTGCAAACATCCATTTTTATCACCTGGCTCATATTGCCTTAAATAAATCAGGTTATATCTTGCTGTACTGGTAGTTAGGATAAGTTAATTTTTAAGGGCATTTATCTGCATTTGACTGCTGTTTAATGTTTTAGAATGGTTTAGTGATCTCTGACATTTGTATAGCAAATCACAAATTGATGCTGAACAAAACTTCCTTGCTGAAATCAGGCTCATGCTCATTCATAGATGGAAAGTAACAAGTATTTTTGCACCCACCTTTTATTATTTTGCATTGTTATTATTTCGGTTATGATGTGGAACTACTTTTTAATGTGAAATTTCTCACCTGGAATACAAGTGGATTGTCCTGTTGTTTTCAAATGGCGAAGGCCTAAAAGTGATAGTTCTATTTACAAGTATAATTCTCCCCTTCATTCGTTGTCTTACAGCATATACAGTTTTTAACACTAACGTGTAAGATGGTAAAAAATTTAATTAAAATGCTTCTTATAGAAAAAAAGGGGTTGCAGATTTGGGGGACTGTAACTATTGACGAGGTACTATATAACCATTGTGGTTTTTAAAGTAGAGGTAATCCAGTCAAGGCTGAATTTCACCCAATGTTTAATTTGTTACATACTTCATATTTCTATCTCCTTTCTGTTGACAGCTTTCTAGCGTCTTCCGGGTTAATAAAGATTACCCAGCCTGCAGAAGCAATTGTCCTGAAGAATGGACCAGCTGAAGGAGATACTTCACTTGATATTAATCCTAAAGTTCAGGAAGCAAGGTATTCTGTGACAAACATTTTGAGTAACCATATTGACACATATCTTCAAAGTTGCAGCTATATTCAGAGTTTTAATTTGACAACATTTCCTCACATATTTATGTTAGGATTAAAATTAACATTGGGCAAATATAAACGTTTTGTTACGTCGCCTGCTTGTCGGCTGAACCTTTTTACATACCTTACATACCTTTTTACATACCTTATGTGTCCAAAAGTGTTTTTTGAATTTGGGTTGAATGTCTTGTTAATCTAATGTAATTGTCTTGTCAGACCTGTCAACCTTTAGTCAAGAGAAAGCAGGAGGTGTGTGTTGAAAAAGCAGGAGATTTTGTCAAAAAGCAGGAGATTTTTTAAATTCACACAATTTAACCCAAAATCGCAAGATTTAAAAAAAACATTATTACAATAAGTTATATGAATACTATATAATGTCATATATACTTCTTAACTTTAGATCTTGGCATTAAAAAAAAAAAAAAAAATATTTTATCCAAAAATGTTAAGAACATGAACAAGAAATAAAAAATTTAATTAGTACATTTACGGTATTACACTTACAGCCTTACAGGTTGCGTTAGATTATCATTTGTGGTTAGTGTACCTAAGTACCAAAGACAAATTTATATAAATCTTATAAATTAATATTCAGTTTTTACTATAATGAGGAACGGTGGCGTGGTACTTATTTAAAATAATTATAATGATGCAATTTTCCTTCATCATAAGTAAAACCTCATTACGGACATCGTGTGAAATATACTGGAATTATACCCATTTCCGTGAGTAACTTTATGTCAATATCAAACACATTTTTTAATTGTACAAAAATAATTTCTTGAAGAGTACCCTTATAAAAAACATTTTACTGCACAAACATACAAAATTAACTGACACAAGTATGTTTATACAGCTAATTGGTCTTTTCGTTGTCTTGCTGTGACATGTGATTTTAACATGCATCATGTGTATTGCTGTCTGGCAGTTCAGATTCGTCATAGTTGCATTATGTAATCCAGTAGGAAGACATTTTACAATTCAGAGGTGTTATTAGAACTAAATTGGATATTTTTTTTATGCAACACTGAATGTCGATACACAGCCTGTTGAATTAGCGGCAACACGCTTCTTAGCCATTACGATGACAACAAACATTATAATAACACGTTATTTTATAAACTCCATGTGCTTTTTTAACAATATAAATAGGCTATCCCACAATTCTCACTTTGGCAAAGGTTAAACAGTCGGGACAATTCGGCCTGTTACATTCTCAGAAACCGAAAGTAGTCGACATTTTCCGAATGAGAAAAAAAAGGTAGAGTTACTTCCCTTATGTTATTTTGACAAAAGAGGATCGATTTTTTTTTTTTGCTTACAAAAATGTCATTTAACAGGAGAAACTGTCTCCCGCAAAGATTTGATCAAATACCGGGAGACTCCTGCGGAATCCGGGAGGGTTGACAGGTCTGTGTCTTGTTGGCTTGGTTTTGTTAATTCATGAGATTGATCCCCATCGGTGGGTCCATTGGTCCACCACGACTGGTGTAACAAAGGCCATGTTGTGTGCTATCCTGTCTCTGGGATGGTACATATAAAAGATCCGTTGCTGCTAATGAAAACATGTAGCGGGTTTTCTCTCTTAAGACTATTTTCAAAATTACCAAATGTTTGATATTAAATAGCCGATGATTAATAAATTAATATGCTCTAGTGGTTTTGTTAAACAAAACAAACTTTAAACTTTTTTTTTTTTTTTTTGTTAATTCTTTATGACTATGATACTTTTACTCAATGTACAATTGTTTTTTTCCTTTTGATAATTTGCAGTTCACAAGCAAAAGAAACCTTAGCCAGTTATGAGAAACCAGTGACAGACAGTCCTGTGCCGAACGGTCCCGTGTGAACACAGCACTTGCATAGACGTAACATAGACTATGGCAGCTGCTGGAATATATATGGCCTTATCAGAAGATGAAAGCTAACAAAGCTGCACCGTGACTTGACTGTTTAAAGTCAAGTCTGACGGTTACGTGTTTACGTCTCCCATGGAATTCAGGGATTGTGCCCCACACGGTGCAAGTGTTTTGGCACACGTCATCTACTCTTAGGTCATATATAGTGTAATAAATGTGATATGTGGTGGCCACTTGGCCACAGACTGAATACAGCAGAACTTCTTTTGTTTTATTAGTTCTCCTGTATTGCAAGATCCATTCATCGCTCGTAGAGATGCAATATTTATGTCTTGCAATTACACACACACACACAAACACACACACACACACTAACCTTTATTATTGTTGGAAAAAATAAGGGCTCTTTCCAGACATTTTAGGGTCAGGCAAAACCTAAGGGGAGATCTTGAGATGGGATCGGAATATACATAGTACAACGTAATATGGTTTGATTGACTGCAAGAAGATCGGTAAGCCATGAACAGTGATTAACTAAAACAACTGGTTCATTTGGTATAGCCAGTGTTCCTGCCAGAACAAAATGTTTGGGTATGGTGTTATAAAATTGAATATTTACAACGTGTGTGCTGAATGCAACTGCAGTCAACAGAGGGTATGGTTGGGCCTCCCCCCAGAAAGAAAATGGTTTAGGGTTAGGGTAAGAAAATCATTAAAAAAATAATAGTAAACTGAGAAAATTAAATCTGCAACAAAAATTTGGGTCTGGCGCCATACCCATTTTACCCTCTGGCAGAAACACTGGGTATAGCATATATCGGGTTACTTTACAAAAAGGTTGGGGTTTTTCCCCCATTTACACAGCCATAACTGCTAGTCAGCTAACTGGAACAATATTAACTTTCGTTACTGTTTTATGAAGTTGTTCTTATGCTTCAATAATCTACCCTGGCATTTCTTAATTGTACTTGGTTTCTAGGCAGTTCAGTATTAAAGTATTTCCAATAAAAAAGATTAATCAAATGTATTGACAAATCTGGATATAAGCTTTAAAATTTCAGTAACTGTTATTTTGTATTTATACAGTAATGAATTGGAGGCAATGCTTTGAAATTCACATTAAATAAGCAAAAATGTTTATGTGTGTGTGTATATATATATATGTATATGTATATTCAGGCCTTGAAATGTGTCACAACATATAGGTTATCAGGCCTGTATTTTATGGTAAACATGTATGTGGGTTACCAGACACTATGCTCATTTCGATGCCTGATTTTATGAATCTTGCAAAAATGGACAACTTTAAAAGCAAAGGAGGTTTTTTTGCATTTGAGCAGAGGCTCGTCATTGTGTTTTTAAGAAATACGAAATCAAGAAAATTGAAAATGCATGTGGATCAAGAGGATATTTTTTCTACATTTGCTTGTGAGGAAATCTTGTGAACATCTATGATTGTGTTTTATGGGCTGAATGTCCCGCAGGAGTTGCACTTTTACCAGTCGCAGTTGTCCGTGCAAAGACTTAGGCCTGCAGATATTCTGCTCGTCACTGACTTGCCCATTCGTACAGTTGGCTTCACAGAAAGCACATACACACAGGGACGTCACTAGATTCTGATGTTGACTTGTGTATTTTATTATTGTGAATATTTAATGATCATGACCCTGTTGTAACCACAAATTGCCTTTAGAGCCTAGCTAGTACTGACAGTGAAGTGCATATCTCCAACAGTTGCAGATTTTTGTACAAAATAATGGTTGAAAGAAAGAAGGCGATGAGTCATTAATGGGGTTGTCGACTTTGTAAGATATTGTAAAAATGAGCAAATAGATTTTAAAAGTATTTTGTGTAACCCTCACGAATGCAGTTCAACAGGTGTACATTGGCTTTTGCAGATCACTCCCTCCAGCATTATGGTCATGTTCTGGAAACATATTTTTATGTCTATATTTTTTTTTCAGATGTGTTCTCTCCTCTTCTTTTTTCTTTTTCTTTTTTTTTGCAGGAAATCCTGACCCATAACATACTAAATATTTTGCTGGCAGAGTATACCATTGTTATTTCATGTGGTGAAAAGTATTACAACTGTTTGTGCCACTTTGAAAATTAAATCAAACAGTTTGCGACATCTACCAGAGCATTTAATAATTATGTTTGTATTTGTGCATGTATGCTGTTTTGTCGACCATAAAGGGAAGAGTTATTAGGGAAAACTCTTTAAGGTGACATAAAATGATAATTTCAATCATTTAATTACTGTATGAAAAAATACGGTGAATACAGTTGGGAAATAATCATTTAAATTACGGTTTGAAAAAATATGGTGAACTCAACAAAAGTCTTGTCTAAAACTAGATTGATGTTTGGTGAGAAATTGGTAGTAAAAGTGCTTGTATCTGAAATAGCTTATTTTCTAGCCATTGTGAAGTAAAACGGTTAGATATAGTTATTACGTTTTCAACATTCAACCTTAAAGATTTGCATTTAGATGAGTTTCTCACAAACTGTAAGTCCTAGGTCAGTGAAACTTGGTTTATAGTTGCACCTATGGGTGTTCATCTCAGTTGACCAAATTTGTTTTATGGTAGGCGACACATTTAATTCTACAGTAATTTTTACTACACCTTTTGATTCATTGGCATTACACCCAAACAATATTCAAAATGCCTGACTATAGAAATTGGCTAATCCATAGAATTATATTGTTACGGAACTTCTAGGTAGAATGAATAAACATCTTGAAATACAAGTAAGTTCTCATGTCTAGAATTGTTGACATGCCTTCATTAAAGTGAGTATTCTTTTTTAAAATCTTTAAATTATTGAAGTCTTTCATTATTTAACTCTTTCTTAAATATATTTTGATTACGTTAGTCTATTTAACCATTTTATCAGTCAGTTGATCATTAGACATGAAACAAAACAAAAAAATAAAATCTTGTTTGTTTAAATATAAATTATATTCAAATATAAACTTAAAAATCAAAAAACCAGATCTTAAAGCTAAAAAAAAGTGTTACAGTGATCTTTATGAGTTTTGTCAGTGACACCAAACATTTTTTTAAGGTTTGGTAAAGTTGTAATAGCAAAAAGAATATAATTTCGGAGCTAGTACTTAACAAAACTGGTATCATTGTATTTTTGTATTGATGCCATTCACTCTTTGTTTCTTTGCTCATATAATTGTTTTATTATGTGTAGACTCTTGAAATTGAGACAACCGAGTTGACATTAATATGATGTTTTAATTATTTACTTGCTTCAATTGCTTTGTGACTAGACTAAATTGGTATTGGACAACTTGGAGAAAACATGTAGCTTCAAACTTTGTACATCTAAAATTTGGTGCTTTTTCAGTGGTGATGTCCTTTTCATGGACTGATTAGGAAATCTTGCACTGTTTCATTATCTAAATATTGATGTATATCAATTAAAAAATTCATTTTAAGAATGTTCAGAAGCAAATAGCTTTAGTAGAGTGTTATCAATTTATTATTAACTGTTGCTGAAGTACAAATAGACAAAATTGTAACTTAGTGATGTTTTTATAGTTTTTGTTTTATTTTACACTGAACACTATAGCAACAGATTCTTTTGAGGTTCATTATTTTACATCATCTTTTTTTCATCTCAAATTAAAATCGGGTATGATTTGATTGTTTACCTTAAAATAATAATTAACTTATAATTGAGTTTCAACAGTATAAATGTCATGCTAGTAAGAAATTTAAGTTTCTAATGCTATTAGATTTATTTATTTTTTTACTTTAGTAGTGCACATGAAAGCTGGCTATGTCATTGTATTTGATTTTTTTAATGCTCAGATTGACCCCTTTTTAGCTGAAGGTGATTTTCTTCAAAAGATTGGTACCCATGTACCATGAAATGCATATTAATATTGTGAACGTGGTTAACTGATCTCATTAGCAAGGTGGTCTCAATAAAGTAATGAATTTGAGCAGTGTGCACATAAACAACATAAGTTATAATGAACTCTAGCTTTGATCAAATACATTTACATTTATAACCCATATCAGTGTTTCTCCCAGAAAGAAATGTTTGGGCATGGCACTATGGAGTGAATGCAACCACAGTCAATAGGGGTTATGTGGGGTCCTCTCCCAGAAAGAAAATTGGTTACGTTTAGGGTTAGGGTTAACAAAATCATACAGTAATGATAAGAGTAATTAATTTTGTCAAAAGATTAATTTTTAAAAAACAAACCTGCCAAAATATTTTGGTATGGCGCCATACCCGTTTTACCCTCTGGCAGAAACCTGTGTATCATAAAATGCTAGTGAACTGTACTGCATATTTTGAGATTAGGTTGTTTATTTATGCCTTCACAAATTAAAATTCTGCACAGTCTTTCTAATTAAATCCAAATGTTAAATGTTTTTAACAAACCACTGCCTACAGATTAGTAATTAAGTTCATAAAATCCAAATACAAGTATATTGCAATTATTTTTATGATAAATTGATGACAATGTTTACTTTTGTTCATGATTCACAATTCCTTTTATTCTGCTGCAAATGGAGAACTAGTTTGGTTCTATTTTTACTCCGCATAAGTCAGGGTAATCCAAAATGATGATGTGTCCATTTATTTATTTTTAAATACGAGTTTCTGTATTAAGCACTACACTTGTAACTTCCCAAATGTTGACAGCACTTAACTTTACTTCATAGGTGATCTGTGTTCAGACAAGCAAGTTGACAATACTCTGCTGTGTATGTTACATAATATTTACACCATTTATTAATTAGTTGTGGATCCCTGATTGGGGGCATGGGGGGTGGAGGGCAGCTGGACATAAAACTAAGTTGGGAGAAAATACGAGGTCTCAGAAATCCTATTTTATGCATTTTGGAAGCACTTCCTTCATCAGACTGAAATTTCGGGTCAGGCTATTTAAGCCTCCATGACTATTGACTGAAACTGGTCCCTTGTGGATCCGACTGTTAATTATTGCAAGTATTCTATGTTATAATAGAGTAAGGACTGGTTGAGGAAATGTATACATGTAGATATTCTTGGCTGTATATGGTAGGGTTTATACAAAGTGGTCTTGTATGCTGAAAATCCTATGCTGGTACCAAATGGGGAGGGGGTGGGTGCATTGGGTGCTAAAAATAGTCTGAACTATATTCGATATTGGTGGGACATATTGAAAAAATAATAAGTGAACATTTATTAATCAAATTATTTAAATGTTTCGTTTAACATCTTTCTGTTTTTTCTTTGTTTCTTTTAGAAGAATACAGAAAATAATTTTTTTTTTTTTAAAAGATTTTCTTTTGCTATACATTCGTTTTTAAATTTTGAAAATGCAGAAAGACAGTGTATTTATTATATATGTAACGTACAGTAGCGATTGTAATTATTTGTCGTTGACAAGTACATTAATACACTAAATTTACTTCATTACAGCTTTAAAAAGAACCCTTTATGGTAGCAGTAAGTCTTCTTTCTTCCGAAGTCATTTTGGATTACATTTCATGTGTATGATATGCAGTGTGTTGGGTGCCATTAATTACCAATTAACTTCATTAGATTTTGTAATTCTATTTAGCTATTTGTTTTACTTCTGCCTTTAATTTAATACTTATTCATGGAAACCAAAGCTAACCATAGTTATTGTTTGCATTAATAATGAGTACCAGTATACAGACATATATAAATTAAATGCCAGCTGAGTGTTGACTTAGGTGGAATAATATACTCGCTAAATATTTAATTTGTGAAAAATAATGTATGAAGTGTTGCAGCATTGTGAAAGTGAGGATGACACGGTGCAAGAAAAAAAGTGTTATTTTGAAATTATGAAGAAAAAAAAAAGAATGAGAAATAGAATAAAAATAATAATTAAGAAAATGTGTCTATTGTCTTGATTATTCATATTTGCAATGATGTATATATGATTGTCATTATTATTTCACCAGAGGTGTTGAGCACCAGCTTTGAATGAACAATAACATAGCTTGCACTGTGATCACACCCAGTGCCATTAAAGGTGCAGACCCTAGTTTTAGTTTGGATGTACGAAAATGGATATTGTAAATAAAATATTGGTAATGTCTAATTTAAATTATTTATATAAAAAAAAAAAAAAAAAAATGCTGTAAATATGTCGTAATGTTTTTTAAAAGAGGACCTGCAAGTTCTCTCTCTCTCTCCCCCCCCCCCCCCCCCCCCCCCTTTTAAGCGCAGACGTGAAATCAACTTCACTATTACTGTTACTTTATTTACGTGTCTTTATCCAAAAGAGGTTCAGTCGTCCATTCTTTTAATCGCTTAATTCTGCTGTAAATAATATATTAGATACGCATAGTGATACAGGTCATCCATATCGCGACATACCACAATACAACACAATTACCCAGCCCTAGTTATCACTCCACTGCTTCGGACATGGGGAGATTGTTATCATAGGGACTTTGTAAGAGCAACGTACGATGTGTAGGTCATGAACAGTAATCGGGTCATAAATCGGTTTGTATTATCAATACTTTCTAGTGACCGAGTTATCATCGGGTCAGCAGCACCAAACACACTGACCACTTGTTTGTAAGTGGCAGCTTAGCTTCCGTGTTTTTTGCATGATTTCAAACAAAGAGTTAAACATTAAATTAAACAAATGTAGCCCATGATGAAATTAATAAACATGGGTGTTGGAAATAGGATGGTATGGGTCATTGGCCCTCACTCCTGCGGGAGTGGGAGGTCGGGGTTGATCACACCCGAACTTTCTTTCTTTTAAAAATATATATGTATTTCGCAGGAGCGCATGAACTGAACCTGCTCCTGCATAATTTTCTGCATACACGCCTACCAACAAAATATACATTGTCTACCCTCTATTCCACCTGCTGGAATGTGAATTAATAAATTACTAGCCCCTCCAGTTGCTAACATTTGACGCCTATAATATGTAGTTAAACCCCATCAGAAACAACTTGTTTATACAGACATACCGATTTGCATTGTATATACTTGTATCTCGGACTTGAGTTTTATTTAACGACGTCACTAGAGCACATTGATATTTTATCTTATCATCGGCTATTGGACGTCAAACATGGTCATTCTGACACTGTTTTGTTTTAGAGGAAACCCGCTGTCGCCACATAGGCTACTCTTTTACGACAGGCACCAAGGGATCTTTTATTTGCGCTTCCCACAGGCAGGATAGTACAAACCATGGCCTTTGTTGAATCAGTTATGGATCACTGGTCGGTGCAAGTGGTTTACAACTACCCATTGAGCCTTGCAGAGCACTCGGGGTTTGGAGTCGGTATCTGGATTAAAAATCCCATGCCTCGACTGGGATCCGAACTCTGTACCTATCCGCCTGTAGACCGATGGCCTAACCACGACGCCGGTATATCTCTTGACTTCTGCCGCTTCATAATTTCTGTGAGCCTAGTTCAAGTATAGTGATTGTTAGCTCACCTTAGCATATACATGTATTATAAAAATAAAAAAAATAATAATTTAAAAAAGTGATATAAATACAAAAGGATTAAATACCAATGCTTAATGTGGTAATATTTTAAATGGCTCCTCAATCACGTCGAGGTCTGGTTCCGTATTCATAAACGTACTTAAGTCAATGTATAATGCTTATTTATGTACTTTAAGTATGTATTTAGGTATCATACATTGACTTCAGTACGTTTATGAATACGGAACCTGATGTCTATATTTCTTAATATCCTTTGGAGAGAACACTGATATTTTTGGATTCACAACTCTTGCTACATCAAACGTGTGGAAAATCGATGTAAACACGTCACAATGGTACCATCACAACGATGACCTAGACACCAAAGCTGTGTCATCCAATGGAATTAACGCTACTGAAACTACTCCGGCGTCAGTGGTACATGCTCAGAGTTTTGCATGTGTGTTTTTTCTGTGTTTTTATTTTTAAAAATTAAAATAAAAAATCATAAATATGTGATAATTAACTACATATTATTCGAGTCCACATATAATATTTGTATATTAATTAATAATGGGCTATCATAGTTGTAATATGATGCCACGGTATAAGTAGTTATTTGTCAATATGGAGATGCAATTCATATTAAAACTGACGTTACCAGACCCCGCGGAATTTATTTGAAAGGAGGGGGCACTGTCGGTGTGATGGCCCGGAGAATGGAAATCCGAGGGCTCTAAGAGTCCCAACCTATTAGGGTTGCACACCACCATTTACTTTTGAATGCATTCCAATATAATGTATATGCCATACTGTTATATTCTGTTAAAATGCATCAATATCGAGAGGACTACGTGACCGTTAATAAATAAATAATTAACACCTGTGAACTTGCGAAGTTGACGTAAATAATATCCGGGGGGGGGGGGGGGGGGGGGGGGGGGGGGGGGCAGGAAGGTTTTGGGTTTTTATAAAGATAAATAAAATGCTGTGCTCGTGCCTGTTAGATGCCATTTATTTTACAACTCATTTAAAAACGTATCGAAAGTGCTTTCACTCAGTTTTAAAACAAGCTGTTGCGAAGATGAATGCAAAATGATGCGCGGTCAGTCTAAGATCAATTCGCGTCGGTGGGCCCTTTGGGCTATTTTTTGTTCCAGCCAGTGCACCTCGACTGGTATATCAAAGGCCGTGGCATGTGCCATCCTGTCTGTGGGATGGTGCATATAAAAGATCCCTTGCTGCTGATCGAAAAGAGTAGCCTATGAAGTGGCGACAGCGGGTTTCCTCTCAAAATCTGTGTGGTCCTTAACCATATGTCTGACGCCATATAACCGTAAATAAAAAATGTGTTGAGTGCGTCGTTAAATAAAACATTTATTTCTTTCTTTTGCTCATATTGACATTTGTGTGGAAGATTACCATATAAATAATATAATACAATAATCATGTTAGTATACTTTTGAATATTAGAGGTACCCTTTTTAAACGTTGCATTCTTCTGTAGAAAAAGCCCGAATCCACCTGTGTGTGCCATCCAGTAATATTCTCTCCGTACAAGTAAAGTGCAGCGCATCCATGTCGGAATGGTGTCGAGAGAAACTAATTTATTTGATTTCGTGTTGATGCCACTCGTCTTCTAAAATGACTAGAAAATATTCACAATTAGCATCAACGTTTATTTATAATATGCACATGTATATATTATGGATAGTTTAAAGTAGTTTTGTGCAGTCATTATATTAACAAGAAGAAAATTCGAAAACCGTAATTGTTTGACGCCCAATGTCTAGACTCATGAACATCCTAGTACTGCAACGACATTTAGTATTGGTGTAACCAACACAGAGATTTCGTGTTGTTGCAAACTGAAGATGTCGAACTGGGTTGCTGGTGTAGCTTTAATAAATTGACAGTGATGCTAAAAATATAATAAGGAATGAAATGAAGACTATATAAATACACTCCACCTTTCCCTACTGTCTTTTTTGTTTTGGGGGGGATTATTCAATTCTGAGAGGACCCCTTATTCCATGTCTAGATGATCATATTTATTCGACCAATCAAAACATCTGGCATATACTGGCCTGCAGCTTAAAGCTTGAGGTGCTTGCGTCGCAGGATCGAACCACCTCGGTGGATCCATTCAACTGATTTGATTTGTTATCGTTCCAACCATTGCACCACAACTGGTCAAAGGCCGTGGTATGTGCCTTCCTGTCTGTGGGAAAGTGCATATAAAAGATCCCTTGCTGCATTAGAAAAAAATGTAGCGGGTTTCCTGTGATTACTACATTTCAGAATTACCAAATATTTGACATCCAACAGCCGATGATTAATTAATCAATGTACTCTAATGGTGTCGTTAAACAAAACAAAGGTTAACTTTAAAGTATTCACAATTACTGTAAATTATTTGGATGTATTTCAAGGTAGCATTACATTTTAAATGACAGTTTAATAAGTATTTTTGGTCATTATGAACCTTTGTGTCTTCCTTAAATTGTGAATAAATTGTCGGTTTAGAGCAAAAAGGTGCCATCTGGTATACCTTTTGAATTGCATACGGTACGGTTTTGCTCCCAACCCACAAAATACATTATGTATATACATGCATTGTTTTAATCCAGTTCATGGACATACTGTGGAGCACGCTCGCAGTTATCACTGTGGCTAATTGCCCGTTCAGATAGACCTATATAGTATTGTAGTTCAAGAATGCGTGCACTAGTCTTTGAACTTTGGTCATTTGCATTGTCGTCTGTCATCTCCTCTTCAGATAATGAACCCTTTCAACTCGGTTGTTGTCAGTTTCACTTGCGTTCCACTTGTTGCAAGGTCTGCTGGGTAAGTTAACGTTATCTATTTTGTGACTCGCTTGGAAAATTTTAAGAGCACCCCTCGGATCAGCGCCTGTGTCTTCCCCAGTTCTGCATTGTACGGTATTTCTAACAGCTTAAATTATGTGTTGTAAAATATACTTTAAGAGCTTGATTTCCCATCAGAGTATTAGAATTATACGATATAACACAGCAAACGGTATATAAGTCAAGCTTGTTTATTTAACGACGCCACTTGAGCACATTGATTAATTAATCATCGGCTATTGGATGTCAAACATTTGGTAACTCTGACATAATCTTAGAGAAAAACCCGCTAATTTTTTCCATCAGTAACAAGGGATCTTTTATATGCACTTTCCCAGAGACAGGAAAGCACATACCAGGCATTTGACCAGTTGTGATGCACTGGTTGGAACGAGAAAACCCCAATCAGTTTAATAGATCCACTGAGGTGGTTCGATCCTTCGACGAAATCTCCTCAGGCGAGCACTTAAAGAGACTGAACTAAATCCCGTCCCCGGTATATAATTAATAGGCCTATGAACATATAACCTATTGGGTAGTATAATCATTCATAGGCTGTATATACAGGGCCGTAGCTAGCATGGGGAAAGCATTATAGAAACTTAAAGAAAAGGAGTTTTAGACTATTAACTACTCAGTTGTCCCCCACCCCACCCCCCAAACAAAAAATCCTAGCTACGGCCCTGATATACAATCGTTAAACAGTTCATTTCTTGGGGCCATCTCAAGCACTCCCCTCTCGAATAAGCGTCGTTTCGTCCTCTTTCATTCATTTTAACTTATTTTCGTGCTTAGGCCCTATATCAAATTAAGGCCAGTATTTTTTAATTTTTAGGTTTACGAACAAGAACTTTTGTGCACAAAGGTAGGAGGAGGGGGGGGGGGGGGACAAACAAAACCTGTTTGGGGTGTATCAGTAGGGGTGATTTTTTTCTTCTCACTGTTACCTTACGAAATGCGTCACAATAGACTAGAATGGTAACTTTTTTTTCTTCTTTAGAGCTATTTTTATTTATTTTTATTTTGGCAAAATTTACATCAGCGGGTTCGTAAACCGAATAATAAAAAAATACTGGCCTAAGGTTCAACCATGCTGTCCTGAGTACACACCTCAACTACATGGGATGTCTGTCCAGGACAGTGGGTTAGTTGTTAGTTGATTACTGGTTAGTGAAAGAGAAGAGGATGTAGTGGCCTTACACCTACCCATTGAGCCCTTACGAACTCGCTGTGGGTGGGATCCAGTACCGGGCTGCGAACCCTGTACCTACCAGCCTGTAGTCCGACAGCTTAACCACTGCGTCACCGAGGTCGGTGTTTCTTCCTCTGTTCTCCATAGTATTGTATTTTTGTCTAACAGCAGCATAAATTATGTTTATAATTTAATCTATACTACAAACTGCATGTTAAATTCAACATTTATTGTTGTTGTTTATAGCCCTGTCTATACGACATACATTAGTCCAAAAACTTTGTTGGACGTGCCGGGACAAATGTCCCCACTTGTTCACGTTTGTATAACTTTCTGTCTACACGATGCAACAACATTCTTGGACTGTGTCCACATTTGTTGCATGTTGTTGACGTTTGTTCAGAATTTAAAAAACAAAAATATGGTGCAAAAAGAGAATTCTAGGGAATTAATTATGATCATGTAAGGCTTCTTGTTAATATACTTTTCTTTTTGAAAAAACTAAATGCATTAAGATTGATAAATATGTAATGGACTGTTCAAATAAATCACAATTTTGTTAGACTTAAGCATAGCAGTTTATTTAAAGTGGCGACATTCATCAGGGTTCCCAACCAGTAAATATGAATGCACCATGTGTAGGGGGCACTGTATGTTGGGTAGGGCAACGTTTTTACATTTCACTATAGAAATTAATTAAAAAATAAATTTTAAAAAGCAACAACAAACAAAAAAACTTGTAACTATCACTACCACCAACCCCTTTCCCAGCTTTAATTACTTTTTGTAAAACTTTGTCTTTGTATTCATGTAGTGAAAAGTTATAATAAGGCAGGGGTTTTGAACATAAGGGTTAATCACTTTCTTGACTTCTTGGTGAGACCATGCTTTTTTTCTCTTGTGTTGATACTGCCATTTTGGATATCATGTGATGTAAAACATTAATCACATGGCACATCTAAAGTGTCTGATTGGTTATACGTGGGGACAAGCATCAACATGTGTCCAAAAGATGAAGGATGCGGCGAAATATTGCAGGTTGTCTAGAGCTACTTGTCCAACTTTGTTTCAAAATTGATCCACACGGTCATACATTTTTTGCGCATCAAATATGGACATTTGTCCCGGCTTGTCCAACAATGTTTTTGGACAAATGTATGATCTTGTTGACAGGCCTTATAATTTTCCCTACTTGTCCAACTTTGTTTCAAAAGTGGTCTACACGGTCCTACATTTTTTTTTTTTCGGCGCAATAAGTGTTGACATTATTTTGTCCCAACTTGTCCAACAATGTTTTTTTGTTTTTTTTAAAATGTATGATCTTGTTGACAGGCCTTATAATTTTCCCTACTTGTCCAACTTTGTTTCAAAAGTGGTCTACAATGTCCTATATTTTTTTATTTTTTTTGGCGCAATAAGTGTTGACATTATTTTGTCCCAACTTGTCCAACAATGGGTGTTTTTTTTTTAATGTATGATCTTGTTGACAGGTATTATAATAGTCCCTACTTGTCCAACTTTGTTTCAAAAGTGGTTAACACGATCATACATTTTTTTTTGCGCAACAAGTGCGGAAATTTTTTCCGGCTTGTCCAACAATAATTGTCTGAAAACAGGATTAGGCCTTTAGGATATATTTAGTGATCATGAGTCGTGCTCAAGTCGGATAACTTTAGTGGCGTAGCGAGGGGGAGGGGCAGGGGGTCCATGCCCCCAATCAAACTTTTGGTTTTGTTTTTACTGTATTACATTTTATTAAATCATACATACATACATACATACATAGTGTGAGTTGCCCCCCCCCCCCCCATTATGGGTGGAGTAGGTTGGACACGCTGGAGGTGCCAGTTATTAAATGTGAGGCTATATAATATAAATATAAAGCAATTTAGAATGTTTGTAACCAACTATGGTGGCTTTAAAGTAGTTTCTAACAATTAATATGGATAATTATGAGGTAGGGCCCACATTCTTGTGAATACATTCTTGTGAATAATTTGAGTTTAAAATCAAAATCATTCATGTCGGTATTTAGATCACCTGTCAACTGGGGGCGGGGCAGGCGGACGTATACTCTGGCTCGACCAACTTCAGGGTTGGAAGGGCCAATGCCTCCTGCCACCCTCCTCGCTTCAGACGCCTATATTTGTGGTGTTTTATACTATAAAAGGAATTAAATTTTAAAATTAATTAATTATATAATACACCAGAAAGATTAGCTATATAATAATACAACTGCAATTTGTCATTCCTTCTAACGTTAAGCCTACGCAGGGCTCGAAATAGCGGCATGTGAAAAGCAGTCCATTTTTTTTTTTTTTTTTTTTAGACCTACCAGTAGCCCGAGTACTCTGACTGTAACAAAGCTAGACGGACATTTGGAAGGTTATACGCTCTCATTACTATTTTCCATTCACTATCCAGAACCCTCACCTCAGCAGGACATTTTTTTTTCTTTTGCAGGACGGACACATTTCTTTTGGCCTGTTATATATATATATATATATATATATATATAAAAATCAACAACAGCAGGCCATATTTTAATTCCCAATATATAGGCCTATTTTTAACGTCTGGCTTTCGCTCATTGGATACGTTTTTAAACAACTCGTAAGATAAACGGTATCTAACAGCCGTTCATATAATACCGTAATACTGTATGATACAAAGTAATAATAATACGATTTACATCTACAGCACCCCCCCCCCCCCCCCCCCCAACACAAAATCATGGCTACGGCCCTGCAAACCCTATTCTGAAGCCAAATTTGGGTAAAGATATATATTCTAAAAACATTATTCGGCTTTTCCATGTTTGTTTGTATATATATTATCCTGTTCTGTTTGTTTAGGTCAAAGCGTGACGTGATATTGCGTTGACATCTACTGTTGTGCCAGTCGTAAGTTATCTGCCCCTAGTTCTTATAAAAGGCGACCTCAAACGGAGAGTGGGATTACCATGACCCAGTGTAAGGGTGAAAATACCATCTGAAGCTCGCTCCGACATGTCATATTTCGCCGAGTTGCTGAACTACACTCTTGATCCAGATGTAGTGGCAAAATTTCAGCAAGCTTGTGGATTAAAAGTGGTCACGGAAAGCGAATATTTGGAAAATTCATGTAGTGAACGTGTGACTGTATCCGAAGACGTTACTCATCAGTGCAGCAATGGTCATGTTTTGAATGACTATTCAAACGGGAAGGCAACTCCTGTTTCTAATGGGGAAATACACAACTCATATTATCAGTGTACAAAGTCTGTTCAATTGGATAGCGAACATCTACAAAATATGGCCAACACTGAGACGGAGGTAACACGCTTGAAACACAGAAACGGCTTTGTGCAACACGAAAATGGGTCGGTCATAACTTCGCCACTGGACGTTCGCGATTCTTTGCCGGCGAAAGTCAAGGCAGCTAGAAAAGCGTGTATCATCCGTACCGGAACAATCCCCTACCGGGTCGAAAACAATTTTTTATATTACGTATTCTCGTTCGGTGCTGGACTGGGGAATGGGATATTTTATATCCTATTTTATTCCTTTTCGTACTGGAATATTGACGCTGTTATTACGCGTAAAATCTGCTTGCTGTGGGCAATATGCATGTACTTTGGACAAGCAACTAAAGACATCTTACGTGTTCCACGCCCAAAATCACCGCCGGTTGTACGACTGGAGACTAGATATGAATTAGAATATGGGATGCCGTCGACACATGCTATCTGTGGGACAGCAATTCCCTTCTCACTATTAATATTTACAGTTGAGAGATACCAAGAGGTAACAAGATCAGTCTGTTATAGGTGTTAATTAGATTTAGACGTTAATTAGTGGAAGGACTTTCCTTTGGCACTGTCACTAACACTAACCCTAACTCAATGATGAGTATTTATAATGTTCTTTATATGTGACAGTGCCAAAGGAAAGTCCAACTGCCAAACCTGACTTGTGGTATGCCATTGGTGTATCAAAGGCCCTGGTTTGCATTGTCTGGTCTGCAGTGTATGTGATCAGGGTCTTATCAGCAGATATAGGTTTGATGATCTTGTATAAATCCTAGCTACCTACCATATATTTTTCCAGCATGTAACAAGTAACTTTTTTCCCCAGCCTTATGAATTTATATAAGATCCATCAAACCTTGAGGCGAAGGTCACAAGTCCAACTTAGGGCTGCTGTGTGTGGCTCCATATAGCATACTGCACATTATTTTAGGAAATCCATGTCCAGGTCATATCTTCCTTATTAGTTCAAATGGGATTATTAAACTTTGTATGAAAGTACAACTTGGGATGATGGTATTGCATACCATAACTAGGTCAACACAACCTACTTTTAAAGCAATAAGTACTGCACATTAAAGGAAATCTTGTTTTGGACCATATCTTCCTTGTCTATTAAACCTTGCATGCATGTACAACTTGGGATGGCAGTGTGTTGCATACCATAACTAGCTCACCATGACCTACTTTTGACAGGCATGTACCTCACCAGTACTCTTGTTAAATTTGTTTAAATAAAATAGCTTGCAGATTCTTTCCAGTGTGAGTACTGCTTATGTGGTGTTGGTGTGTTTCTTCTTTCTAAACTGTTGACACAGAATAAAGGTGAATTAAAACAAGAAAAAAAAGGAAACACATTTTAGTTGGCGACACACTTTAGTCTTGACACATTTTAATTAATGGTTATATGGCGTCTGTTATATTGTTAAGAACTAGACAGATGATGGTGTCTGTCATATTGTTAAGAACTAGATATGATGAAAGTGGAAACCTGCCATTATGCAATGGGCTACTCATACTGATTAGCAGCAAGGGATCTTTTACAAGCAGCATCTCAAAGGCAGGATAGTGCATACCACAGCCTTTGTTACACCAGTTACTGGGCACTGGTGTAAAGAGAAATAGCCCACTGGGCCCACTGACAGATCAATCCTAGGCTGACTGCACATCAGGCAAGCTCTTTACCACTGGGCTATGTCCAGCCTCAGGGATTTTTGTGGTAGTTTATCCCTGCCTCCTTTAAGTCGTAGGGGTGGGACGTAGCCCAGTGGTACAGCGCGCTGTCGGTCTGAGATTGATCCCATCGGTGGGCCCATTGGGCTATTTCTCGTTCCAGCCAGTGCACCACAACTGGTACATCAAAGGCCATGGTATGTACTATCCTGTCTGGGATGGTGCATATAAAAGATCCCTTGCTGCTAATCGAAAAGAATAGCCCATGAAGTGGCGACAGCGGGTTTCCTCTCTCAATATCTGTGTGGTCCTTAACCATATGTCCGACGTCATATAACCGTAAATAAAATGTGTTGAGTGCATTGTTAAATAAAACGTTTTTCTTTGTTTCCTTTAAATTTCCATTGAAACTTGGTTTATAGTTTCCAGAGAACATTTTCGTGTCGCAATTTGCTACACAAGTTTTACAGATCTCTACTCCGTTTTATATTATTAAACAGTAGTTGCAACTTGAGCACTAATCAATTTTCAATTGACTAGAAATATTAATAATGAAGATTTTGAAAACAGGATGTTCGCTGATTGCACTTATGGATGTTCATCACAGTGTGCATGAAAAAAATGAGTAGTTTTTAAAAATTTAATTTGGTTTGTATTTAATATTTTATGTATATGTTGTTTTGTTTTTTTAACATGCAAAGAAATGACATCTATGGATACATCTGTCAGTGACATTAAAAACGTTTATGGTAGACAAAATAGTTAATTCCCTGGAATTCTAGTTAATTGCTTGTGGTGGGTTAATTGCTTGTTAGTCATATATTAAGAATAACAATAACAGCTGAAAATGAAATGATAAGACACTATTACCATCTGGTATGTCATGAAGTAAACAAGTTGATACTGAAATCAAAGTTTTAATGTAGCGTTTTCATTGGTTTGACACCAAACCATGTGTTGAAATTAATCTTCTAAGCCAGTGGTGCATGGCCCTGTCAAGTAGTTCCAAGCACAAAGTGGAAATATTGCGGCTATGCCATTCATCTCATCATCATAATGTTTTTGATGTTTAAAAAAAATGTCTTAGTCTCTGTGTCAAATGAGGTTTGCATTTTTTATGTTTTTATTTAAAGTACCAGCTATGCTTAATTTTAACCAATCAAGGATGAGCTTTCTGGTTTCAGGGTTCGAACTCGACGATGGCACCGACGGAAATTGCCAATTAGAATGTGATATAAATTGCCGTATGTCAGGGGTATCACTGACGGCACTCTTGTGCCATGGGATAAAAATTACTGCCGTCACAATTTTGTACATTTGAAAAAGACTTCATACACAGGCCTCTATGTTAACGTTTCCACCCAGGAGCTGGATGGCACCTACTTGTATTTTTTATAGAGATAATAAAAATTGTCACATATACAGACCTCTACATTAACTTTTCCATCTAGGAGCCAGATGGCCCATATTTGTACAACCCCTGCATATAAAAAAAATTACCATGGCAACAAAATTGCAGTGGAAAAATAGTGCCCACGGCAATTGTACCCTTATCGTGTTTGCAACTCTTAGGCCTTTCCCCAGGATTTTTTTAAGGTCCTTACATTTTTAACAACAATTTAATTAACACAAATCAAGTCAAAATATGTGGGGTAATGGGTTGAAAACAATTAAGTGTTTGCCTTCAAACCAGCAAATCATGTTTTTATTTTATTTTTAAATTAAAATTATTATATTATATGAGACCGACTGAGTGGAAAAACACCTGCTAAAGTGATTTATGTGCTTCACAGTAAACCACAAATGGCCACGTCGGGAACCAACCAAATAGTTTGTGAATGTTAGTGAAACACTAGCTGGTTGAACTTTGTATTGGTAATTTACATGTATTTTCGATTATGCCTGATGGTGCTGAAATCCAGATACTAAGTAATATTAGTGCATTTAATATTTTAATATTTACTTTTATTCTGTTTTCCAATATAGTCCATGGCAAAAAACATGCTGCATAGAATGCAGCGGGCAATTGCAGGGGTTATTGTATATTTATAGATAGTAATAGTATGAAATGTTTTAGTCGCCAAAAGGAAAAAATTGTCACATATACAACCAAATCATGCGCAATGTAGAGGGCTAATATGTGTGACCAAATCAGTTGCAATATAGAGGGCTAATACCGTATTTGACCGGAAATTAGCCCATGTCTTTGAATAAGGCCCCCTCCGTTTTGATAGAATTTAAGAAATTAGGCCCTCATTCGTAAATAAGCCCACCCCCAACTTGTCACCTTATAAATAACATGAAACTGCAAGTTTGCTCAAAGTTCATTTAAAAGGTCATACCTCCTGCAGATAATTAAACACAAATGTAACACAATATTTTACCGCCAGTGAGATTTAGCAGTGTATAACATTGTTTCCAATTTCATGCCTGCAGTATTTCTTTGAAGTACACAAGCCCAAGTCTGAACCAAAACCAATATCTATTTTTACCACCACATTGGGTCCGCAGTTAATGCTAATTAGGCAAATACCTTATTCTGATTGGCTAAGAACAATGACCTAGATTGACAATTCTTTGTAGTGTAAGCTGGCTGCCTGTGTCAGAAACGTGTGTGTATACGCTATTGAGTTTGTTAATTGCTGTTTTAAGTCTTCTCAGCATTAAATTTTGGATGTAAATGAACAGAACTAGTAAGTAATTGTAACATAGAAGGTGTGTTTCTGATAATTAGATACTAGTAAAAAACCCAATTTAATTAATAAACAATTATTATTTATTAATAACAAATGGAACACTAATTAATAGGTGCTACTGAACGATTTTTGTTTTCTTCCTAGTTCATATAATTTTTTTTTTTTTTTTTCTCAACAAAACTGGCCCCTTGTCTGGGAATAAGCCCACCCTATGCTAAGCTCACAATGAGTTGTCTTGGCCCCCTGGGCTTATTTCCGGTCAAATACGGTATGTGTGACCAAATCAGTTGCTATATAGAGGGCTAATATGTGTGACAAAATCAGTTGCAATGTAGAGGGCTAATATGTGTGACAAAATCAGTTGCAATGTAAAGGGCTAATATGTGTGACAAAATCAGTTGCAATGTAGAGCGCTATTATGTGTGACAAAATCAGTTGCAATGTAGAGGGCTAATATGTGTGACAAAATCATTTGCAATGTAGAGGGCTAATATGTGTGACAAAATCAGTTGCAATGTAGAGGGCTAATATGTGTGACAAAATCAGTTGCAATGTAGAGAGCTAATAATAATATATGTGACCAAATCAGTTGCAATGTAGAGAGCTAATAATAATATATTTGACAAAATCAGTTGCAACGTGGAGGGCTAATATGTGTGACAAAATCAGTTGCAATGTAGAGAGCTAATAATAATATATGTGACCAAATCAGTTGCAATGTAGAGAGCTAATAATAATATATGTGACCAAATCAGTTGCAATGTAGAAGGCTAATATGTGTGACCAAATCAGTTGCAATGTAGAGAGCTAATAATAATATATGTGACCAAATCAGTTGCAATGTAGAGGGCTAATATGTGTGACCAAATCAGTTGCAATGTAGAGGGCTAATATGTGTGACCAAATCGGTTGCAATGTAGAGAGCTAATAATAATATATGTGACTAAATCAGTTGCAATGTAGAGGGCTAATATGTGTGACCAAATCAGTTGCAATGTAGAGGGCTAATATGTGTGACAAAATCAGTTGCAATGTAGAGGGCTAATATGTGTGACAAAATCAGTTGCAATGTAGAGCGCTAATATGTGTGACCAAATCAGTTGCAATGTAGAGGGCTAATATGTGTGACAAAATCAGTTGCAATGTAGAGCGCTAATATGTGTGACCAAATCAGTTGCAATGTAGAGGGCTAATATGTGTGACAAAATCAGTTGCAATGTAGAGGGCTAATATGTGTGACCAAATCAGTTCCAATGTAGAGGGTTAATATGTGTGACCAAAGCAGTTGCAATGTAGAGAGCTAATAATATATGTGACCAAATCAGCTGCAATGTAGAGAGCTAATAATAATATATGTGACCAAATCAGTTGCAATGTAGAGAGCTAATAATAATAATATGTGATCAAATCAGTTGCAATGACACAACAAAATAGCCTTTCAGTCATGTTTATGTGCTACTTTAAAAAACAAAATTGCTATCAGTGAATTATTTTATCTACAGCAGTTTTTTTTAAAAACAACCTGCTACATGGGTTACACATTTTTACGTTCAAACCCTGCAGTTTTGCATATGACAAGGTTATCAACATGCACTGACTTGACAAACATTTATTAACATTCGGTTGGGAAACATTTGATTTGTTATTCTGTACTTGGCAAAGAATCACTATATCGCTAAAAATTGCTATGTAGATGTAACTAGATAATATAGGGTAACAAATGGTGATCAGTTTATTTTTATGTTTTTAGCTTACATGTACAACATACCGTGTTTATAATGCAGAAATCGGGGCACACTCAACACTTTTTATGCAGAGGTTAATGTTTTAGGCATCAAATCCAGAAAGTATTAGGCTAGCCAGGGTATTTGTGTTCTTATTTCTTCTGTCAAATCAGCCACTGCATGTGGCATGGTGGAAAATTGCCTTGGTCTATTATACCTTGTACAAGCTTAACATAATATGTATTTTCTATTGTATGTGCTGAATGGGATTGCTCATACAGGCATGACAGCCCAAACCATCCAACATGGATTATACAGTTTTTACTCAAATTGTAGGACTTAGTTCATTCTATTCAGTGATATATAGAACATCTATGTAGTATTTATATTATACATTTATTATCTGACCAGGACATAGGGTTTCCGAGAGGTAAAATGAGTATGGCGCCATACCTAAATGTTTGTAGATTTTTTTTTTTAAGTTAACTTTTTGACAATGAATTACTGTATGATTTTCTTAACCCTAACCCTAAACTTAACCCATTTTCTTTTTGGGGGAGGCCCCCATACTCCCTGTTGACTGGATGTATTCAATTCTATAGCACCATACCCAAACATTTCTTTGACTGGATGTATTCAATTCTATAGCACCATACCCAAACATTTCTTTCTGGCAGAAACCCTGCAGGTGTACTAATACGTTCATCTACATGATATTAAAAAAATAATAGTAATAACATAAAATAGGACGTATTTTGTCGGCTACATTTGTATGGAATAATAGTTTGTAGTAAGACTACCATTTGACAATTGTCAAAGTATGTAAAAATAATGAAAAGCAGAATGCACTAAGACCTGAGGAAAAAAAAAATAGTAGTGTATAGTTAGAAAATATAGATTCCTCTAATTTGCAGCAATCAAACAATTTTGTTTGTCAGTGCATTTAAAAAAAAACCCCAATGTTTCAACATGAAAACAATTTGGGGCCAAGTGCTGTATTGTTTCTAGTCTGACTAGACTATTAATAAAGAGCCATTCCATCGTAATACTTCCATTTGGTATATTATTATTATGAGAATGAAAAAAAAAGAAGTGCGGTTTATATGCACAGCGGTTAACGTAAAATTCATAAATAAAGCACACCATTTTATAAACCGCACCTTGCAGTTTACAGTAATAAAGTAGCGGCTTATAGGCCGAAAAATACGGAAGTTAAATTTAAAAATGCGTATGAGCTAAAACAGCTGATGTAAATCATAAGGTCTAGGTAGGCTGTTTTTAAGCTGCTACTGAAAGTAACGACATAGTAAATGGTGATGTGGTGCTTAGCCAAGTAGTTAACCTGTGTATTGAAAATATGTATGTTTTTGTACTACAGTTAACAACTCCACAAATAGCAATTATTATTCAGTTGTTAACTACATTTCAGACATGCCTCGATAACACACTAGTTAAGTCATTTCAGACATGCCTTAATAACACATTAGTTAAATCATCTGGTTAAGTCCTCATGCAGCAGCTTCATGAATTAACACTTCACTGGGGAGGTGTGACAGCACCGTATAGATTTCTCAGTAACCACTCATAACTAACAACTAACCTGTCTTTGACAGACAGCCCAGATAGCTATGTGTGTCCAGAACAGTATGCCTGAACCTTAATCTTACTAATGTGAATGTGAAAGTGATGTTCCAATGATCGTTGATCAGTTTAGCTCCACCAATGTGATGATCGATTGTAAAAAAAAATTAGTTTAAAAGATGGAATTGATGTAAATAAGTTGTGTTTGGGGTTTGTTTTTATCTGAACATGAAGAAAGAAAGAAGAAAGAAATGTTTTATTTAACGATGCACTCAACACATTTTATTTATGGTTATATGGCATCAGACATATGGTTAAGGACGACACAGTTATTGAGAGAGGAAACCCGCTGTTGCCACTTCATGGGCTACTCTTTTCCATTAGCAGCAAGGGATCTTTTATATGCACCATCCCACAGACAGGGTAGTACATACCACAACATTTCTTATAATAATTAAAATCTGTATCATGTTTATATCATTCATTATTCTAACCGATTGTGTAATCGAAAGTTGATCGATTGGTGCAAACTGATTATTAACGATGATCGATGATGAAATTCCAACCAATTCCCAACACTAGAATGAAGAGATTAAAGGAGACTCTGTCCATTCTGTGTGTTGTTTTCATCTTGGAAGATTTATTAGTCCCCTACTGGTTCAACTAGAGGGGACTATAGGTTTCATCTCCATCCTTCCATCTGTCTGTCTGTCTGCCTGTTCGTGTGTCTGTTATGGCCTTTCAACTTGAGAGACATGAAAATGTGTTGGGCCCGGTAGGGGATATGTATTGCTTTAGTACTAGTTGTACTATCAGAATGCTTGTTTTGTACATGAATGCTCAAAGATGTAGATCAAGGACATGGATGTTGGCCAAATGCCGTGAATGAGTCAAACTTCCTGAAAGCATAATATATACTAGTATTCATGTACATACTCCTACAAGTATTGAAAAGTGTGAATAGGTCAACCATTTGTATGCTTGGGGTAATCCTTTAAACAACAGTGGTTAGCTATAAATGTACCCTATTAAAACTACTGGTCATTTTGGATGTGGCTTCGTCCATAACTAAACTCTACAATTCTCATATATTATTCTAAATTAGAATAGATTGTTTGAACAAACAAATCCTCCCCCTCTCCCCACCCTTGCACCATGACATGCCATTCTTAATATTCTTTAGATGCAGATGCTAATCTTAGTCACAGAAAAATGTGTTACTTGCCATTAATGATCGCTGCTGAGCAGATGACTTTCCCCTCTGTTGATTCATAGAAGGAAGGAAAGAAATGTTTTATTTAACAACACACTCAACACATTTTATTTTCAGTTATATGACGTCGGACATGTGGTTAAGGACCACACAGATATTGAGAGAGGAAACCCGCTATTGCCACTTCATGGGCTACTCTTTTCAATTAGCAGCAAGAGATCTTTTATATGCACCATCACAGACAGGATAGCACATACCATGGCCTTTGATGTACCAGTCGTGGTGCACTGGCTGGAGTGAGAAGTCGGTGCTTTAGGTTGCATAGTACCAAAGAACAGTACCGTGTCAAAGTTTGACGTGCACCGTCAAATATTTACGGAGTAAAAGCAGCTGTGGGTGTGATTGGTAGTAATATGTGACATTGATTATTTGTGCAAATACTATTATCCATTGATAATAAATAAATACACTTTTATTTGTTATACAGTTGTTATGCAGTATATACCAGAGGTTGAAACTAATGCGGGGTACCCCCAAAAATGGAACTGCAATTTTCAGCAAAAATGAAGGTTGCTATTAAAAACATAAATTAAATTTCTTAAATGATATGTGACCCCCCATTTTCTTGCAGCTAGATTAGTTGTGAGGTGCCACACTTTCTATTGCTGTACTTCCTGGGTGTGTTGAAACGCTGCTTATATCAGTTTTATTAGTAAACGTTAACATTATCGGCAATAGGAATTGATTTGGTCTAATGGAACCTATAGCATATATTCACTATATTATCATTATTTTATATTGTGTGCCATTTACTGTTATTTGACAGTCATAATTGCTTAATTAGGTTACACTCGGGCATGGGAGTTCATAATGACCTTGACCTTGGCATTAATTTACTGTGCACTGCTGAGAATAGAGTTAGAAAAAAAGTCTGTGCTGACCAATTGGAGATTTTGGCCCATATTTTTTACTTAAAATATTTTAAAGCTTATTTATCCAAGGTGATGGACATGTCATATAACACTAATCTTATTTAGGATAATAAGTCTAGGCAAGATGAAATGAGCTATTAGTAATAATTTATTTTTAGTTAAAAAATAATGTTAGCTGATATTAGGTTAAGCTTTTAGATCTCCATTAACAATGTGTATTTGAATGCAATTGGCTCTGGAATGACTATATTTAAATAACCTGATTTCTGCTGTAATTTTAACATACTTTTTAGGTTGGTGAATTAGTTTTAGGCAAATATGGGAGTTTTTACAATTGTTTTTGTGAGTTTGGCAAAAACATTAAAATCTACAGAAGTGGGTTCTGTGTAGCCATTTTGCATTCTCTTCTTTATTTGTACACATATATAAGCTTGGTAATGATAGCTTTAGGTCAGTTCATTAAATCCTGTTCATATATTCAGTGAGTTTTCTATAGTAAAGGGTATTTGAAGTATATACCAAGTACAAGAGCAATTTTGATACATTTGTTAATCTACCTAGGAGTGTGTTAGTATTATCTTCCACTTGTAAAGCTATATTTTCCAAGATTACTATGTAAATGATGTGTTACATTACAGATTGTAGTAATGCATACGATATAAATATTATATTCAGTTAAAACAGAAAATAATTAAAGAAAAATTACTTTCGCACTCTTTTGATGGATTGAATGTGCTTTTTTTATGACAAATAAAAAATTAAGATGTAAAACCCGAATGATAACTCTAGATATGATACATGTCTGTAAGCACCAATCACTGGAGATTATTAATAAAATATCAACAGATATATTGGTAGCTGTCAGTGGATTTAATAATGCATATATGAAAACCAACTAGGCTGATGGGTTTGAAAATATTGCATTCAGTGACTTGACATCCAAGCATAGTCCATACCTTGGGTGTTTACTCCGCCATGATGTGTACCACATTAATTTACTACTATTTGTGGATGCAGTGGTGTTCATTTCAGATACCACGTGTAATATGCTTTTTTTCTAGTGAAGTTCTTATCATATGCCCATTAAAGTCTTTCAAAACACAGGGTCACTGCAATAAATGAGTTTTAAGGTAATTATTTATTGGAAATGAGAGACTCCGACTATGCATGCACACACTACATATACAGCTAGACATACACAACCAACCCATAGTATGTATCTTCAAGAGTAGTATTTTTATTTATTATTTGTTTTAAATATGATACATTGCATTTGTATACAACTTTGCATAACACTGATGCTTCCTGAGGTGTACATTAAATCAGGTTGCACAGTAGGAACAACACTTTCAATTATGTTGTCACATCATATCAGAGCACAGAAGGTCCTGATATTCATGAAAACACCCAAATGGACACTTTTTGAAAAATATATTTTTTCGACATAGTACCAAAGAAGAGAGTACTGTGTCAAAGTTCGACGTGCACCGTCAAATATTTACGGAGTAAAAGCAGCTGTGGGTGTGATTGGTAGTAATATGTGATATTGATTATTTGTGCAAATACTATTATCCATTGACAATAAATAAATACACTTTTATTTGTTATACAGTTGTTATGCAGTATATACCAGAGGTTGAAACTAATGCGGGGTACCCCCAAAAATGGAACTGCAATTTTCAGCAAAAATGACGGTTGCTATTAAAAACATAAATTAAATCTCTTAAATGATACATGACCCCCCATTTTCTTGCAGCTAGATTAGTTGTGAGGTGCCACACTTTCTATTGCTGTACTTCCTGGGTGTGTTGAAATGCTGCTTATATCAGTTTTATTAGTAAACGTTAACATTATCGGCAATAGGAATTGATTTGGTCTAATGGAACCTATACCACTGGGCTACGCCAGCTCACCCCCTGTTGATTCATAGCGACAGTACGATAATGTTAGTAAAGCTGTACTTAGTTTTTATATTTTTTTACCAGGAAACATGAGGCGAGATTGCACCTTAGGCGTAGCATAAAATATTATTTGTTTCAGGTTGCCTGACAACCCTAATTTGAACCTGGCAATCGTATGAAATGAGGTTACGAATACAATAACGCATGTAGTTGTTTTCAACAATAATAGTAAAAAGATTGTTTTGTGGAATGGGCCAGTCACTGATGAAATTTGCTGTATGGTATGATGTTACTTACAGTGTAAACTCAATGCTGTATGTTAGCTATAAATAGGTGACCATGAAATCCAAGAAGCAAGTGTACATATTTTAGATGGTTGATTTTTGTTTTGTTTTTATGGTTGATTTAAGCCGGGTTTTTTACTTTACTGGCATCCTGATCCTGTCTGTGTCTAGTTCACAGGTGCATATTTTGGGGTGTCTTGTTTTTTATCACATTTGTGAGTAACTGAAGACATTCTGTGTGCTATTGTTTTCTTCCTAGGCATATAGGATAACACTGGATGGCAATGTGAAAGGAATTTGCCCTAAAAAGTTTTAGGATGTACCAATTACCACGTATTAAAAATATATATATTAAAATACTTTTAAAGGAAAGGAAGGAAGGAAATGTTTTTATTTAATGACGCACTCGACACATTTTATTTACGGTTATATGGTGTCGGACATATGGTTAAGGACCACACATATATTGACTCAATGAGAGAGGAAACCCGCTATCATAACAAAGAATATGATATATCACAGGGATCTGTCTAAAAAACAAATTCAGTGTTTGTCCTGAAAAATACCAAATTTGTCAGTGTCTGCAATGAGGTGGTGGTGTGTGGGCATATTTATATTTTTGGGAACAAATTCATTATTCAGTTATCTCCCTTGTAAATTATTATGCTTTAATAGAGGTCAGTGTCACTTCTTCGTGTTTAAGTTTGATGATTACCAAATTAGATTTTATTTGAAAAAAAAGAAAGAAGTAATTTAAACAATTGTACAGTGGATGTGAAATTGTAAAATGGATATGAAGTTTAATTATGATAAAATATCTAAAACTGATTGAGTCTTCTGATGCTTGTGAGTAAACCTTTTTTTCTTTTCTTTTTTTAAATGCTACAAGCATTTAACACAGAGATAAATACCCGGTACTTCTTCTTTTGTTAACATTACAAACATATACCGGCATGGATGATAATGAAATGAATGGTGAAGCTGTATTATTTCCATTTTGGTATGGACTGGCTTTCAGGGCCATGCTCCATACTCAGTTGAGCTATTTCGGTACCACCTGAACCCTGAGTATTTGGAACCTGTAGTGTGGGGTCATACACCTGTTAGACACACCCATAATCACACCTAGTTAATTGGGTGAAACGTTGTGTATGTAGCCTTACACTTCCCCAGTACGTCTGGCCGTGCACTCACGCTGGGTCAGAGCCGGTACTAGAATGAAAACACAATTGGCCCAGGTCACCAAGGTGGGTTACGACTGTATTCATGAGTAAACCTAGCTTTATGAGGTAAAATTGACTGATGGTCATGATAACTCAAACTAAACATTTGTTATGGTCATGAAGACTCCTACTAAACACACACATGTAAATGGGTAGTTTATGAAGCACACTACATCACAGCTAATGGCCTAGACCAGCACAGCCCATACATCCAATAAGTCTTATTGCACCATTAAATGTCAACTGATAGAACAATAGACCTATAACAGACAAAGGCTTTGAATTGACAGGGAGCAATAAGCATAAATTTGTCACTTGAAATACACAGTATGCTTTCTGATAATGAGTTTCACAATCAGCTTTTGCTTTCCATACTAAAGCATTGTATAGCTATTCCAATTAAAGGTGTTTGGATATAAGCACAAAAACCGGTATTTAAATGGGCAGGACGTAGCTCAGTGGTAAAGTGCTCGCCTGATGCACAATCTGGGATCAATCCCTATCGGTGGGCTATTTCTCATTCCAGTCAGTGAACTGGTATATAAAAGCTTGTAGTATGTACTGTCCTGTCTACCAATGGGAAAATGTAGAAGTTTCCTCTCTAAGACTGTCAAAATTACCAAATGTAAATCTATGTACTCTAGTGGTGTCGTTAAACAACTTGAACTATGTAAGCAATTAATGAGACAGTCCTGAATTTGCTGCCACTGTAAGATGTTTCTAACTAACAGAGCCTTTTCAACAGCTAAACTTTCATGTTAGATATAAAAAAATTACAAGAAAATGCATTTTATATGTCATTTTAGTCATTAAAAATACTTTGTAGATCAGAAACATGTAACAACAGAAACAAACTCAGGACAGATCCTGTCAGAAATTAGTGACAGAAGGGCAACCAATATTAATTATTTTTAATTATTTTTTTAAAAATAAAATCAGAGTAAAGTCTTTATAATTGCAAGTGGTCGAGGATTACTTCTCAATTTCTAACATTTTCTTCTAGATTAAAAGCTGAGATCACTCTCCATTTGTACAATATTAAGTCTTGTTGACAATGTAAGTTCCTTGCAAATATCAAGTATACAAATATCAAGTATACATTAGGGATGGATATCGCAATTTGTTTTTGTATTGCAATATATTGTCAGGATATTTTACACTTGTTATATGATGCAGAATTAATCAAAATCAATGGTTGAATTAAAGACTTATTCATTTAGAAAACCGTAACTATTGTCATTGGTTGTATTGTTGTGTTGAAAATGTTCAGAATGCTTGCAAATCAAACACAAAAGACAAATTGATTAAATAATAAAATGCCCATCTGTCCACTATTGAACAAAAGGCTATGGCAAAAGGTAAGAAAGTGGTGAATTAAAGATTTTTGTGCTGTTTATCCATTTGGTAACTTAGTAAACTGTTCAAAGGTGTCAGATGTACCATGTGTCAACATTTTATTTTGTTATGTGTGGTTTTAACTGACGATATGTATGTGTATGCGTAGTAGTTAATGCATGTACAGCCGGCCACCCGAGTTGGTGAGTGTTCAGCTTGCACACGTGCACGTATAGAATGAAAATGGATGAAAACCAATGCTTAATTTTTTTGTCACAAATGGATTGTAAATACAATGCACAAACAGGATCCATGTACAGTCTTGCATATGTTGGATTAGACATTTGTGCATTACACACCATGTCATTAATAGATTAGCATTTTAAAGCTTGATCTGCATTTATTGATTGCTTGGGTAGGCAAGTGCATTGTTAAATGTTAATGTTGAATATATACTACTCAAAAGAATTTAAGGGTCAGACGATATTTTCGACATTATTTTCTGAATGTCAATTATATTAGCTAGACCATAATGTCACGCATGGTATTGTTCCATTTTGACGAAAGTGGGTCTAAGCAACCCATAAATGAATTAAAATCCACTGTCATTGACACTGTCGACTAGTTCTAATGGCGAAAACATGCTTACATTTGCACGTAAATTAGGGCGAAAGCGAAAGGTCTGCTAAGTGCCCATAACTTGCTTTTTCACAAAGCGCTTCATTTGCACGCTTTGCACGTGTATTCCATGTTCCCAATGCTGAATTTCCGTATAATTGGAGCTTGCGTTCGTGTACGGTGCACACTCCAAATTCGACAATGGTACGACTTCAACTGACTATCGAAGATCGAGGAAGGGCTATTGCTTGGCTTCAGGATGGCAATACGCAAAGAAATGTTGCTCTGAGACTTGGTGTCAGTCAGAGTGTCGTTGGCCGACTGTGGCAACGGTACCAAGCAACGAATTCTGTTCGAAATCGTCCACGTTCGGGAAGACCCCGAAGCACTACAAATAGAGAGGACCGGTACATCACCAATATGGCTCTACGTCAACGCACAACCACTGCACGCCTATTACCTGACAATCTGCGGACTGCGACTGGAACTCGAGTGTCTGATCAAACCATACGCAATCGTCTGAGAGCCAATAATCTACGCTGCCGTCCCCAGGCTGTTCGACCACCACTCCTACCACGTCACAGAACGGCCAGACGTCACTGGTGCACGCTTCATCTGCGGTGGCAACGTGTTCAGTGGGGTCGAGTGATGTTCACTGATGAGTCCAGGTTTAGTCTCCAGTTCAACGACAGTCGGGTTCGTGTCTACAGACGTCCTGGGGAGTGCTTCGCTGACGTTAACGTTAGACAACATCACCGGTTCGGTGGTGGCAGCGTCGTGGTGTGGGGCGGCATCTCTATCCACCACAGGACCCCCCTCTATGTGGTGGATAGCAATCTGAATGGAATCCGCTATCTGAATGAGATTATCCGGCCGTTGGTTCTCCCAGGCCTTCAGCAGATTGGCGGCGGGGCAGTTCTGCAGGATGACAATGCCAGACCCCACCGCGCCAGGGTGGTAACGGACTTTCTCAGACAACAAGGTATCGCCAGGATGGATTGGCCAGCATATTCGCTTGACTTGGCCCCAATAGGGACGCCTGGGACGAATTAGGCAGGAGAGTTCGGGATAACCATGCCCCTCCGGCCAACCTTCATGATCTGGGTCAACTTCTTATGGCAGAGTGGCAGGCCATTCCCCATGAGTTCTTCAGACGTCTGATCAACAGCATGAGGCAACGATGTGTCAAGTGTATTCGCGCCAGGGGTGGATTCACACACTATTAAACGAATGTTCTAATGTGTAAAATCCATGTTTGACAACCTTCAACTTTGACAGCATGTCATGTGACTTTCTTGTATACAGTGACGTTTATTTGTGGTTTTTTGTAAATATGGAACAATAAATAAAAATTTTGGTGTAGTTTACATCATCAATCTAATACACTCTGAAACTTATTTGGTTATAAATTTTTGACCCTTAAATTCTTTTGAGTAGTATATATACAATGCATTTCTTCCTGAACTAATCTCGCACTATGTGTGTAAGCCAGCACAGGTTGTTATTACCCATTCAGCTCGGCTTAGCACCCATTGTACATGTATTAGTGCAAGTTTCACATAATCAGTAGTCAGCAAAAACAGTAATGGCATTGGCGTATTAGTAATGGTCTTTGAACCTGGTGTAAAACTACATGTAGCTAATGATTTACAATATAGTGATTTTTACATTAGATTCACTTGATTTTCTGAAAGAAAAGAAATATTTTTAATGGCATTTTAAAGTACTGACTCACTGATATTTGATCTCTAACATAGTTAAGGAAGGAAATAATTTATTTAAGAACACACTCAACACATTTTCTTTACGGTTATATGGCGTCAAACATATTGTTAAGGACCACACAGATATTGAGAGAGGAAACCCACTGTTGCCACTTCATGAGCTACTCTTTTCGATTAGCAGCAAGGGATCTTTTATATGCACCATCCCACAGACAGGGTAGTACATACCATGGTCTTTGATATACCAATCATGGTGCACTGGCTGGAACGAGAGCCCAATGGGCCCACTGATGGGGATCGATCCCAATCAAGTGAGTGTTTTTACCACTGGGCCATGTCTCGTCCCTCTAAAATAGTTAAAGCAATGAGAGACAGAGACAGAGACAGAGACAGACAGACAGAGTGAGCTTGATGCACCACCCACACTATTCCTAAACTTATGCCGCTAGATAGAAATCGTTTCTATACACTCCCATTGTCGGGAGGATACATATCACTGTGTTTAATGTATCAGCTGTGGTACACTGGGACCAGAAAAAACCACTGCACATCTACAAACACTTGACCACTGAGCTAATATTGCCAACATTTCATAGGATTAGTTAATAAATATTGGAAGCACATCTATAGCACAAATGGCGATGCTTATGTTAAAAGTGTCCCCCTACATTTGACAATTACAAATTTTACATGGCAGACAAAAAATACAATTGATTTAAAACAACAAGTAGACAAATAAACAAGAGTGAGTGAGTGAGTGAGTGAGTGAGTGAGTGAGTGAGTGAGTGAGTGAGTGAGTGAGTGAGTGAGTGAGTGAGTGAGTGAGTGAGTGAGTGAGTGTGTGAGTGAGTGAGTGAGTGAGTGAGTGAGTGAGTGTGTGTGAGTGTGTGAGTGTGAGTGAGTGTGAGTGTGACAGTGACAGTGAGTGAGTATATCATTTCCAAGTAAAAGTGTTTTATAGTTTAGGTTGGAATAGGCAGATAGAAATTGTCTACATTGTCTGTCATTGATTGGACACTGGAGTAAGAAATGTTCAGAATTGTCAATAGGATGGCCACAGACAGACTGGATTGTCTGAGATAAAATGTGTAAATTTATGTCCGTTAAGGTCGCTAATATTTAGGTGAAGACGACAGTGTAATATTTCAGATTGCCTCTCACAAGTGTAGAAATATGATGGAATTTTTAATTTCACTTGCATTTAAATGTTTTTTTAAAGCAGCTTATGGATAAATAATTTCTAGTATTCATCAGTAATTTGTTCCATACTTTAACTCCTGAAGGAAACAAAGAATCAGAAAATAATTTGTTGAAGTTATTGCTCCTCAATAACATTTCTTATTTTGTTTTTTAACCTTCCTAAGGTCAACAATAGTCACTCTTCACACCCTTGTTTTGGCTTTATACACAATAAATATAACATATCTCACCGTAATTTCACTTGAAATCCATATTTCGTAAAAGGTACAATTTTTTAATAACAAGATTTTCTTCAGACAGATCCATGTGCATTAATAATGTTCAAACAAAAAAATTTCAATAGCAATTTTGGCTTGGAATTTTTTCAGCGTTCTGAAAACGGAAACGTCATGTACCCAGTTTAGTGTTATTGTAAGGAGATGTAAAGTGATGTCATTGGAAAACTGACGTCATTCAAATTCAAAATTAGCTGTATTATTACAATGCTTCGCCACATTAAAATAAAAACTGGTCTACTAACTGTGACCCGTTAAAATTCTATAACCAGCAGACGACGTTGTTTACAGGTCGGTATGTTTTTATTTTTCATAATTCTGGACAAATATTAAGTTTAAATTTTAAAAGATGAAAGAAATAAAAAGTACCTTTTGTTAAATATATCATATCAAAAAATTACTGTTGGATATGTTCATTGTCTACGAAACCAACACAAGGGTGTGAAAAGTGACTGTCATCCACCATAATACTTTTAAGTTGTATGTTCTTCAAACCAATACTTTTAACACAACAGTGATATCAGTTTGTTGGCTTGATCAATACAAACCGTACAAAATGAACACATCTGTTTTTACTTCCTTGGTTACATGACGTAACACTGAGCTGTGTTGGCTTGGTTTCTAATGTCCTGGCTTACACATGGCTTAATGTATGCATTACTTTAATGTACTGGTGTAGGTTGTAATAGTAGTGCATGCCTTTATGTGCAACAAGGATATCACTTCATGTCAGGGCACGGAATAACAGCTTGCAAAAAAAAGAAGAAGAAAAAAAGAGTCAATTTTTTAGACCTAGCAAGTGAAATAGAAATTAATTAATGCACTAGCAGATAACCCCCACCCCACCAAATCACAGGATGCATGGATTTTCTCATCTGTTGTTTAGCTTGTGATTCAACTCTTATTTCGGTTCCATAATGCTCTAAAATATACTTTAGACCTAATGTCATATCATACTCATACCTCATCTTTTATTGTCCTATGTTCAGCTTCTGGCCATATTTTTTAGCAACACACACACACACACACACACACACACACACACTTAACAATAATGCATCTTGCTCACTTTTGTAATTGTTTTAGTACATGTACTTTTGTTATATCACTATTTGTCACTTGTGAATTCATCAGTGGACTGAATCAATGCATGAAGTAATGAGTGCTGTGAATACCACTGTGGTGTGAACAGAAACAAACACTTATATGTAGGTATCATGAGGAATTTGTCTACATCACGTTTTTTGTAATTGAGGGTTACCAGGAATTATGACTGACTGACTATTAATAAGTTCAGATATACCTGGTTTCTTCAAATGATTGCTTTCCTGTATTTATTGTACTACTCATGTATTTAAATGGTAACTTCCTTATCAACAGCTTTGTGCTTTCAACGTGATCTATAAATGGATTTTTGGAATTGTTGATGATATTATTAATGTTGTTGTTATTACATTTTTGTATTATTATTATTATTGTGTTCTTGTTTTTAAGTATGTATTTCTCATTTGTTAAATATTTGTGTGTGTGTGTGTGTGTGTGTTTTTCTAGCAGGAGGAGACTATAGGTTTTGTCTCCATTGTTTGTCTGTCTGTGTGTCCAACTGTCCAATGTAAAGTTTTCCAGACTTTTTTTCTTGCAATGCTTTAAAATATTGATCTGAATTTTTGTGTATAGCTTTATCATGTAGATGTACAGATCAAGTTTCGCTTTCATGGGGATTTGTCCATTTTTGACAGTTATGGCTCTTGAACTTGTGAGATATTGAAAATTTGTTGGGATTGGCAGGGAACATGTATTGCTTTTAAGGGTATTCACTTCTAGGAAATGGTAAAGAATTAAAACAGTAGGTATGTTTAATGGTAAGCCTTGTGGCTGTATATTGCCCATGTTATTTTGTAATATTGTGCATTGACCTTTTGGGACATGGGTGTATAGGGCAAGAAACAGCTGGAGTGAATCGGTTAATGACCCAGCTGTTCGGACCGGTACTACAGCCAGATGTGGTCATACAGCAAAAAACTGAGATGGAAATGTTCTCAATTTTGGAGTGAAAATAAATGCTTATATAATGTATGTTCGCAATAGTGTATCTTGTTAGTGCCAACGAGAACCCATTCTGTTGGCAATCTTCATTTGAAGTTGGGCAATTTAACAGTACTCCCAGAATGCTTGTATGTTGGACACATTTTTAATTTTGGTTGTTTTGTTGTTTCAGTACCCGCTTGTGCTGGGAGTCGTCGTAGCATGCACCTGGTGTCTTCTCGTCTGTCTCAGTCGCATCTATCTTGGCATGCACAACATTCTGGTAAGACAGTAACAAACATGTCCAACGATTCCACCAATATGAATCCTTCTTCTTGTTAAGATCACATTCTGACATTACTGTTGTTTTTTAAATCATAATGTATTGCATCATTTTAATATTTTTATTGTAATAGCATGATAGTCTTATTCAACTTACCGTACTAGCACAACAACAATGCTATACGACCCTGAGTTATAACCTCCACTGCAGAATTATCTCCCCTTGCCGGATGTATAACCTACACCCGCACATGGGTAGACCATATATCCTCGTTTTTTGATTCTGCAGTCCTCGGGCTCCAACCGGTTGGTTGTGTGTGCCGAGGGGGGTTGTCTTAAACGACTGCCCCAGTTTGATCAGCATTTGTTATGTCGTTCTTGTTGTTTTGAACGCCAGTGTCATATCTGTGTAAATTGGTCCCCCTCCACGTGGGGGAAGGCTAAGAAGCTGTCAAAAGACGCCGAGCAAAAGAGGATGATTAGACATGAATGGGACGTGCGAAGCACAGTGGCAACCTCCGGGGTTGTGCTCCATACCGATTTGCCGGCGGTCGGCAAGTCGGTGTCCAGTTCAAAGAGCTCGCGGACAAGTGGTAGGCGCAAGGGCGCCTCCTCGTCTGTTCGCCATCTTCATGGTGATACCAGTAAACCCGAAGCGCCGCTTGGCGTGGAGGGGGCGCTGTTGCTCCCTGTTTCGGCTGAAGCAGGGAAGGTTTCTTCCAGGTCGGGCTCCGTTCGACCTGGGGATTTGGTTTTGCCTCCGTCGGTGGAGGCGGCGCCGGTTACGGTTGTAACGGGGACGTCAGTCGGAGGGAGTGCTGTCGTGGCATCTTGCTGATGGGGGCAGGGTTATTGGTCCTTCTGTGGAGGGGTCGATTAGCTCTAGAATGAAGTCCGCTTCGCGGCGCCGTTTGGCTCACCAGATTTCTGGTGCAGGGTTGGTCGTGGCGTTCGAGGGCGCCATTTCGGCCAACGCGTCTTTCGGTGATCGAGCCACTTTGCGAAGTCTTACAACGTTGTCTCGGTCACGGAGCCAGGTGGCGTTGTTTCGGCTGCGACGCCAGTAGGCGTCCCTTCTGTTGTTGGGGAGCCTGTACAGCGTCATCAACTTTTAGATCGTTCGCATGTGGCTACGTCAACTGGGTTGGCTAATCCACATGTGGTACGTTGGTTCAGAATTCGGCGCAGAATTCGTATGTGTACGAATTTCCTGACGGTCCGGTTCAACCGACACCATCAGTCCCGTTGTTTGTTTCGGCAGGGATCAGGGAAACTGCAGCTTTCTTGGGTGCGCCTGTGTCTACACCGATGGTCAATCCGGACCTGTCAGATCGGGGTAGAGGTTCCAGGCGTTATCCCTCGACTGCGTGGGCGGAACCTTTCGTTCAGGGTCCTATGGTTCCGGGTCGCCCTCAGGGGCAGACTCGGGGGGACTATGTTTCTCTTTTTGAGAATTTCATGGCCTGGCTAGGGGAATCGCCTCCACCAGTCCCTCCACCAGTCCCTCCATCGCCGGGGTTTCCAGCAAGACCGGGGTTGGACCAGTTTGCAGATTCGGCCGGTCCGCATCATCCTGCCCATGCAGTTTCGTTTCCGTTACGGTCAGCGCATGGCGCATCGTTTGAAAAAATTTCTTCTTCGGAAGACGATTTTCCCACCGAATTAGTGTGTGGTTCAGGGGAAGGGTCGGCACCAGGTTCGGTGCTTGACGAGATTCCCAATTTGGCTGATGGTACGCCAGACGGCGATTATGATTACCAGGCGGTTCTTGGTTTTGTACGGGAACAGGTCCGACTGGTGTGCGCGGATGCAATTCCGTCGGAGGAGGCTGTTCAGTCTTACAAGGGTGTTTCGTTTGGAAACCGGCCTTTAGCGACGGACGCTCCGCGGCCGTTAGCGCACGAGGCGCATGAATCTCTTGCAGAGATTGATGCTTTGTTTGCGGGTAGCGATCATATTTTGGGGGCGGTGGTGGAAGAGTTTCCGGCAGCGTTAGCTACCAGGAAACTGTTGTCAGCGGCGAAGGTTTTGTACACGTCTTCGTATAAGACATTGGGAGCTTCCTTCCTTTCACATCCAGCGGTCGTTTCCGCTAGGGTGAAGGCAGACTGCCACCCATCTCCTAATGTCAGTGTGCCACTCGCGGATTTAGAGACTTTGGAGAGGTTATGTAAACTTCTTTTTCAAGTCAATAACCATTTAGGTACGTTCCTATTTGGGTTAGATAAAGCAGTCACGGGTTTTCCACCGATGGCTAAGGGTTGTTTGTTGGCGGCTTCTAAAGCCTCTCATCACGTCGCTCAGCTTGCTGGGCGTGTTTTTGCCAACAGTCTACTTCTGCGTCGGGATCACTACCTGGCGGGACTAAGAGCGACGGGTGTAGTTAAAACCTACTTTCGTAGTCGCTCAGTAAGGGAAACCTTACTTTTTGGGACCAATTTTAACTTGGTCATGGACCAAGAAGCGGCGAAATTCGTCCCTGCTGCTCCGTCCCGAACTGCTCATAAGCGCCAGGCGGCATCTACTTTTAAGCCTCCACCTGTTAAGAAATCGACTTTTCTTGACAGTTATCAGATCCCTGTGGTGTCTTGATTCGGGCGTGCAGTCTGGTAATACCCGTGGTTCATCGAAACAGGGACGTTTTCGGGGGAAGCCGGCACGTTTTCGTGGTTCCGCTCGGGGCAAGGCCGGGATGAGGGTGCGTGGACAATCGACATCTGCTTACGGAGGTTCCGTTAGCAGATCTTCCTGTGGGGGGCAGATTGCGCCATTTTGTTCAGAATTCCGTTTTCTTGACCCCCTCCACTGACGTCCTCTCCCCTGGTTACCTGCAGTACCGCCTGTCGACAAACGAGTACTGGTGGAGAAGATGGTTGTCGAGTTGCTCGACAAGAAAGCCATCCAGGAGGTGGATTTGGGCACTCCGGGATTTTATTCCCATCTGTTCTTCGCCCAGAAGAAGAATGGCGAGTGGCAACCAATTCTAAACCTGAAGCCGCTGAATTATTTCGTTATTCCATCTATGAAGATGGAGACGGTTCAGTCTGTTCGCGCTTAGGTGGGGGAATGGGCGGCGTCTATCGATTTGAAGGACGCTTACCTGCATGTTCCAATCCATCAGGATTTTTGGAAGTACTTGCGGTTCCTCTATGACGGCAGAGCTTATGAGTTTCAAGTTCTGCCATTCGGATTGGCCACAAGCCCTCACGTCTTTACTCTGGTAGTTGGGTATACGGATGCACAATTACCTGGACGATTGGTTAATTCCGGCGGCGTCACAGACGGCATGTCTCGTGGGCGTGGAGTTCGTGATCGACATGATTCTCCGAGTGGGGTTTATTCCCAATTGGATCAAGTCGGAATTAGTGCCAACGCAGGTTTTCACTTATCTCGGGATGGTTTTCAACCTTGTGGAGGCGTCCGTTCTTCGGACGGATTCGCGATTTCACAATTTCAGGACGTTGGCGCAACGTCTTCTGGTGGAGGAAAGTGCGTCGGTGCGCACGCTCCATGTGTTGATAGGCCATCTCGAATCGCTGGCGGCGCTGAATGTGCGGTTCAGACGGTGCAAGAGACCGCTTCAATGGCATTTGTCCCGAGTGTGGGATGGTCTCAGCTGGGATTTGGTGATACCATTGGGGCCTTGGTTCATTCTTCCGATCCAAGAGTGTCTAGTGGACAAGTGTATGTCCCAGGCCGTTCCTTTACACCCACTTTCTCCAGAGTTGGTCCTGTTTACTGATGCTTCCCTTGAGGGGTTCGGTGCACACCTTTTGGACCAACATCTGTCAGGGGTGTGGACTCCTTCAGAGAGAAGTCGTCACATCAACCTGCTGGAGATGGAAGCAGTGCGTCGCGCTTGTATCCATTTCAGGACTGTTATTCGACATCGTCTGATTTTGTTGAGGTCGGACAACACGTTGATTGTTGCGTACCTCAATCGGTGGGGAGGCACCAAATCCCTGTCATTGAGTCTTGCGGCTTTGGAGATTCTGGAATGGTGCGACGATTGGTGAGTGGTGTTATCGGCCAAACACATTCCTTCGTCCGCGAACGTCTTGGCGGACGCTTTGAGTCATCGTTCCCCGGTTCAGACGGAGTAGATGTTGCACCAGACGGTGGCTTATCGATTTCTTCAGTTGTGGGGGAGTCCTCAACTCAATATGTTTGCCACTCACCTGAACAGTCAGTTGCCAGTGTTTGTATCGCCGGTACCAGACCCACTGGCACTGGAGTACGATGTGTTGAGCATGGACTGGACGGGACTGGATTTTTACGCCTCTCTCTCCCCCCCCCCCTCCCCCCAGTTCTGCTTGGCTAAGTTCTGGCAAAGATCAGACAGCAATCTTGTCGTGTCACGCTCGTAGCCCCGAGTTGGACAGCTCAAGCCTGGTTTCCTCCGCTCCTGTCACTTTTAGTGCAGGAGCCGGTGCGGTTGCCGTTGATACCCGATCTGCTCAGTCAGAGACTGCGTCGGACAGAGTGGCATCTGAAGCCGGAGGTTTTCCGACTTCACGCATGGCGGTTGTCGGGGTTTCCCTCCGAAACCGAGGCTTTTCTAAACGGGTTGCTGAGCTTGTCTCCTCGTCGAAGCACCAGTCTACAGAGAGGGTCTACCAGTGTCACTGGCACGCTTGGGTTCATTGGGCGACTGAGAGGGACGTGGATTCCTTGTCGCCTACTGTTAATGATTTAGCTGAGTACTTTCTGGCTCTTGTCCAAGAAAGACAGCTGACGGTTCAAACGGTGAGAAGTCACTGGTCGTCCATTTTCACTACTCTGAGGCAGTGTGGACGTCAAGATTTCTCAACGAATCTCGTGTTGCATGACTTGCTTAAGTCGTTGCAAAACACGGTTGAGAAGCCTTCTATTTTGTCTAAATGGAATGTTTTTCTGGTTCTGCATGCACTCAAAGGCAAGCCCTACGAGCCTTTGAAATTCGCCAGTCTTCGTCATTTGACATGGAAAACTTTGTTTCTGGTCTCACTAGCGGCTTGCCGTCGTATTAGTGAGATTCATGCTTTTTTGCATGATTTGGTGGATTACAATACGGACGGGTCAGTTACATTACGTACTGATCCTGTTTTCGTGGCTAAGAACCAGGTGCCAGGGGAAGAGTTTCCTCCGGCTATTATTCAGTGTTTATCTCGTATGCTTTTTGCGGATAACTCTGATAGACTTCTTTGTCCGGTGCGGGCTTTGAAATTCTATTTGGAGCGTACTAGAAATCTCTGGCAAAACACTAAGAGACTGTTTATCTCTTTCACATGCCAACCAGGAGACATTACGAAGAATGCTTTGTCGAGATGGATTGCTGCAACCATCAAACTGGCATATGAGAAGGCGGGTGATCATGTTCTGCGGAATTTCTCCGTTCGACCTCATGAGATTCGGGCAATTTCTGCTTCCCTTAATATCCATGATTCTTTGGACATTTTCAAGGTCATGAGTGCGGGATTTTGGAAAGGTCGACACACGTTTGACTGGTTTCATTTCCGTAATATGGCTGTTGGTCCGGACGGAACTCGGCGGATTCAGTCAGTCATTGCAGGGCAGCAACTCATTTCGGAGCGCATGGCCACGAGTAGGGGGCGACCCTTATTTTGTCCGGTCGCTAGCGGCAGTCTTTCTGGGAGATAGTTCTCCAGCTCCTGTTTGGAGAGTGGGGGGTGGATGGTTGACTATCTGGGGCAGTCGAGTGTTTTTTACCATTACTTGGTGTGCGGGTTTCCTCACCTTGTTAACTTGGTTTACTTTTAATTGGGGTTGTAGTTCTTCAATTTAAAAGTAATTTTTGACATTTTATACCTCGTATGATGTGGGTTGCTTTTTCACTGTATCATTACTTGAGACGAACACTACTGGTTGAATGGGTAAGTCCTCCTTGTTTTCTTACCTCCTCCCGTTAATGTTAAATTCTCGTGCTTTAACGGTGTTATATCACGTTTGTTATAGCATTGTTGTTGTGCTAGTACGGTAAGTTGAATAAGACTATTAGAAAATTTGTTTCTAATTTTCATTATTATTCATACTTACCTAGTACTAGCACAACAAGAACCGTTACCTCCCACCCGCCCCTAGAGAGGTCTTTTTTTATTCAGTCATTCTGGACTTTGAATCGATAACGAGGATATACGGTCTACCCATGCGCGGGTGTAGGTTATACATCTGACAAGGGGAGATAATTCTGCAGTGGAGGTTATAACTCAGGGTTGTATAGCATTGTTGTTGTGCTAGTACTAGGTAAGTATGAATAATAATGAAAATTAGAAACAAATTTTCTAATATATAGCAAGAAACTATTTTGACAATTCACGAAACAGAAAAATTCTAACATATGTACAGTATAGTATATCAGATTCTCTACTGTGTTACATTTACAGTCTGTACCATCTGTATTATGTCCTATTTACAGTACGTTTCCTATTTACAGTACGTTCCATCTGTATTGTGTCCTATTTACAGTACGTTTCCTATTTACAGTACGTTTCCTATTTACAGTACGTTCTATCTGTATTGTGTCCTATTTACAGTACGTTTCCTATTTACAGTACGTTTCCTATTTACAGTACGTTCCATCTGTATTGTGTCCTATTTACAGTACTTTTCCTATTTACAGTACGTTTCCTATTTACAGTCTGTCCCATCTGTATTGTATCCCATTTACAGTTTATTCTATCTGTATTGTGTTACATTACAGTACTTCCATCTGTATTGTGTCCTATTTACAGTACGTTTCCTATTTACAGTACGTTCCATCTGTATTGTGTCCCTATTTACAGTACGTTTCATCTGTATTGTGTCCTATTTACAGTACTTTCCATCTGTATTGTGTCCTATTTACAGTACGTTCCATCTGTATTGTGTCCTATTTACAGTACGTTCCTTCTGTATTGTGTCCTATTTACAGTACGTTCCATCTGTATTGTGTCCTATTTACAGTAAGTTCTATCTGTATTGTTTCCTATTTACAGTAAGTTCCATCTGTATTGTGTCCTATTTACAGTATGTTCCATCTGTATTGTGTTACATTTGCGGTGCATTTCATCTGTATTGTATCCTATTTACAGTATGTTCCATCTGTATTGTGTCCTATTAACAGTAAGTTCCATCTGCATTGTGTCCTATTTACAGTACGTTCCATCTGTATTGTTTCCTATTTACAGTACGTTCCGTCTGTATTGTGTCCTATTTACAGTAAGTTCCATCTGTATTGTGTCCTATTTACAGTACGTTCCATCTGTATTGTGTCCTATTTACAGTACGTTCCATCTGTATTGTGTCCTATTTACAGTACGTTCCATCTGTATTGTGTTGCATTTGCGGTGCATTTCATCTGTATTGTATCCTATTTACAGTATGTTCCATCTGTATTGTGTCCTATTTACAGTATGTTCCATCTGTATTGTCCTATTTACAGTACGTTCCATCTGTATTGGGCCATTTCTCGTTCCAGCCAGTGCTCCACAACTGGTGTAACAAAGACTGTGGTATGTACTATCCTGTCTATGTACTATAATGAACGACTATGTTGTGATATATTTGCAGGACGTGCTGGTTGGCGTGGTGTTTGCAGTGGTGATGATGTTCCTCATCATGCCGTACCTCGACGTGATGGACCGCTTCCTGCTGACGAACCCGATGGCTCCGTTCTTCATCCTGTCTGCACCGGTCATCATCACGTTCGTGTACCCGAAACTCGACACGTGGAGCACGGCACGTGGTGACACCACCGGCATCGTCTCCATCTGCGCTGGCTGCTACTTCGGCTCCTGGCTCAACTACGCACAGGGCTTCATGTCGCCGTCCGACATCCTACCCCCCTACCCGCTAACCTACCTGCAGGTGGAAGTCATAGTGTATTCATTCATCAGGCTGGTCGTCGGCTTGGTGCAATCCGTGGCAGGCTTGTATTTCCTCAAGTTCGTCACATATGCAGCGCTCTGCTACATCTTTAAGCTGGATTCGAAGGACCCGAAAACAAAGCAGAAGTTGATCGTAGAACTGCCATATAAATATATTACAAATTTTGTCGTTTCGTTTAACACAGTGTACACCACACCTTTGACATTCTGCTTGCTAGGTATACAGCGGCTTTCGTACTATTCCGAAATTTAATGTTGTCTTTAGGCCAGGTAGATGTTTACATGACCTATAGAGGTTGCAGGCACAAATAGTGCAAACATATTTAAACAGAATTAGCACACAAATTATAGCAGTGCTAGTTTAATTCGGATATGCCGGGATAATAATAAAAAAATATATATGCAAAATTATTTTTATTCAGAAGATTATACTCTGTTTTAATGAGTGAATTTTATTTTATTTTTATTTTTTTGCCCCATGTGTGTGATTAAATATATACATGTATATATATTTTATATATAACTATAAGTTCAGGGGTTTCGGTGTGTCTTCTTTTTTCACATTTGAAGCACCTGCACAGACATAATAATTCTGCATTTTGGTAGATGATTGTAATAAACCATTTGACATTAAATGTGTCATTTTCTTGTAGCATATGAAGAGTTTAGGCGCAAAACGCGATATATCCATTTTTCATTTTCAGTAAAAGTGATTTTTTAAATTGGCGTATATAGCTTTTTGAAAACAAAAAACGGGATTTACCTAATACAATTTCATAAGGATCAATCACGTTTTACTGCAAAACAGCGGGCCTACGATTGGCTTTAACTAAAAACTAGAAAGAAAATGGTTTATATCACGTTTCGCGCCTGAACTCTTCATATATAAATTTTAGAAGGCTTTATTTAATTCATTTGCTCAAGAGATGGGGTTTTTTCTTCTTCATAACATGTATTTTGTTGAGTATGTTTACTGGCCTGAACAATTGTGGGTTCTTTGTCATTATTATTCTCTGCTGACCGAAGGTCTGTTTCCACTCAAGCATTTTCGGTTTCACTTTCATGCGCCATTGCATTGAGAGTCCTGTCATCTGTTTCTGTTAAGGGGATTCGAAGGACCCGAAAACAAATGGATAGCACTCGCTGTCTGTTAATCATGAATATCTGACCTTAAAAGAAGACCTCCATTGGCTAAAAAAAACCCAAGTACATGTATGCTGTGTGAAACTCATCTTAATGCAATTTTTCACATTCAATGCATTTCACGCTGCATTAGCAAACTATAGCAGCAACCTCACCAATGCGTATTTATGCATTTTCAAGTGCTTAAGTGGAAATAGACCTTTATAAACATTATTTTGTGACTTGTTCTTTCGCTTATCCCTCCCTTTATAGTTTTTGTACCAGGATGTAAACAAATTATTTGTTCATACATTCATTCACTCATTTATTCATTCATTACTTCGTTCATTCAATCATTCATTCTATTTATGTACTGTCTTTAATTGCTAATTAGTTTCATCTTCAATGCCTGAAGGATAAATTACTGTTCGAATGATGGCGTCTCTTCCACATTGTATGCACTGAAGATATATTTGAAACAATAGGGTCATGATATAGCCCGTTGTTTGAATAATACAGACGGTATATCCTGTTATCTGTGTTGTTTTTATATTGTTCATGCTCTTGTGCCAATATATAGCTTCATGCATTTTTCATAATTTTCTTAAAACTTGTTTTGTTGAGGCTTGTTTACATTGCTGTTTGTTGACTGCAGAGCACTTTTAAAATTCTGCCTTAATTTATCAAGTTGCTGGCTGTTACACATTTGTGTTCAATAATATTTTTTTATTTGTTAGGATTAAAAGTGAAAATATACTGACGTTACCCTTTTAAATATTTGCTTTAACCCAATCTGTTTAGCGATGAATATGTAGGTACATATGTGGTATGATTTGATTGTTGGGATTGCCTTAAATTATTCATTATCCAGGTGTAAAATAAATTGTAAAAGAAATAGAGAAATAAAACTTATGTCAAAGGCACAGACCCTAGTTTTAGCCTGTGAAAATGGACAGTAAGTTTAGTTGATCTACAAACCTGCAAAACATTTGGATACGGTTATAACTGAGAAAAACTGAAGTTTGTGATGTTTAAATCTGAAAATATCATCTAAAAATAGACTAGAGCCTGTCTTGATAACCCTTAGTCCTCCAGACGAATGTGTGCTTTTAGAATTATGAAAAATGTATTTTGGGTTATTACAAAAACCTGGATAACCAGAACCACTTCAGCTGTACGAAAATGAATATTTAAATAATAAAATGTAAGTACTTCTAATTTAATTATTAAAAATAGCTTTACTGGTGAAAAATATGTCATAGTGTTTAAAAACTAGGGTCTGTCCCTTAAAAGGAAGCAAGTTAAAACAATTTTCACCATAACAAACAGTATTGTTTTCCAGTTGAGTCGAGGATTGTAAGCAGCATAAAAGAATCATAACCCATTCATTTTAAACATTCTGGTTTGATTTTTGTTACTTGAAATGACACTGACTACTCATGCTTTTGCTGCCAAGTACAGTGTGGGTTATTTTAAAACAAACTAATAAATAATTCATAATGGCAGGCTGAAAACAAGGTGGGATTATTTGACAATGAACTAAATGAGGGTAGGATAATTTATTTTTAAGTTATTGAGGGTACTGTAAAGTTATTTCTACAGACTGAAACAAGGGCAGGATAATTTTTAAAGCCTGTAACAAACAATGATTCATGAGTAGCTGCATTGTGATGGAGACTGGAGAAATAAAATTGTGCATTTATTCATCTGTGGGGATTGTGCAACTAAAAGATCCCTTGCTGCTAATCGAAAAGAGTAGCCGATGAAGTGGTGACAGTGTGTTTCCTCTGTGTTGAGTGCGTCGTTAAATAAAACATTTCTTTTTTTCTTTCTTTTTTTTATTCAGCTGTGATGTTGGTTTGGTGTGGTTTGACATTTTCCTCCTCTCATATGATGCTATGCAAGTACATGTATACTACAGCTTTTACCAACTAATTTCCATTGTATTCTTTAGAGCTGGGCGGTATACCGTATATACCGTTCGGTATCGGTATTATGTCAATACCGATTTACCGTACCGAGCAAATTTCAAAATATCGAAATTTCGGTATTAAAAAATATTTCCCGGAAAGCACTAATACTACATCTGACGAACGTAAACTGGGTTGGTATAAATCAGACGAGAGCCTTGTGTATGAATTTCATTGTATTTAGATGAAATTAGCGGGTGAGCCATAACACAGGCATGCATTTAAAGCCGAATATACCGAAAATACTGCTCGATATCGGTATCGTGTTCATACCGAATACCGTACCGATACCGAGGTAAATCACCCCCAAAATACCGATATCGATACCGAACCTCAAATTTCAATACCGCCCAGCTCTAGTATTCTTAACTGTTGTCACTTCACACTTGATGGAAGCAGATGTTTTGAATTGGTATTATTATACTAGAAGATAAATGCATGTACATATGGTGTCATCTTAATATGGCTTTGTGTCCTACATGCAGTCAAGACTTTCTGCCCTGGACCCAGACCCAGACAATGTGATGCCAGAAGATGTAGCCAGGATGTACATGCTTGAACCATGGATATAGGCATGGAAAAATGGAAAATTTACTTATTTTGATCTGCAACACAATTGGGAGGGGAGGGGGGAGCATGTATGTTCGCTATGGAAATTCGTTGCTGGTGCTGAAAGATAAATATTCCATTAAAAAAATGTTGACTTAATTTACATAAGTTTCCAACTGGTAATGGAATTTGCTACTAATACAACCAGAACATTGTCTGTAGTTATATTATCATGTTATTTCAGGCCCAACTCAAATTTTGGCAACTTACATCATATCTTTTGAAAAAAAACTAATACAACACATAACACCCGCCCAATGTGTAGGTTTATGTGTATATTTTGTCATGAACAGAAAGAAAATATAAATTAAATGTTGATGTGTGTCAGTATGTGTGAGTGCATGTTATTTATAAATAAGGCATTGTGGGTAATTATGTAGTGTGTATGCTACACTTGTATCGAGGCTATTGATTTTCATTGCTGACAAAATCAAATAAAGTGAAATAATGTAGCATCAGTATTTTATGATCTGCGATATGGCTTCAACTTGCATAATAATTAATGTTACACAATTGTTGATGTGTGTGAAAGCTAACACATATAGAACAAGGAGGTTGCATTTTTAAAATGATGTAATAACGTGGTTAACATCTAATGTTGTTACCTGTGCGTTTTCAAAATGATATAATACCATGGTTAACATCTAATGTTGTTACCTGTGTGTTTTCAAAATGATATAATACCATGGTTAACATCTATTAGTACTGTTACCTGTGTGTTTTCATTATGATATAATACCATGGTTAACATCTAGTGTTGTTGCCTGTGTGTTTATAAAATGGTATAATACCATGGTTAACATCTAGTGTTGTTACCTGTGTGTTTATAAAATGGTATAATACCATGGTAAACATCTATTAGTATTGTTACCTGTGCTGACTTCATTAACTTCAATGATCTTTTTCCTTTATTAATGGGATGCATGCAAACTTCTCATTAATCAGTCCGTTAGCTTTTCATGATAAAAAACCCCAGATCTAATAAATCTTAACAGTATAATAACTAAAGGCTTGGTTTATGAGAAAAAATAACTTTGAAAATGTCAAGAGTTAATTGGCATGTACTTGAGAGATGGATGTTTTAAATATTTAATGAAGGTAATGGCTTTTATACATGGAAAACCTAACACTTTAAAAAAAGACTCTTCTTAGTTTGCTGCTATGGTAACATGCTGTTGACAGGGGCTTTTAAATGACTGTAGTTACACAGTAGTCGTATACTATACACTAAAGTACTCTTATAATGAACCGGAAGGGACCATGATAGTTGGTTCTTTATAGCAGTAGTTTGTTGTACACATTTGCATAAGTTAGTTATTAATGTATAGAGAGATAAAATGGGACTTTACGATGAGTTTGTTCAATGCATTAGTTCTAAGCATGTTCGTTTTAAATGTACTTTACTGTATTTTGTATATTCATTTAGAACAATGGCGGGACATAGCCCAGTTGTAAAGTGCTCGCTGGATGCGCGGTCGGTCTGGGATCAATCCCCATCAGTGGACCTATACGGCTATTTCTCGTTCCAGCCAGTGCACCACGACTGGCATATCAAAAGGCTGTGGTATGTACTACCCTGTTTGTGGGATGGTGTATATAAAAGATCCCTTGCTGGTAATCCAAAAGAGTAAGCCAATGCACCACGACTGGTACATCAAAGGCTGTGGTATGTGCTATCCTGTCTATGGGATGGTGCATATAAAAGATCCTTTGCTGCTAGTTGAAAAGAGTAGCCAATGAAGTGGCGACAGCGGGTTTCCTCTCTCAATATCTTTGTGGTCTGATGCCATATAACCGTAAATAATATGTGTTGAGTGTGTCGTTAAATAAAACATTTCCTTCCTTCCTTCCAAAAGAGCTCATGAAGTGGCGACAGCGGGTTTCTTCTCTCAATATCTGTGTGGTCCTTAATCATATTTCTGATGCCATATAATCGTAAATAAAATGTGTTGAGTGTGTCGTTAAATAAAACTTTTCCTTCCTTCTTCATTTAGAATATCAATGTGTGTATACACGTTAGTTTCTGGTCCTAATGTTTACAGTACCTTATATTGGATTTCATCTCCCAATAAAGTACATACAAAAAAACATATTTATTAGGAAGTAAAATAAAGTTTGAGGTACTACAAATATTAGCATGACCAGAAACACATTGCATATAAAAAATAAAAAAAACTTGGTATTCTAAACAAGAAAATGTATTTAAAATTAAATTTTAGATATCAGAAAAGTAATTAGTCACACATATTTTAAAATGGCAGCAAATGCAGGACAGTACCTTTGAAGTAAGAATGAATAATTGCTGTGACAGATATATTTAATATTTTAATAAGATGGCAAAAATTATACATCTATACCAGGTCGGTATGTTGTTTTTATTAATATTTAATGTGTCAGTTATAATGGTTGGTAGTGTTTAAGTGAACAGGGTAATAAAGCTTGTTCAGTTACAGATCAAGTGAATACATGTTTATGTTACCAGTACTTTCATCAAAACCAGTGCTCATTGAACAAAGATTATAAGATTCGAGTGGAACCACAGATTTCCTTTCTGTGAACATGATTTTCAATCATAGGTGTTCTCAGATTGGCTATTTGAATTGTCTTACAATTTCAGACATTTTTCTACAAAATACTATATGGTTACGGATACAAATACCAATACAGCCCCTCTGTCATTATTTTAAGAGTGAAGTGAATAAAATCTCATTCATTGGCTAATAGAGAACATTATTTATTATATTCTGTTGAAACATTCAATGAAATGCATCAAAGTTTTACATATTAAACTACTCACTTGGAATGACAAAACACAATAAACATTAATTATTTACAAGATCAACAACAAAATTGTGTACATTATATGGTTGACATAATAACAGAACAAGACATTTTAAAAACATTAATTTTGCAGAGCTACATTACAAAATCACTAATTTGTCCTATACATGTAGGTCATCATACAATGTGGCTGAAATAATAGCTTTTCCCCTTAATTTTTATGGTCTGCAGGATAAAGATAATAACTAGTTAATGATGTCGGATATCTGCTTTATCCTGTTCAGGCCGAATGAGAAAGTCCGCTTGGCAGAGCCTCACAGAATTTCCCATTCTTACGTTTACAGAATAAAGCAGATATCCAATGTCATTAACTAGTTATTCTCTCTCTCTCTATATATATATATGTATTTAAAATGAGAAGTGCTAAAGTGTTACTTTTGTACTGCAGAATATTTAACACTAAAATAATTTGCCCAAATTGAATATAAATTGATGTTGTTTCCTTTAAAAGTTGGGTATCATTTGGTCATACTACATCCTAATGGAAAGTTATTACTATAAACTAATGTTGTTGTCATGACTAAATATACATTAAATTTTTAATTGTAATACTACAAAATGTAAAATGCTGGATTAAATAACATAATTTAACTGCATGTAGAAAGATATAAAATAATGGCATATTAAATTTTGTAATTTAATAAGTATATATAAAAAAAGTTTTGTTATAAACTGTATGCTAAACATCAATTTTCATTGTTATGTTGTTCATTTTTTTGTTTTATGGGATAGGCTAATTGAATATATATTTTTTTAATTCATTTTTATATTGCCTTTCCGTTCTGAATTTGAAATCCATGCACTCGTCATCCATGTGAGACGGGATATTGTAGTGTAATAGAGCACTGGCCCAAGTTGTGATGGGTCATACCACCAATCTCCCCATTTCAACAATGAATGTATTGAAGGCCATGGTATGTACTGTCCTGTATGTGGTAAACTTTTCTCTTAAGATGATATGTCGCAATTACCGAATGTTGACATCCAATAGCTGATGATTAATAAGTCAATGTTCTCTAGTGGTGTCGTTAAACAAAACAAACTATAAACAAGAAAAGTGCATTAAATATGTAATAGTAATCATTTAAAAGACTAATAGTCAGGAACTGTTACAATAGCAGCAAACTGAGGACAGTCTCTTTAATAAAATGTATAGATGTAGATAAATTGTTAAAATAGAAATTTAAAGTGCTTCATATGTGCCATAAGTTACAGTAATTAGGACAGTCATTGCATTTGTCATCAGAAATGTCATCCCCATGCATTCAGATCAGGAATTTAAAAAACATCGAAACAAGTCATATGTGCATATAATTGTCACAAATTTGTTTTACTGCATTATTCATGTACATTATATGCATATGTTAAATAAACCAAAGTAACATATTTTTCACATTTTTTAACATTATAAACTAGTGAATTGTTTCAGGTTTTGAAGTAAAATATTGTACATATTTCCATTACCATTCACTGGTAGTATACTTGTTCACCAAATGTTTATTATTAGTTACTCCATCATGGATAGGTGATGTGCTCAGTGGATGGAAATGAGTATACCAAACATATACTAAATTATATAGTGACAATCAAAAGAAAGTATACTGATTAAAAAAAACAAAAACAATTGTAAACACAACACAAAACACAAGTTGATGCAAGTGTTGTATTTCGAAAGTATAATCCTTTGGTGAATCCCCCTTCCTGAGTCAGGCCACCGATCTTATCGGAGGTCGGACTCTGGATGGGCGTGTTCGAAACCCTAGTGGTATATGGGCACATTAAACTAGTTATCTGTCTATCTTTGGTGAACTATGAATACTGTATGCACAACAGTTACCATCAAATATGTATATTGAATTTCTGACACAGCACTGTAAGGGTCAAATGTGCAATTTCACATACAAATGTCTCAGTATACTTTCTATTGACCATTAGTGTAGTAGTCACGGCTAGCAGACAATGTCACCAAATTAAAAATAAACTTGGCATATTTGAGCTAGTGCTGGGTGAGCAATGTCAGCAAATTATCTATTAAAACTTCAAAAATTACAAAAATGTTATTTTTAACAAAATAAATATTATTACATAAATTATTTCACCAAATAAAAATAAAATTCGTAGTTGACATATTTGGCGAGTTCTGGAGCTAGCCCTGGTAGTACTTGTATCATCTTGGTCTTCATCTTGTCATGTTAACACCAGTCTTGCATCATGTTAAAACCAGTCTTGCGTCATGTTAACAACAGTCTTGTGTCATGTTAACACCAGTCTTGCGTCTTGTTAAAACCAGTCTGGCACTTTGCTACCAATATTTTACTGCTAATTTCAAGTTGTGAATTTATAAAACTGTTACTGTATTGTTAACCTTGTGTTGAATAAACAAAACTCGTATAACTCACTAGGATTCCTACTAACACCAACAATGAACTTTAATTTAGGGCTGTTCCAGATTTTCATGAAGGGGAGGGGACACCATAATTACTTTATGCCTGGTGGGTCTACAAAATTTGTTTTGTGCATTCATGGAAATTAAATAAAATGATTATGTGGGTATATAAAGTTATTGACTCTGACATCCCCCCCACCCCACCCCACCCCCAATTAGATAAATTCTGAAACAGCGCTCTTAGTAGTTCTGCTTACATCTTTACTTAAAGGGAATTGTTAAAAGATTTGGGGACAAATTTAATGGTCTCTTTATTATGCATCTATCATCAAAACATTATTAACAAAAGGAGGGTGCCATCTACTGCCCGTTCCCAGCCATGTTAAAAGCATACATATATTTTATTACTTTCACCCATTATTGTTAACTGCATTTTATGTCTTGGAATAAACATAACATTTATTAAAAGTAAATCTGTTTTAGATGGGTTTATATGTAGATGCATATTGAGTTGATGTTTACCCGTAAACTGTTTATCTGTTCCCTTATAAATTACACTTCATTTCATTATCATACCAAACTACTGATAGTTCAATCTTTGTACATAGGAAATATAATTAGATAAAAACTCATGTTTACACACATCATTTCGTTTTCATACTTTTTTTTCATTAATTATACCATAGATGTTAGTTTTGTAGATTTAAGCATCAGCCTGTGATACAGCTCTTTTTGTTAAGTTGGTATAGTTTGGAATTCAGATGTTAATTAAACCATGGCATATAAAGATGGTCAGCTGGGATGCAGTAGCACGGTGGAAAGATTTATACTAGTGGTTCTAAATTAGAATACATACTGATTGAAGGAAATATGGGAACACATGATATTTGAGACCAAATTTAATTCACTATTAAAATAATTCTGCATTTATAAAATAAAATAAGAGAGATGTAATGTGGGACTAAATGTCCATGACATGATTAACGTCCTGATACAATGGGCGAGGATTCAGATAACATGCAGTATTTGCTGTTTCTGTTTAGGTCTTCCCTTATTTCTTTCAATCTGCATAGATTAATTCCCAGAATGCAGTGCACAATCCACATTATGATGCTAGTTCAACTGATTGCTATATTGTTCAGGTTTCTTACAGAAATGATCACATAGCATAGTTAGAATTATTTTTATTCATTTGTATTTGCCTTCCACACCCACCCCATATTTTCCCAGCTGTTCATATCTGGAATGGACCTCATATGCAGATTATTAATCATTTTATAATCGGGTTATTTGTTCCTCCTTTGACCTATATTCTTGTTGATATATTCTTTGTACTTGTAGGCTTTACAAACATTTTTTTCTGTTATTAAATGATAAAAAAAGAAATAACCAGTTTTTCATTATTACTCTGACAATTCATTTTAATCTGCCTACCCAGCCACTGACATTTTCATTTTAAAACGTGTCATTCTGTAACAATAGTTACAGTATATGTATATAATGATGCAAATAAAAATTGCCATTTCTTATGGTTACACTGGATATTTCTACTGTGTCGATCAAATCAGATTGATTTTTACATTGCACATTACAATCCTTTCAGTAAGAAAATGACTACAGCTACTTCTTGATTGCAAACTTTTTTTTTCTTGAAATTTATCCTAGGATAGATATAAACTTTATTTTTAAATATTGGTCACTATACAAAGGCCAAGTTGGAATCATCCCACACCAGCTCGCAGTTTGGTCAGTTTTCTACATGTAAGAGTCAACTTTCATAATACATTTAAAGTATATTTAACAGCTGCTATTACTAGAATTACCAACTTTTAATAGAAAGAAAATCTTAGTACATGGATCCAATTTAAAGTGTTTTTGTGTGAAAAAATATATTGATAGACTGGCCTGTAACTGTATAATGAATATTTTTAAAATTCTTAAATATCATATAAAAGATTAGATTTATAATTTATGTTTTGATGTGGGTTTTGGATTTATTGATTATCCTTTTCACACAAATATCCCGTAGTTTAATTATTCAAGCCTTTTTATTAACAACCTTGGAGTATAATCGTTTTAAATCCCCCCACCCACCCCCAAGGTTAAGATGGGGAATGACAAGCATAAAATGAAAAATAAAACTGTTTGGCAAATTGTAGATTGAGTGATTAGAATGTTAAAATAATCAGCTGGACCAGCAAATTAACCGAGCAATAAACTCTTTTGTATTTGCATTATAATTCATGTTGTTTGTTCGGAAAGAACATGTGTAACGGTAAACAATTATATTACCGTAGTTAATCTTTACATGTACAGGAAAGAACATGTAACAATATAGTTATATCAGTTAATCTTTACTTGTACAAGTTTCTGGTATATAGGCTCCAATACTTATGAGCTTTTTTGTTAACAGTTCTAGGATTTGATTTGCCAACTATGCACATATTTGTGATTGTGATAACAGTTCAATTTTCAAGATGTGTAGTACTGGCCAAACATGATCTTGTAAATATGGCCGTCCATTTATATACTCGCAGAAAAAAGTTCCATTGAGGCACATAAAATGGTTTCAAACAATCTGCAAAGTTTGTAAATGTTTGAAATCTGACAAAGATGATGACACATAGTCTCATGTTTATGAATGACCAACCAAGGCCATACCCTGATCAAAATCCGGGGTGGGTAGGAGGGGGTACTACTTTTGATAAACAAATGAAACACTGTACAAATTAAACCCTGAGATGTGTATGCTATTTTCTGGAGTAAAAAAATAATAATTTAAAAATGAGATTCTCGGAGGGTGGGGGGGGGGGGGGGGGGGGGGGAGGAGGAGGAGATGCCTGCCCCCGGAGGGTACGGCCCTGCCAACAAATAATTGCTTGAAAACAGATTTTTACTTCAATACAATTAAATATATACCTTGTGTAATATATGCACTGGAACTTTTTCTGAGTATATTTTACAAAATTGTCTGGTAAATTGTCTTTTGAATGATCTGGACTATAGTGTTTTTTTTCCCATCAGCTTTTTTGTATTTATATATATCGCTTCTGTTTTTTTTTTTTTACCTGAGATTATTTGATGTTCCATTTTCAGTACTTGAATTAGTTTTCTTACTAATTCTTCTTCTTTTTTTTGTATTAAATAATCATCTAAACCAAACTATATTATTAAGGCATTCTTATGTTCTGTTAAAATTTTGTATAATACTGGAAATATTAACACATTTCTGTTTTTAATAAATACTATTTTCAAGCAATCTGTATTTGAATTGCAATTTTATGCAATTAAATGTTTAAACAGGACTTACACATTTTTGTTGTTGTTTTTTGGGGGGAGGGGGTTTGGCAAAGTGATCATACATGTACTAGTATACTACTCCACTTTTCATTTTTTTTTTTTAATCAAATACATTTATTGTGTACATTGAATGACATAGGTAATTATTATTGCACAAATACAAAATAAACTTGATTTAATTCTGTATGGAAACCTTTGAATCAAGTTTCAACATTGTTTTCAATTATTATTTGTATTGATTCGGTCCTTGGTTTTAAAACTTTGTTAACCCTGGTTAAGCTAACAAACATTTGAACAACAGGCCCCTATTTTCATATGCCCATCTATGATGGGTCGTATTATGATATGGTGTTGTCTGTCCGTTAACTTTTTCTTGTCCGGACCATGTCTTGTGTAGAAGACCATCAAACCTCACATGTAGGAACAACTTGGGATGGTGGTGTGTTGCGTACTATTATTAGGTCACTGTGACCCACTTTTCACAGTCTACTGCACATAACAGTATATCCTTGTCCGGACCATATCTTGTATGTAGGAACAACTTGGGATGATGGTATGTCGCATACTATTACAAGATCATGGTGACCATGGTGGATACAGGATCATCAAACCTCACATGTAGGGACAACTTGGGATAGTGGTGCGTCACATCTGTATTGTTAACATTACATACATAAACTGTTTCTCTGCCAATATAAATGTCACCAGAGTAACCATGCTAAAAAAAAATTCCCTTTCTAATGAAGAACAATAACTTTATTAATCAGACAGCACCTTCTCCAATGGATACAGTATCATCAGTAGTTGGTCCAAAACAAACTGTTCTTCCATCCCATTGCAAAAATTTCACATGATTAGAATTGAATCATACCCATAACATTCATTAATATCTGTAGTTTTCTATCAAACTCCTGATGGGCGTATCGGGTACCTCACCGGTACTCATGTTATTAATGCCTCCCACCCCACCCATGTATGCACCATTTGTATTAAAAAGAACATTAGGACACACAATGGTATCAACGTTTATTTATAAACAACAAAAAACAAAGTGTTAAAAAAATAATACTGGTTCCATATCATACAGCTCTTAAAAATCAAAGATTTATTCAATGTCAAATCGTCTTGTCTAGAAATGCTGAGTCTGTTGCAACCTAAACTTCATTTTGAGTGATAGTTCGGACGGTTATTATTTTTTATTTTAATTTCTTCTTTTTAAAAACATGTAATCTTTATGAAAACCAAAAGAAGAAAAACATGGACAAAGAAACTAAAGCTAACAAAACTGAGTGGACTGCAATCTTTAAGAGCTGGTTGAGCTAGTTCTTTTTTATCGAGGTCATATTAAGATTTTTGAAAGAATGCTGTAATGTCACCACTTCCTGCGGCATTGGCTAACTTGCGGACTGTTGCTCGCTTGGACGCCTGTTTAGAGGTGACCTTGAGATGGCAGACGGTGCACAGCGTCCTCATGTTGTCAATGTCACACATTCCTCCTCCCTCCCACACCGGCCTGATGTGATCTGCATGCCAAAACTGTCAAAACATGAATATTCATGTACAGTGGTAATCCGGGTTTCTGTGTAAACCAGCACAATCTCAAATATAGTGGATTCCATTCAAACTGACATCTGTGTAATCCAGATTGCTGTGTAAACTGGGGAAAACTCAATACAGGGGTTCCATTCAAACTTCATCTGTGTAATCCAGATTGCTGTATAAACCGGCACAATCTCAAATACAGTGGATTATATTCAAACTGGTATCTGTGTAATCCAGATTGCTGTATAAACCGGGGAAAATCGCAAATACAGTGGGTTTGCATTCAAACTGACATCTGGATAATGTGGATTTCTGAATAAATCCGTACAATCTAAAGTCCAGTTCAGTGACAATAGCTTGGTTGAAATCTGTCTAATTTAAAACTGTATACATTGTTGCATATTATTAGTTCCACTTGAATCCAGTTTAGACAAAATACAATTTATTTAAATAATTACATGAGCATAAGTGCCATGCAAAATATATTATACGAGTTTGGGGAACCACTGCAAGGTTTCCCTGTTCCACTCATTAACTGATATATTTCCAACCAGAACCCTATGACTGCTATATCACAGGACATGGTACATGCTATCCTGTTTTGGGGAAAGTGAATTAAAAAAGATCTCTTGCTGCTAATAGTAGGTTTCCTCTAAGACTATATGTCAGAATTACCAAACACCGATGATTAATGTGATGCCATTAAACAAAACCAACTTTAACTTTTTAACCGACATGTTTTAACTTACCTGACCAGCTACAGGATTCTTCACCATCTGTTCTTTCACCCTGGACTTCATTGAAGAAAACTTACTGGCGCTCAGTATTCGGGCTCGCTCTTCAAGGTCTGCAGTGTCTCTGAAATAACAATCATATTTTTGTATCACCTGTTGTATATGCGCCGATGGCCTAAACACAGAAGTGAATAAACTATATATATTATCAACTTTCTTTTGGTTTTTTAAATTGATATTAACATAAGAAACTTTTGGGCATAATTTATAAAATCAATTTCGTACAGCAAAAACATTTGGTTAACCCTTTCACATCTTAAGTTTCTTCAATGTACTGTTCATTCTGTTGAGATTATCTGGTCTGGTGGATCACTGGGTTAGAAATGGTTAATATAATAGACAACATTAGCTTTTTTTCTGTAACCTGAATCACTTGTAACAATCGGTACAACTCACAGGTTTCTTTCAGACATATTTGTGCCTGGGTTTTTCTGTATAAAAGACCAACAGTTCTGTGTTTATAATACTGACCATTCCACACATAACATAATGAATAGTTACAGCTCACCATTATTTGTTTTAAGCATGGCCCAAATTCCTAATTTTTTTATTTAACAACCAATAACCAATAATTTGTAACACCATACAATATTTATTTATTCATTGAGTCACCTTTGACATCCTATAGCTCATTTTTGCTGGGGTGTCTTTAACCATTCATGCATTTAATCATTTATTCATTCAGTATGATAGCAGAAAACTAGTGAAACTGACAAAAAATGGGAAGATAACTCTTTGGTTAGAATCATGAAAGGGAGATAAAAGTGATTACCTAATGTGAGAGTACAAAGCGTGGGCGTCGACACCACACAACTGACACACCCCGTGCTCCACCTCGTAAACTTTGTCACGGCAATATCCCGAGTTGGTCTTCATCTGAAATACAAAGGAAAAGATTTGTTAGTTAAATGACATCCCAGCTCACTGTTTAATGAACAGCTACCGGCCTCGGTGGTGTCGTGGTTAAGCCATCGGACATAAGTTTTAACGACTTAATGGGTAGATGTAAGACCACTACACCCTCTTCTCTCTCACTAACCACTAACCCACTGTCCTGGACAGACAGCCCAAATAGCTGAGATGTGTGCCCAGAACAGCGTGCTTCAACTGTAATTGGATATAAGCACGAAAATATGTTGAAATAAAATGAAAATGAACGGCTGTTGGGTATCTACTGTATGGTAATTGTGACAACAGATCTATATTGTAAGAGAAAAAACCTACTTATCAGTTAGCAACAACAGAGGGGTCTTTTATATACACATGATAAAAATTACCAGTCTATGATACATCATTTGTAAAGAACAGGTTGGAAAGAAAACATAATCCCAAAACCAATGACGGCAGGACGTAGCTTGGTTATAAAGTGCTTGTTTGATGTGCTGTCAGTCTAGGATCGATCCTCGTCAGTGGGATTATTTCTCCACAACTGGTGCAACAAAAGCCATGTGGGATGGTGCATATAAAAGATATCATGCTGCTAATCAAAAACATTTGGTAATTCTGACTCGTAATCAACAGAGGAAACCTGCTACATTTTTCTTGATGCAGCAAGGGATCTTTAATATGCCCTTTCCCACAGACAGGAAAGCACACACTATGACCTTTGACCAGTTATGGTGTACTTGTTGTAACTAGGACCAAGGTGGTTCGATTCTGCGATGCAAGCACCTCAAGCAAGCTCACCCGACTGAGATAAATCCCATCCCGCTAAATAAAACATTTCTTTCTTTTTCCTATAACTTATTCACAGGAACATTCTACCACTGAGCGTCCACGGGGGCAAATGATTTTTGCAACACATTGCAGCACCTAAGGTAACCACTCTACCACTGAGCTACATCACACACCCATATATGTCGAAGAGTGACACAAATTTTATTTTGTATTTGTATGTTTGTTTTTAGATAAAATTTCCAGACAGTGTTTGTGTTACAGTGTAAGAAGAGTTTACCCAGTGTGTGTCCATACACGACTTGCTGCAGAAGCGTGTGGCCCAGGCGTTCTCAGTATTGATGATGGTCGACTGCTGCAGTAAGTTGTTTCTGTACGGTCCCTGACAGTTCAGACACAATGGAACCCCAGCACTGGTCACAGCCTGACAAAACACACAACAAAATGTGAGTTACAAAATATGAAGCAAAATTAAAATACTCAAGAATACAAAAGACAATCGCCTGAGATGCTTGTGTCATAGGATCAAACCACCACAGTGGACCCATTCTCCGATTGGGGGTTTCCCCATCCTAACCATGGTATGTGCTGTCATGTCTTTTGGAAAGTGCATACAAAATATCTCTTGCTGATAATGGAAAAAATGATATCCAATAGCTGATGATTAATATATCAATGTATTCAAGTGGTGTCATTAAACAAAACAAACATTAACAAAAGACAATCTACAAGAAATCTTGTCAACTCATAACTGAATTGATGATAATGATAACAATAATAGTAACAGGGCATACTAAATTTTCATATAATGATCATACATGACAAATATATGTTTAACAGAATGAAGGATATAACTCTGATACATGTAGTATCAGTGTTCTCGCTGGGTGAAAATTAAAGTAGGGCAGCCGCTCGGCACCACACCCTTCAAAAAATAACAAATAAAATTTAAAAAAAGGTGGGGGGGGGGGGGGGAATAGTTTGGTTACCATATTGTTGTGTGTTGGTAGACTGAGAAAAGACATACTTCTTATTTTGCCTACAAAAAAGTGCAAAGGGGTTTATAAAAAGACTCGTCTTTTAATTGAACCGAAGATGATATCGGTCTGACATTCACGGGCAGTTTCGGTTTTGCTGGACCGATCAAAGTTTTAATATTATTTTTTTTAATAAAGATTTCAAGATATACGAAAAACAATAAAGATGTTTGTAAAGTGATCTCCTAATGTCAGATACATTTTTGTTATTTCCATCTTCATCGAATGAATCGATCGCTGTGATAAAATATTATCGCCAGCTGATAAAAATTTAAGTAGTTTCGTTTTTGTAAAGACGGTGTATATATTATTTGGCACTCAAGATAAATGATTTTAATGATAAACACTACCACTTCCGTTGTTTTTATAAGCGTTCATATCCCCTCAAAATTAAAAGTTTACAATATTTTATAAAGAACTGCTGAATAAACAGAATAACAGAAAGTAAAAATCATCAGTTTCAACCAATTATATCTGCAACTGAGGACAAAATATCAAACGATAGTTAGTGGAAACAAAAGACAGAATGACCGTTCTGATCATGTGACAAATTTGGCGCCAAATAAGAGGTTTTTTTTTTTCAATCGGAGATTGCCGAATCCGTAAAAAATAAAATGTTTTCATTGCTTACATAAAATATAACTTTTATTGTGTCTATCAAACATACAAATGGATACAGATATTGGACAAAATAGAGGCTGTTAAAAATACTATTAAATTACGTTACGGTAACTGTCGTAAATGTTTCGTCAATTGCTTTTTCATACACAACACAGCTTGTTTTCTTTGATGTCCAATGTGCAGACTGATCGTTGTTTTTTGTGTGGAAAAAGTGCATTTGGAAATAGCAGAGATAGGTGCTGGAAAATAAAGAGGGGCGCTCAAAAATAAAGGAGGGTGCTCAAAAATAAAGGAGGACGGGGAACATGAAATAAGGGCGGCAAAATGGAATAGTGGGGCGGGGCGCCCCGCTTAAATGGAGCAGCGAGAACACTGAGTATCTACTTAATAAAAATGTTAAAAAAATAATGAGTTTGTAGCTTTTTCGTAAAATTGTTAACTCCTGAATGTAGTAACATAAATGATCAAGTTTACTGGATTTCTTATTTTTAAAAAAAGCTAATTTTTAAAACGATGGCTTAAAAAATAAAAATAAAAACAGACCTAAAATTTCGAAATTAGCAATCAGTGCATTAATACCTGTAGACAACCTTTTGCTGTGTCACCCTCGTTTGTTTTTTCTACCTGGTGGCTGGTTGTCTTCTGGGTCGGATTTCTTATCAAACGAACACTTCCATTCACCTCATTCGCCATATGCTGAGCAGTCTTTGCTATGTCCTCCTGAAAAATGCAAGTTTTAGAGCACATTTGTGTTGAAAACTAAACATGATTCCTATCCAGATATTTTACATATTGGTTGTCACAATCAACTATCAATTTCTCAAAATGATAAGACTGAAAAAACTTATTGAATTCCTTATGTAAATATTTCTGAAATGGTACCAGTTAAAATTTACATAAAATTAAGGCTAATTATTTCAAGACCAAATTACATTGTTCAATTTTGACTTTAAAATGTGCTTTTATGACTAAGCAACACAAAGTGAACAATACAAACTTTTGTTTTATGTCTTTGTGTGTTTGTCTTGTTGCCTGTTCGAACTTCTTCATAGGCCAGGAGTGGACTATTGAAAATCAGACCTCTTTTTGTGATTAGTCGTTTCTTTGTATCCGACAAACTGCAAAAAATAAACAAATAGGCCTATATATATATATATGTGAGCTGATATTTCCCCAATTAAACAGTATTTGGACAACAGTTAGTTATACAACAAGTAAGGAGTGGAATTCTAGTCTAACAACACTTCAGCAGATTATTTTATCAACAGCTGTCAGATTTAAAGTGAGCAAGTGAGCGAGGAAGTGAGTGAGTGAGTGAGTGGGTGAGTGAGTGGGTGGGCGAGTGTGTGTGTGTGTGTGTGTGAGTGAGTGAGTGAGTGAGTGAGGTCTCTGAAAATTGTGAGAATGATAGTTTTATTTGTGCATTACTAGCGCAAGCCTAATTTTGAATTTCAAATATTTGATAATTCTGACATAGTCTTCAGAGGAAACCTGCTATATTTTTCCATTAACAGCAAGGGATCTTTTATATGCACCATCCCACAGACAGCACATACCACAACTCTTGATAAAACAGACATAGGGCACTGGTTGGGATGGAAACCCCAATCAGAAAGCGGGTCCACCAAGGGGATTTGATCCTATGATCCAAGCACCTCAGACGAGTACTCTACCCAATGAGCTACATCCTCCAAAACCAGAATTCCACATGGCCAACTCACCAGTTCCACTCCCGAGTAAACTTCTGCACCTGTCTCAGATGAGCTGGCAGCTGTAAGATTTCTGGGAGTTCACAGATGTTGTCCATCTCAATGTCCAGTGGTAAGAAATTTACATTCAGTGCCTCACCAGCCTGAAAACAGAACAATACCCAGGGAATGATGTGTTAAGAGAAAAAAAAACTAATATAGGGAATTATTTGTTAAATATCACATCATGAACAACTACAGAGGTTCCAGAGATCACTCTTATTACCCTATTCCAAACACATTATGATTCAAACACTAGGTCTCACGAGCATCACCAATCAAATTTGTTCTGTAACATTATCATGTTATCAAAAGTTTTTAAATTGTCCAGTTAGTTATTGTATTGAATTTCTACAATAACATTTCAACATATTTTTGTATTAAATTACTCTGAATGCCATTCACACCACAAAGCAGGTGTTTTATCGTTAAACCCAATTCCATAGTATCATGGAATAGAATACACTTTGTTGACAATGAATTCCATTTATGATAGGTGGCTAGTCTTCTTTAACACTAGATCATATTAACAGCTGTACACTTAAAATAGTCAACAGACTCATTAAATAATGTGCTGAGGTGTCATTAAACAAGTAATCCTCTTCTTACTCAATGAGTTAAACTGAAGTGTGATGAGATATCTTACCGAGTCAAACAGGTACACTCGTCCAGTGTATCGACTGCAGCAGTACAGAAACGAACTGGAAACTGGACAGCACCCTGACATAAAAAATATATATATATATTAGCCGAGTTGTGAAACTTGTTTGCCATGTGGTGTGGTATTAGTATTTATTAGTAGTGCCACTACTAGAAAAATACACTATTAGTCACCAATATTTAAAACGATTGAAAGAAACAATTCAACAGACCATCAAAAACAGCTTCTGCTTGGTATAACCCAACCCATAATTTTAGTAGATAGTAACAAATCTACTGTTTGTAATATTGAGCGCGGCATGAATCCTTGTCACACATACCTGGAGTGGTTTCCACACTTTTCAGTTTCGGCGTGCTTGTAGTAAGACCATGTCCCATTCTTTGTGCTTGTAGCATTGAACAATCACTAATATCTTCACTTGCCGCATCACCTGTACCAGCCATGATTCCTGTGCTTTTGTCAGGTGTTTTCTGAAAGTCTGAATTTTCATTTGAAATTAAAGACAAACACAGGCCATCACCATCTGGTGTTAACATGGTTTCTTCTGAGGTTGTCGCACTGTGTGGAGATCTCACTTCAAAGAGCTGTTTCACATTCGTCTGTGAAGATTTACAAATCACCTGTGTACTGTTTCCAGACTTTAACTCATGGCTTGACATGCATGTGTCAGACAAGGTTTCTACTGTACGTGATAACCCCACTATGTGTCTTCTATGAAGTTCTCTTTCGTATTCTTCTAAGCAAAGTCCATCTTCACAACTGTTTACACAAGAATGAAAAGCATTCCTCCTTGGTGTATTTTTATGTCGGGATCGCGGTTCTTGAATAACAGGAAGCTCTCCAGACACAGGTGAAGATATCAATTCTGTTTTGTGAACATCACACACAGCGTAATCTTGACTCGCAAGTTTGATATCGGAATCATTCATATCCTGGTTTACATCATCATGTGAATCGGTTTCATCACAGAAAGTGGAGTAATTGATACCATTCATGACAGTTTCTTCAGAACCAGAAAATAACGATTCACTTCCTGCCCCTACGTCTAGGTTATTGTCTGTAGTCTGAGAAATGCACGATTCTGTGTCACTCTTCACATCTGTGTGTACCAACTCGGTTTGAAACACTCCCACAGACTGGGTAGCAAGAACAGATGTACTGTTTTTCTTAAAACTACAAGGAATTGATTGTTCTTGTGAAATACATGCATTGTTCATTTCAGCCTGAAGGAAATCTGTTTTTGTTTCTATTTCTGATGAAATTTGTGTCAATAAATCTACATTACCTGGACTGGCAACCTGAGACTTTTTTTCACCTCTGTTACCTTTCATCATGATCTTGGATTTAGGGCTGGATGAAATAATATCTGGATGGACAGTTGAAGATTTGTTTATATTACTGTTATCTTTTATCGTGCTCTTGGTTTTCAGTTTGATTTTTGGGTTATCGCACATTTCACAAACTGGAACATCAATATGGTTTAGAAATGTGCACAAAGAACATGCCCATTGGATTTCATTGGTGGCAGGAATTGATTCTGTGCTGTGCAAGAAATCTGGAACATTTTTAACAGCAGAATCATCACAGTTTTCAATGGTCAGATCCATTTCTTGTGATTTCTCAGAACATTTTATCAAATCTTTGACATCAGACTTTTCAGTTTTATTTAAACACTTGACTGAAGAGTCACACAATCCGTCAACATTTGGAGAACTGTTTTCTGAATTTTCAGAAGTGTTGGATGTGCTCAGATTGAAATCTGGAATTTCAAATTCAAATGAAGAGTCTGGGCTTGACCTACTGGAACATTTTCTATGTTTAATTTTTTCAAACTTCCATGATTTCTTTGACTTGACTTTGTTACTGACAACAAACTCTTCCTCATCACTGTCCAGTATGACAAAGGAACAAACCACAGAGTCAGTTTTCTGTTTCTTCTTAACACTCGAATCACCAGACCTGTTCAGAGATCTTTTCCGTCCACCTGATTTTGCGACTGACAAGGAATTTTCGGATTTATCCGTTTCTCTTCTTTTATGTTTGCCACTTGGTGGGGGCGTGAAGAAGTCTTTGATACATCGCTGATCACTAGACTGAAACATGTACAAAGTATTTTAGGTAGATAACTAAACAATACTTGATAAAAATAAGAAGCCCACAAGAGTTAAAAGCTCACCTAACCACTATTCATTTAATTCAACAGATATTGGGATGTTTGGCTATTTCTTATTCCAGCCAGTGCTCCATAACTGATGTAACAAAGGCTGTGGTATGTACTATCCTGTCTGTGGGATGGTGCATATAAAAGATCCCTTGCTGCTAATTGAAAAAGAGTAGCCCATTAACAGCACGTTTCCTCTCTCAATATCTGTGTGGTCCTTAACCATATGTCAGATGCCATATAACCGTAAATAAAATGTGTTGAGTGCGTCGTTAAATAAAATATTTCCTTCCTTCCTATTGGGATGTTTGGGCTAGTCTATGGGAAAATTTCAATGAACAATTTAATATATACATTTGCACAGCAGACAAACATTATTCTTAACATTCAGTCATAAAGAAGGAAGCCGCCAACACATGACTGAAACAGGGTGACCAGGACGATTTTAGTCATTTATTGGCTGGTGGGATGTTTGAACAATCAATGGGAATAGGGATGACCTGCAATAGACCAGAGGTCACGTTATGTATGAAAAGAAAATGACTTTTAATATTCAGTCATGAATATGCTGTACTGAACTTCACTCATTTAAAGGTTTGCATTGGCCAGTTGCATGATAAATTTTGATTATCTTTATTATGCAAATAGGAATGTTTCAGAAGTGAACACAGGGTGGGTGATGGGTGGTGGAAGGGATGGTAACATAATTATTATTTCATGCTCGTTTATCTGCTGTAAGTTTTTTTTTTATATAAAAAGTTGGTGTAAAGAAAAATATACTTCGTGGGTGATTGGTGTGCAAGAGAATTACCTCTTCCCGTGATCAGTTCTGAAACATACCTTATGGCAGACAATGGAATTTGTAAACTTTATTTACTAATACCCACCCTCTGAGACTGAAAGAATGAAGTGAAATCCATGTCTGATTGTTTCGATGGTACCCAGGCATCTGCATTGGATAAAACATCCACTTGATACTTATCTCCCTTGTCTGCCTCCAGATTCTTTCCCCTGCCACTGAGAGCGGTTGTCGTCACCACGGTCTGAAAGGTCAAACATCATATCATTAAATAATATTAGTGAACATGGATTTTGTGTGTGCTCACATTCAATTAAGGTTCATGCAAAGAAATGGAATGTTTGAATCAAACATGGTTATTTTGATACATATTCTCCAAGATGCTTTACAAAATAGCGCATACATATGCATATACATATTAGTCAAACCTCTCAAAACCGGACCCTCTGTAAACTGGAATTTCCTCAAAACTGCACGTTTTCCAGTCCATTTTTAAATATCTGTACAGAAGAGAACCTCTCTAAACCGGATACCTCTTAAAACAGACTTAAAATCGAGGGTGTCCGGTTTAGAGGAGTTTCACTGTACTTAAATAAGAGAATGGCTTGAGAAGAATAAAATGATGAATATTTATTCTCAAACCATTGATATGACACATCACCTCACACAGCAATAGCCAATTATTCCAAGATAAATAAGAGAATGGCTCGAGAAGAATAAAATGATGAATATTTATTCTCAAACCATTGATATGACACATCACCTCACACAGCAATAGCCAATTATTCCAAGATAAATTACAAATGGCAAAACTATTCACAAGTTTAGTCATATTCAAAAAAAAATATTCCAAATTGCACACTGTCTGAAATGTACTGTGCAAGTAAGTAATCACCTTTCTGCAGATAGAAGACCAAACCCATTCATCCATTGTTGCCTTGGCAACAAGATAATGGACTTGTACACAGCCAGTCTGCCCAATTCTGTGTGCGCGGTCCTCACACTGGACAAGTACACCAGGAGTCCAGTGCATTTCCGCAAACACCACAAGCTTGGCGGCAGTAAATGTCAAACCCTGCAAAAACAAAGTTAGAATTATTCATGGGGCCAACATTGAAAAACTAATAATAGACATATAAAAATATCACTATCATACCCATTTTTTTTTACCTAATTTTGTTTCATTTTTCTTTCTGCCTATTTTTTTTAGAATAAAAAAAAGTAATAATGAAGGGCCAAATTTACAAAGCCTGTTTTAGACTTACACACGTGTAACTACATCCATTTGCAATGCTTAAACACCTGTTTTAGACTTACACACGTGTAACTACATCCATTTGCAATGCTTAAACACCTGTTTTAGACTTACACACGTGTAACTACATCCATTTGCAATGGTTAAACACCTGTTTTAGACTTACACACGTGTAACTACATCCATTTACAATGCTTAAACACCTGTTTTAGACTTACACATGTGTAACTACATACATTTACAATGGTTAAATACATGCATTTAAGAAAAAATTCGGCTGATATATTTACAAACAAAATACTCTTGTGATTTGAACTACATTAAACTATTTAAGAATGCAAGGATTTTTCAGTCAATGAAACATGAAGTAAAAAAACAACAATGTTGAGCCAAGATTTGTCATCTGGGTCAACTGAACAATAAGAAAAACATATAAACATAAATGGTACCACTCCTGCAGCCAGAATACTGAGTAAAGCGACTCGAATCTCGGGATCAGACTGAAACTGCTGCACATACATCTGTAAATAGAGAAAAATTGTAATACGTAAATGTATATAAAAAATAGCAATATGAATAATATAAAAAATACAATCTTTTTACAAGGAAAATGCAAAATAAAAATCAAAGACAAAGGCATACACCAAAAATGTGGAGCTAATTCCTCCAATATAATTTTTCAATGGCTGACAATGTAATTCTGTTAACATAACAAGCTATTATTGACATGTCAAAATACTTCTTTTTTTGGGCTGTTATAAACATAAGAATAATAAAAACACATCGATGTGCGAAATATCAATATTTCAAGCAAAAATATTTAAGGATGATACTTTTAAAGTCCATTACTGCTGCTATTAAGTGTTAAACAGCAGGGTAAGTATGTTTAAAATTAAACAACAAACTGTTGACAACGAAGACATTTTGTCTGTACCAGTCTATCGGAAGGCTGAGTGTCTCCATCAATTCTGATGAACTTTACTTTCTTATCCCATAGCGTCTGCTGAATTCCATTCAACATTACCCGATGATGAGCGAAAATCAGAAACTTCAGACTCTCATTTTCACACAACATTCCAATGTAATCCTTTGCTGGACCTATCTGTAATTTAAAAAAAAAGAAAAAAGAAAGTCATTTATTGAGTACTTTTTAATGAAACTAAACATGGTTTTAATACCACAACTTGAAAATATCTGCATAGTTAATATTTTAACACCATCTACAAACATCTGTATAATGGAACAATCATATTTAATATAAAGTGCACCTTACTTATTTTAGTTGCTGTAGATATGGAACATAATATGCACACAGGTACTGTTTGTGAACAGAGGGAAATTAATTTTAATTTTAAATAATGATAACCACATTTGATCAAGGTTGATCAAACAACAACTGATGTTTGGAAGAGTCGACTTCTATAGAGATTTTTTAAAAACAATTTATTGTCATTAATTACCCTAAGCATTACAATGTAATTCGACAAACCTTAGATGCATTTGTTAATCCATAAGCGAGAATCTCACATTATCAGAACATGTCAAAAGTCAGAAAACATGTTGACAAATACCTTAGCCTCTGCACTAAGCCTGTAAAGTTTTGAGATGAGCCCCAGCATGGTGTTATCCTTGTTCTCGTTGCCTATCTCTTCCGTGGCTCCATTGTCAAACAGCTCACAGGTCAAGTTACGAGATCGACTAAGGTGAGGTTTTAATTCATCGAATGTCGAGATGATCTCCTATAAATAATGAAAAATGATAACCATTTTCAATGATACAACAGATTTATAATCCATTAAAGGTTTTTGTAGGAGATATTGCAGGAACTATAATTTGCAGTATCTCCTGCGATATTCTCCTAGGAAATATCATGTCTTTTGTTACGTCACTGTGTATGTTTCATCACTAAACCTATCACTAGTGATGTCACGTCACTGTCGTTCTGCTAGTTAATGAGTCTACCGCTGCCAAATATAGTAACATTCAACCCACATTACTGACATTGTTTACAATTGTGAAGATGAAAAGAATGCTAATGGATGATAAAAAGAATACCCCTTGTGTCTTGTGATATCATAATTTATCAGCACTCGTTGATAAAAGTATAAAAATCATCAGCAAGCCTTGGATTTCATACTTTTAATCGTGCTGATAAATTATGATATCACAAGACACTCAGGGAGTATCCTCTATATATAATATAATATAATGGAGAATATTTCAAATTCTCATGATACAAAAGATATATAAAACAGACAATATTTCAATTTCTCATGATACAACAGATATATAAAACTGAGAATATTTCAATTTCTCATGATACAACAGATATAAAACGGACAATATTTCAATTTCTCATGATACAACAGATATATAAAACTGAGAATATTTCAATAAAATCTGAATAACATTCTAATAGAATGTTTTGTTTTTAATCACATAGCACTTTAAAGTTTTAGTATTTATCAAATTGTGATGTGATATTTTGGGAAGGTATTTATTTAAATACATGTATATGGTTTATTTAATAATCCACTTAATTTGTGAAATAAATAATGCTTAAAATTATACAGATAAGCACAGTGCAAAACATCTAGCCTATTTCTAACATGTTACAATCAAACAGTAATGTTTATGTTACGGTACTGCAGACCCTATAAGACCTAATGGATGAAAATTGTGATTACCAAGTCTTACAATTAACAAAGATGAGACAAAAATAATTTTGTGACACATCCCTCACGTTATCACTTCAAAAAACATAATTTAATGATAATACAATGTTTTGATTTCTACTTTGCAACCAATTTTTATTTGCACAAATTTCTATGACCCAACTCAAAATTCCACGACTTTTCATTTTTGAAAAAATTAAATTTGTTCCTTCCATGACTTTCCAGGATTCCCTTGACACTGAACACAACACACCTTTTTCAAGCTAGAATCCTTCAGTTCAAACAAAATCTTCTGCCTCTGCTTTGGTGGAAGTTGTGTCAAAACAGCGCTCTTTTCTCTGCGTATCATGACCATTTTACACAACTTTGCTTGTAGCTCTTCTAAATTGCTTGCTCCACTATTGATAAAAAGGAAAATTAAATTTTAGAATATACACCGGTATATACTTTTTAGGAGCTGAATGTAGACCAGTGGTTGGAGTTGTAATATTAGGTGTACTAGGTTATGGGATCGATCCCCTTTCATGTACCCAGTGGACTATTTACAGTTCCAGCCAGTACTCTACTAGTATATAAGGTATATGCTGTCTTGACTATGAAAAACAGTATATAAAATAGCCCTTGTTGTTAGCTGGTAATAAAAGCATTCAATGTGGCTATAGGGGTATCAATATCACAATTACCCATATTTATTTTCTAACAACAGCTTTTAACCTTGCATCCCTTATATTTTTCAGACTGTTTGGACCAAATTGGTTCCCAAGGTGAGAGAGCCAAACAGTGCTGCAATACTGTTCTGCAGATGAATAGTTCCTTCCCAAAACGTGATAGATAGACACCAATTCCCAAGGTATATGGATCGTAGTACAACTCAACAACAGGGCTCAAACTTAGCGATGGCACCGATGGAAATTGGCGTCAATGAAATATAAATTTCCATAGGTAGAAAGCATCATCGATGGCACTATTGTGCCACTGGTATAGCTCCTCAACAATGACAAAATGTATACATCTGGTGTACATTAACTGCCAATATTTAATATTTGCACATTTGAAATATATTTACATACAGCAAAATAACCTTTCAGTCATGTTTATTTGCTGCAAATGTAACCTTTTTTAAAATTGCTATAGGCAGTCTCAAAATTGCAGTTGGTGGGCCATTCCACCCATAGCAATTCTTTTTAAAATTGTTGTAGGAGACAAATTCTTAAATGTTCGAGCCCTGCAACAATACGACAATAATGGATGAATAAAAATGCGAGCTCTGCCCATTGAACAGGACATTAAAACTGTGCTTCGTGTGATATATACACTATGTCATGCAAAACCGTACTTTTCTCAAAATGACATAAATGGATATATTGTGTCTTTGATAATCCTTTCCTTCACAGATGGTTGGAATTCTACAAAACCACGGTTTTAATAAATATTTCATTCCACTCTATGAACCAGTGGATTATACCTCCTTTTAGTTCTGCATGCTAAACGTACTGATAAACATTATATACTCAACAGAAACACTTGGACATACTCAACTACTCTTCGTTTTTGTCTTCCAAAGAACTCAAATCTGGCAGCACAATATCGAGTCGTGAACGACCACCAAGATCCAAATTCCCCAGGACACAAAGAATCCAGTTGTGGATATAACTAAAACATCAATCACTACTTTACAGTGTTTTTATTAGCAGTAACTAAAACTTTATTAGCAGTAACTAAAACATAAATCACTACTTTACAGTGTTTTTATTAGCAGTAAAATAGAACATAAATCACTACTTTACAGTGTTTTTATTAGCAGTAACTAAAACATAAATCACTACTTTACAGTGTTTTTATTAGCAGTAACTAAAACTTTATTAGCAGTAACTAAAACATAAATCACTACTTTACAGTGTTTTTATTAGCAGTAAAATAAAACATAAATCACTACTTTTTTTATTAGCAGTATTATTTTTATTAGTGTTTTTATTAGCAGTAAAATTAAATTAAATTGAAGAATTAAAAATTATGTACACATATATCATACAATATTGAAATATTTATGTACAGTGGTTATGAAATATTTAGCAATTGCTCCTTTTAGCTTATTTTTTAAGCCATATTAACCACTGTACATAAATATTTCAATTTTGTAATTTTTTAATATATATTTTATTACACAACACACAGAAGAAATCTGTACAAATATTTTCATTAAAAAGGCAATTTTGAGACTTTACATCTGTCACATAGGGGAATATATATATATATATATATATATATATATATATATATATATATATATATATATTTTGAACACATATTTAACTGTTTACTAGTATTTAAATAAAATAAATATTTAAAATTGCTTTACCTCCACTGGTTTCGAAAGTGCTGGTGTTCCTGACAGTAGAATCCGTCTGTGTGCATTTTTGATGATCGGCACCACAGCTTTAGAGGTGGCTGTTTTGGTGTTTCTGATGTAGTGTGATTCATCACAAATGACAACGTTAAAGTGTTTGCTTAGCAGAGCCTCCTTCACAATACCACTTCTTTGATGACTCAACAGACCGTATGTAATAATAGTTACTTTAGCAGAGGATATCTCACTAAAAAATACAAAGGCAATTGTTTTACAGATTTTAAAAAAATAATAATTTCAATACACGGTATTCTACATAATTTGTAGTGAATTTCTGGTCTGGACTAGTGGAAATTATCAACTGTATTACTGTAAGGACTAGTGAATTTCTAAAACATTTTTTAAACACTGATTATCAGACTCTTCGATGCAAACAAACTTCCTTTAGATGATTTTCTTCTCTTTTTTTTAGCAGTCCTTTGCTTTGAAAAAAAATCATATATTAGCTACAAACAATTACTACTTTATTTTTAAAATCTTGAACCCTTTTGAAAAGCTCCTGTTGATGCTGATGATACATACCCCACATCATTTCCAGCCTGTATGAGGTTAATGTCATGTGGGTGGATATCAGGCAGCCATTTTTCCAGTTCCTCGATCCAGCAGTATCGCAGTGATGATGGCACAATGATCAGAAGGGGCCATTCATCTTTATAGTAGTAGGCAACAGAAATAGCCTGGATAGTCTTGCCAAGACCCATCTGAAAGGAATGGAATGTTTGTTTTTGCTATAGGCAAAACACTTACCTACATCTATTTTGAGTTTATCTACAGCAATTTTAAACTAGTACTTTTGCAATGTTCATGCAAATAAATACAAAATTAAAACCCAAAAAACATTTTAAAAACCCAGCCATCAGTAAAGGTTCTGAACTATGGCAATTCATACCGCAGCTATGTTCAAGCCCTGATTTTAAAACTAACACTACTGAAAGCAGCAAATGATCTTTTGTATGGTCTTGCCCAGACAAAAAAGAAGTTGTATACACAGTACCATGGGGGGGGGACGTAGCCCCAGTGGTACAGCGCGCACTCAATGCACAGTCAGTGTGGGATTGATCCCCGTCAGTGGGCCCATTTGGCTATTTCTCGTTCCAGTCAGAACACCATGACTGGTATATCAAAGGCCATGGTATGTACTACCCTGTCTGTGGGATGATGCATATAAAAGATCCCTTGCTGCTAATCGGAAAGAGTAGCCCATGAAGTGGCGACAGCATGTTTCCTTTCAATATGTGTGGTCCTTAACCATATGTCTGACGCCATATAACCGTAAATAAAATGTGTTGAGTGCATCGTTAAATAAAACATGTCTTTATTTTTTTAAATTTTTTTTTTAATCATGTCTGATGTCATATAACCGTAAATAAAATGTGTTGAGTGCGTCGTTAAATAAAACATTTCTTTCTGTACCACAGATTTTAACTAGTATCGGCCTGATCAATCCAAAGATCCATCACACTCATTCCAACCAGTGTCCCGCAACTAGTATAACAATGGCTGTGGTATGTTCTGTCTTATCTGTATTAAAATGATCCCTGGTTGCTAATGGGAAAATGTAACAGGAGAACACTATCACTGTTCTACATCCGTGAAAAAGCAAAACATGGAGGGTGGAGGCAGCAATCACTTCTCCAGTATTTAGAAAATTCAAACATGTATTTAGCTAAAACTGACAATTTAAGAGACACGTTGTATTTCGGAAAGGTGGGAGTGGAGCAAAACCTACATACAGTGGACCAGCATCTGTGTAATTCAGACTGTTGTGTAAACCAGCACAGTCTCAAAGTCCCATCCAGTGACAACAGGGTGGGTGACATCTGTCTAATCCAACACTTGTGCCTATTTACACAGAAATCTGGATTACATAGGTGCCTGTGACGTAAAAAGTCACAATAACAGAGACTCATTCAGTTACAACAGCTTGGGTGAAATCAGTCTAATTTGGCACACTGTGTAAACTACACATTTTATCACATTTTATCCGTTATATTTATATACAAAAAATATGATCGAGGCTTGCAAGATGCTGTGTCTACTGTACTGATAATGTCCCTGTATGTCTTTACTTACAGAATGAATTAATTTTCATTCATACTTAAAATAAATCTTACCTCATCAGCAATCAAACATCTGAAAATAAAATAAAAATTTAAAGTTTTTACAGACATACAACACAAATGATAAAAAAAAATCTATGATTATACTGAATCATGTAACCTTGCCTTTATCAATGCTGCAGTAATACAGGCCTCGAACTTAACGATGGTACTGATGTCAATGGCAGTCAGTGAGATATAAATTCTCATAGGTTGGGAGCATCACCAATGGTACTTTGATGCTGCTGGATAATAATCATTGCTAATGGTAAAGCTCCTCAATGACGGCAAAATGTATACACCTGGTGTAAGTATTCAACACTTGTACATTTGAAATATGTTTACATACAGCAAAATAACCTTTTAGTCATGTTTATTTGGTATAGAAGTAACTTTTAAAAGGCAGACAAGTTCAAGCCCTGTTATTATCAATGTTATTTTTCTTAAATTATTTGTATAACGTTACATAATGTTTCATTGGTTTATTATATTACAAATTTAAAAAAAAACGTTTGGGTCTTCTTTCTTCATTTAACAACCCATAGTTTTTAATCAAGTGTTGAAATAACATGTAGAAGTTTAAGAGATAATTGTTATTAGAGGACAGTTAAGATCCAAAAGTGACTAATACAATTTTTTCCAAGCAACTACTCAGAAATTTTGACATCATTGGCAACCAGGAAACTCTTTGATCGATAGATAATGACTTAGGGATCATCTTAAAATTAAAAGATGTCCAAAAATATTAATATATTTTGTTGGGGACATGGTGGGGGTGGGGTGGGGGGGGGGGGAGCATTTAAGATAAACTTATAGGTAAACATATAGCTCCTTTAATTTTATTTGAAACTTTGTAATTTTATTTGAAAGATTTGTCATTGATTTAAATTGGACAGTTCAAATTTATCTTTTGATCATAATGTCAATTGTCAGACTCAGTATTAAGTATGATATCCTTGCATACACCACCACTGACAGGGTTTCTGCCAGAGGGTAAAATGGATATGGTGCCATACCCAAAATTTTGTGCAGATTTTTTTTTTAAAGTTAACCTTTTAACAAAATTAATTACTCTTATCTTTACTGTATGATTTTCTTGACCCTAACCCATTTTCTTTATTGGGGAGGCCCCCATACCCCCTTTTGACTGTGTATTGAGTGTAAGCTTGTGTGTGTCACTTAGTGTATTTTGTGTACCTACATGTATTTTGTCTGTGTGTGTATCACCGAGTGTATTGTATGCATGCATTACTGAGTGTAGTGTGTGTGTGTATATGAATGAATGAATGTATATGTAATGACACCCCAGCACAAAAATTTATATCAACTATTGGGTGTCGAACAAGGTAAGTAATTAGCTAAATATATGTTTGAATATCAATATGTGTGTATATATGTATCTCTCTCTCTCTCTCTCTCTGTCTGTCTGTGTGTCTGTCTGTGTGTGTGGGTGTGTGTGTGAGAGAGAGAGAGAGAGAGAGAGAGAGAGAGAGAGAGAGAGAGAGAGAGAGAGAGAGAGAGAGAGAGAGAGAGAGAGAGAGAGAGAGAGCGAGAGAGAGAGAGAGAGAGAGCGCGAGCGAGCGAGCGAGAGCCGGTGGATATATTTGATAACTCTTCCTTACCTGCCTTGGTGGTATTGTGGTTAAGCCATCGGGCAAGACTTCCAAACGTCAACTGCAGTCATTGAGATATAAATTCTCATAGGTTATCACCAATGGTTCTTTGATGATGCGGGATAAAAATCATTGCTAATGATAAAGCTCCTCAATGACGGCAAAATGTATACACCTGGTGTAATTATCTGCCCTTGTACATTTGAAATAGGTCTACATACAGCAAAATAACCTTTCAGTCATCTTTATTTGGTGCAAAAGTAACTTAAAATTTGTCACAGGCAGGCATTTTGTTTCACTCACAGCAATTTTTTTTTAATTGCCATGGGTGACAAACATGTTGGGCTATAATTCTGACCAAGTTTCATTTCAAGGTCATGAGGGCAACAAGGTCAAATTCAAGGTCAAAGTGAAGGTCAAAAGGTCATCACACTTTAACTTACATCTACTCACAAAATAATGGCAATCATTGGGCAATTCCCATTCAAGAGATACCATTCCCATCAAGATTGGACCAGTGATTACTTACTTATGGACGTTCAAATATAGGGCCCCCTGCCCAATTTTCATGATTTTTGCCAAAATGGTCGGGCTGTATCACCCAAACCGCTGGTCTGATTGAGCTCATCTTTGAAAATTAAGCTTTTTCAGCCAAAACCATCCTAGAAACAAAATTCCAGACAAATCTGATGGGGTGAGGTTAAAAATTCCTCTTTTTTTTTTTGTGACCCCCATAGTTTTGAATCAGGTATTGAAATAACATGTAGAAGTTTTACGGATAACTTTATTAGAGGACAGTTAAGATCCAAAAGTGAATTAATACAATTTTTTCTAAGCAACTACTAAAACATTTTGACATCAATGGCAACCAGGGAACTCTTTGATTCGTAGATAATGACTTAGGGATCATCTTAAAATTAAAAGATGTCCAAAAACATTATTTATTTTTGTTGGCGATGGGGGGGGGGGGGGGGGGGGGGGGGGGGGTGCATTTAACGTAAACTTATAGGTACATATATAGCTCCTTTAATTTTTTTTAATTTTTATTTGACCGGCCTCGGTGGTGTCGTGGATAGCCATCGGTCTACAGGCTGGTAGGTACTGGGTTCGGATCCCAGTCGAGGCATGGGGTTTTAATCCAGATACTGACTCCAAACCCTGAGTGAGTGCTCCGCAAGGCTCAATGGGTAGGTGTAAACCACTTGCACCGACCAGTGATCCATAACTGGTTCAACAAAGGCCATGGTTTGTGCTATCCTGCCTGTGGGAAGCGCAAATAAAAGATCCCTTGCTGCCTGTCATAAAAGAGTAGCCTATGTGTCGACAGCGGATTTCCTCTCAAAATCTGTGTTGTCCTTAACCATATGTCTGACGCCATATAACCGTAAATAAAATGTGTTGAGTGCGTCGTTAAATAAAACATTTCTTTCCTTTAATTTTATTTGAAACTTAAGATGTGTCATTGATTTAAATTGGACAGTTCAAATTTATCTTTTGATCATAATGTAGGGTAAAATGGGCATGGCCCCATAACCAAACTTTTGTGCAGATTTTTTATTTAATTTAACCTTTTGACAAAATGTTTTGTATCTGCGTGTATTTTGTCTGTGTGTGTATCATCTAGTGTATTGTATGCGTGCATTACTGAGTGTAGTGTAGTGTGTGTCTATATATGAATGAATGGATGTTTAACGACACCCCAGCACAAAAACTGAGATCGACTATTGGGTGTCAAACAAGGTAAGCATATCAATATGATGTGTGTATATATGTATCTGTGTGTGTGTGCGTGTGTGTGTGCCTGGGGATATATTTGATAACTCTTCCTTACCTGCCTTCGTGGTGTTGTGGTTAAGTCATCAGACATAAGACTGGTAGGTACAGGGTTCGCAGCCCCATATGTGCTCCCACCCAGAGCGAGTTTTAACAATTTGATGGGTAGTGTAAGGCCACTACATGCTTTTCTCTCTCACTAACCACTAACCCGTTGGAATGGACAGACAGCCCAGATAGCTGAGGTGTGTGTCCAGGACAGCGTGCTTGAACTTTAATTGGATATATTATATAAGCACAAAAATACGTGAAATGAATGGATGATAACCCTTCCCGGACACAATACACCAAAAATCCTGGCAACTTGCCTTCCTTTCTTTCCAATAGCGAATATTATGCCGTCTTTCTGAAACGGCATTAACTTTGATACAAGTCCTTTGGGTAATTTTTCGAGGGCACGGTCAGCATCGACGTTTTTCATCGCCATCGCAATTTGTAAATTATTGCCATTTCCCGGCAAATTTACTTTTATGGTATTTGCTCACGAAAGAAGCATCTAAGGGTGACAACTCTAAAACTCGGAGTGTTGGTTCTTTTCTTCCATGATTTTTCTGCACAGGTCGCCAGCGCTGCATCGCGTTCTTTATCCATTAATACGATTCAGCAAAAGAAGTTACACCGTGACAATGTCAGATAAAATTATGGCTTGTAAAAAAGCAGCGGCAGTACATGCTGTCGACGAGCACGTCCGCGATAAACAGGTGATTGGAATCGGCAGTGGGTCCACGATTGTCTTTGCTGTTCAGAGAATTGCGGAACGAGTGAACTCAGAAAATTTGCACCTTGTCTGCATACCGACTTCATTCCAGGCCAAGCAGCTGATTTTAGAGAATGGCCTTGTTCTTGGGAGTCTGGAGACACACCCGCAGGTAGACGTTGCCATTGATGGTGCTGACGAGGTTGATGAAGATATTAGCTGTATCAAAGGTGGAGGCGGATGTCAGACACAAGAGAAAATTGTTGCATCCTGTGCCAAAGAATTTTATATTGTGGCTGATTCAGGCAAATATTCACAGGCTCTTGGTACAGTATGGAAAAAAGGTATTCCTATTGAGGTCATTCCAATGGGGTACAAGCCAGTTCAGCTTAAAATCCAGAAAGATTTAGGGGGCAAAGCAGAGCTTCGACTTGCGAAGATGAAATGTGGTCCACTGGTCACAGACAATGGCAATTTCGTTTTGGACTGGCAGTTTACGTCACCTGGCAATTGGAAGGACATAAATTCAAAACTTGTCAGCATTCCTGGTGTTGTTGAAACAGGATTATTTATAAACATGGCGAAGATAGCATATTTTGGAAATCCAGATGGAAAAGTTACAATTCATAAAGCTCCATGGGCTTTTTAAAACATATATACGGTAGTCATTTATACAAAGGTACTGGTTACCAGAAGTAGAACTTTTGCAACATTTATGTGGTGTTTAAAAACTTTCTATCAGATTAAAATGAATATTAGTAACATCTTTTTTTAAGTTTCATATATTAAGTAATAGAGCTAAATATTATAAAAATAAAGTGTTTTCTTCTTGACAATTTGTTTCTGAATTTTGGTAAAGTTTTCAAGTTTAGTCTTGTGAAAATATGTTATTAGATCAGCCAGGGATCCAGGATTTTTTAATAGAGGGGGTCCAAAGCCCATTGTAAAATTTTAAAATATAATTTAAGGGTTCTTGACAGGTGGACTGGGTGTATATTCTGTAGTATATATTGTTTGACAAAAAATGGGGTGGGGGAGTGCTGCTTGTATGTTTGGTTATCTATGAAATCTAAGGAGTTTGCCTTAAAAACTGTGAAGTTTTAACTGTTGACTTGAAACCATGTATGGTGCATAGTTCTAGATCAGGTGTAATATATTGTAATGTTTTCTAATGCAGCAAGGGATCTTTTATATGCATCTTCCCACAGACAGGAAAGCACATACCACAGCCTTTGACCAGTTGTGGTGCACTGAATGGAACGAGAAAATCCCCAATCAGTTGAATGGATCCACTGACCGAGCTAAATCCTGTCCCAATCCGGTCTATTTAAGTAGTTATGTGTAGAAACACACACACACACCCCACCCCTGCAAAAAATCCTGGATCTGTGCCTGGCTGGCTTCTCTCTTGACCAAGAGTTTGTTTTATTTAACACCACCACTACAAACATGGATTAATTAATCATCAGCTATTGGATGTCAAATGTGGTAAATCTACGTAATCATCTGAGGAAACCCACTACATTTTTTCTAATGCAGCAAGGGACCATTTATATACACTTTCCCACATACAGGAAAGCACATACCATGGCCTTTGTCCAGTTGTGGTGCACTTGTTGGAACGAGAAAAAACCCAATCAGCTGAATGAATTCACGAGGTAGATTGATCCTGGGACACAAGCACTCGACCAAGTTAAATTCTGCCCCCTCTTGACAAGTGTCAAAATTGTTGTATGTTTAAGATACCAAATAGCTGAAGTTTAAAATAAGCTGTCATTTGGCAACCTGGAGGGATCTAGCTGTCAGTAAAGTACTCACCTTATGTGCTTTGGTCATAAGATCGAACCCCCTCGATGGACTCGTTCTCTCAGCCAAAAGTTTGTTTTCTTTAATGATACCAGTAGTGCACATTGATTAATTAATTAATTATCAGCTATTAGATGTCAAACTCATCGAGTTGTTAAAACTCGCTCTGTACCTACCAGCCTTATGTCCGATGGCTCAACCACAATACCACCGAGGCAGTTGATCAGTACTAGGAACAGCCTACCGTATGTGGAGACAGGGATAGCTCTGCCACTCGCCAATTGTGAATTTTAAAAATTGGTGATTTTTATTTTAATTTTGAGGAAAAGTATTTTGTAATAATTGACATTATGCTATAGATTTTGCATTTTTTAGATAACTTGGCAACATGTTCTGATCACCCACAGCTAACCCTATTATTGAAATAACCATGTTGAACACAAAATATTATTTAATAGTCATAGTGCTGAGGAATCCAGGACCCACCCTGCCCATTGCCAAATGCTTTTTTTTTTTTATACAAAGTGGCTACAATATTTAGTATTTGGCTAACAAAAGTTTTTTAAATTACATTAGCCACATTTTAATAATTTTGAAACAAATACTGTACATATCATAATCTGAAAATAGCTTCCAGTGTCATTAAACATTACTTTCCTCGACTGATGCAAATTTGGTGGTCTAGTTTTTTCATTTATAACCCATCCTCCTCCCCCCTCCCTCCCACACACACACAGACACAAGCAGAGAACAGGGTCTAACAATAAAATAAAAAAAGTTCAAAGACTTGCTTGTCAAACTCAAGGTGTTATAATGGATGTGAGCCAATATCACAAATAAGCAAAGCACAGGAATCAAGTGCTGCATATGTACCACATTAGACCAAACCAAGTACATAAAAATATTCATTCAATTTGTGCCACATTCCCACCTCTCCAAACTAGTACTAAAAAATACTGATTCGATTAGTGTCACATTCCCACCAACTACAAAGTACAGCGATGTACCCATTTTTGTATAAGTGGGTTTTTTTTGTGGTTTTTTTAGACGAGCAGAACAAAGATATCGACTACTGGCCCGGTACTGATTTGTCAATTTGATTTATTTATCATTATTAATTTGGTACAGGTGATGTAAGTTTTATGTTCCCATGCTACAATAAAAACAATGATCAGATGTCTTTAAACAAATTGGTACAAGATTAAGAACCCGAACTCTCACTCGTTACAAACAATCAGGCGAATATCTATTTAATGTAACCTTTATTTTATCAAAAATAGAAATGAGTAACCATTGTGATAAAATGCAATTAATGTAATCATCTTAAAGATAGGCAAGTCCACAGTATTTACTGTACATTTTAAAAATAAACTACCGATATCACCTGAACTAGAACTGTTCATGAACAGACACTGTACCAACCAGTACATTAAATGGTAAAATTTAACGTTCATGTAAAGGCTCATAGTCATACAGACTGGATGCACATGCATTCAATCCAAATAAAAAAAGAAAAAAAAGAAATATATTTAATTAAGAGCTTCTAAATTGATTGTGTGGGTCTGCAAAATGAAATAATCGTATATGGTGTATATGCCCAAAATGCCCAGATGTATCAGTCAGACCGTACATACATGCCACATCCAGCAGAAGTACATCCAGACTATACGAGACTAATGTCTCTTTCAGTTTGAGTTTTTACCCAAACTGTCAACTTCACGGTCTACCTTCTGGACAGACTGGATCTTTATTACAGTGAACAGAAGAGAAAAAAAGTTTAAAATTATAAAATATAAGTGAGTTACACAGTAGTTCAAAGTTAGATTATGTTCTAGTTTCACTAAGGCTACTAGATGCAATTACTTTGCAAGCCATCTCATTTAAGTGATTTTTATTAATTATGCTAGATGAGATAATGTTCATCTTGTGTCAACTTGTAGTGTGAAAGTCAGTAAAGATGTGATTAATTTTTCAGGTTTCAACTTGTGGTTTAGCAACTTGGTCCGAGTCTGCTTAATGCTAATTGAGCATACAATTCTTCATGTTGTCTCTTTTAACTTGTGTTTCAATGATTTCATTAAGGCTGCTTGTAGAACTGGGTACAACCTCTGACAGGTCTCGACACACTGTTTCACCGCCTTGTTCACCAGACTGAACTCGATTTCTCCCCTTGATGTCAGGGCAGAGATCTGATTGAGAGACGGCATCAACCCAACCGTGACCGAACCTCCTTCATGGTTTTTCGATTGTTGTCTATATTCTTCATGGTCTGTGGGGTCCATTAAAACATGACCTCCAAAAACCCTTGATGAACACCCAGCAACAAGATCATACATCTCTATCTCTGCATCAGCCAGCGCAACAGATGCACAGGTGATGGAAGCTGCAAGAGCACTGCCGTCATTTTGCAGGACAGTGATGTAGATGTTAACCTGAGCTTTAGGGAACTTGTGCAGACACACCGCGGGTTCGAGAGCTTCCAGTATCTGCACAGAGTAGTCTTTCTCCTGACTGTCCTGTTGATGCTGACGTCGTTGGCGACACGAAAATGTCGCGAATTTGAACTCGCATGTTAGCTGTCCTTTCATGCTGAAGTCCTCCTTTCTCAGCACTTCACGCGGTCCGTACACTGAACAGATAACCTTCGTCTGGCCCTGCTCGATATACGCCGACCCATGGGCTTGACTCGTTACTCCAGCCCGCAAAAATAATGGACGGACTTCTTCCGTTTTGCGTCCATCACTACGAGCATCGGCTTTTACAGTTTCTTCATTCACGTCAGATTTTACGAATGTGTACAGGTTGAATGTAACCTCCGGTCCCGTAATTCTTCTTGTATCACCCGGCATAATTGTTTGAATTTTCCCCCCTTAAATTTCAATATTAACAAAATCGTTTTACACACATGTAGTTTCGCATGGAAGTTGCCATTATTATTATTCTGTTTAAAATTCCTCCTATTGGGTCTACCTCCGCAGTGCACTGATTACGCCATCTGTTCGAAGGCTGGTAGGTGCTGGCTTCGAATCCTATCCTGAGCGAATTTTAACAGCTTACTGTGGCTTTTATTCTCTTCCAACAAAACAGGGCCAAAAATGGGAGGGAGGCTTATAATAAATGATTCAGTGCATATTTTCCAGCTAGCCCAAGTACTCTGCCATTTGTACGTGTTAAATAAACTGAACTTCATTGGAAATGCATCTGTTAACAGTTGTAAAACGTATACGAGAGAAACAAAGTAAACATTTAACTGATTTTCACTAACTAGATGTATTCTGCTAGGCAATTAATAACCAAAAAATTTATACTAGTTAGAATTATTGTGTCCGGATTTCCTCCTATAGTCCATGTATTAGTGATTAACGTGAAATATTTTTTATCGGCAAACTCAGAAATGATCAATGAAAAAGTATTTAACAGTGTCAAATATATTGAATAATATTATTATATTAGTGGGAATCTGTAACTACTAGGTGGTTGGCAAACAACCTACATTTTTGTTATAGAGTTGTCTGATATTAGAGGTTATAAATATCCAAATGTCTGTTTAGCTTTTAATTGGCAGAGTTAAAAAGGCACTTTAAAATAAAAACAGCACTTTTAAAATATTTTTCAAAAGGGCAACTGCCACATCCCCGCTAGCTTTGGAAATACACAAGGGTGCCCAGAGACCTAATTCACAAAGGTCTCTTAGGCTCTGCTAGACAACAAAGCATCCTCTTTGCAAGTCTTTTTTGCATTGCACTGTGAAATCGCAAAGTTGCAAGAGTTTAGTGAATTAGGCCCATGAACTTTAATTGGATATAAGCATGTAAAAAAATTTTTTAATTAAATAAAGTACGGTAATAGTTGAAATAGTTTTGCCTTTAAAATGTATTCACTTCAGACAAATATAAAAGGGAAAGAAAGGAATGATCAAGACATTGTTTATTCAGCATCCAATGGGTGTCACATGGTACTGAAATATAAAAGTCATCTAGTAGTCTTATGTTGCCAACTCTTACCGATTGCAGCAATAGCAGGCAGTAAATAAGTGTAGAAAGATCACTCAGATTACCACATGCCTAGAAGTCAAGAATCGTACTTCATTCACAACAAATGCAAAAGCGAAAACAAAACAAAATACACTGATTAAATGTTTTTTTGTTTTTTAATAGGCACATTTTCAAGTATTTGTATAATGAGAATCACAAAACAGTGTATCTTTGAAAGCATTTTAGTAATTAAAAAAATAAAAATAACTGTAAATGAGATTAATTTATCACAACCTATAGGTTACGAAGTTTGTATATATGAGTCACTACAATCTCCTGCAATCAGGGCCAGATTTAGACCTTGGGGGACCCAGGGCATGGGGCCTGGGCACTTCAGGTTCGGGGGTCCCTCAACATAGAAATTAAATTACATGACAAATAAAAAAAATGAACTCATTTTATAATTATTACATTTTTTTTAAAAAGGAAGTCTGGGAAGCCCCTCTGGTAGGGGGGCCTGGGGCAATTGGCCTCCTTTGCCTCCTTATAAATCCGGCACTGCCTGCAATGTGATCCCCAATAAAGACTGCATATGCCACAGCTTTGGATACATCAGATAAATTGTCTTATTGTTTAACTATAAAATACTAAATACCGTATATTCATCTCAGCTGGATTCTCTCAAATCTGCTTGAAAAAAGGTGAAAACATTTCAAACTAATTTTTATTTTTTTCATTTTAACACATACAGTAATTGGTTAGACATGTAGTCATCCTGTCAATCATATATAAATCTGTTTACATACTTTTATATAAACCTCATTACATATATTTATAAAAAACTCATTACATACATTTATATAAATCTCATTACATACATTTATATAAACCTCATTACATACATTTATAAAAACCTCATTACATATATTTATAAAAACCTCATTACATACATTTCTAAAAACCTCATTACATATATTTATATAAACCTCATTACATATATTTATGCTATTCATGAAAGAAATCAATTCTCAATTCCTTATACACTGATATTGTTGTAGTTTCTATACCAATTTTATATTATTTTTATGAAATCATTAATTTACACCAATAAAATGTAGAAATATCTTAAATTCAGCATTCTCTACAAAGATTATGCTGCATGTAACAACAAATATTCCTTCTGTGTCACTTGTGTATATTAATTTACTAACAATATAATATAATTTTCAGTTTCTATTGTATTAACAAATACACTGGAACTTTGGACCATTTAACTTTTCAGACGTACACATATTTAAGTGTAATAAACACAACAGATTTCATTACAAAGTAAAATTTTACAGTTGTAGAGAGTAGAGTACATAATCACTAAATCTCAATACATTGTTGAAAAATCAATTTAACATTAAAATTTTATATCCCCAGTAATCAAAACAATAAAAAGTATGCAATAACATAACAGTTATAGAAGTCAATATTTTACACACAATTTTATATTATAAATGTAAGTATTGAAATTTATTACCCCTGCAGGCACTCTTAACGGGGAAAATAAATAACATAATTTCTCACTGAGATTGCATTGGTTTAACGTACACTACTATTGAACGATTTGACGCCAACAAATCAATCATCTTGTCGATACTAAATATGACGTCATCATGATTTTGCAAAGCACAAGCAATGACGTCACTTAGTCTAAAGCATTTGTGTTTACGTCTTTCTGGTTTCAGTGTTAAACTTGTAATAAAATGGTAGTTTAATATAATTCATTACTGAATTTTTCTTTTCACAGAATACCGGTATATAAAACTTTGGATTTTGAAAATTATCTGATAACCGTGAATAAAATACAAAGTTAAAGCAATACCCAGAACAGTAAAGTAGTTTACATCGTTTCTATATACATGGACGTGTAGCCGATGTAGGCTATATTGAAAATAAAGGTTTAAAAAAACAAAAAAACAAATAGCTCCGGTAATTAATAGAATAACAAACTCAGTACCAGTTATTATCAAATTTATGTTCCTAAAGCTCATGTCAAGTGAAAATTATTTAACTCGAGCCATAAATTTGATAATAACTGGTAACTCATTTATTATTCTCTATATATCTTCAAATAGTCTTGTTATAAATGGTGGGGGCAAATGTATTCGAAATAAAATAACACAACAGTTAAAAAGTACATGTATACTTGACAAGCACATCTGACCCAAAATACTGTAGATCTCTACTACTAGTATGTACTGCAGCATGAAGATTTTTCAAGTGGTAAACAATAGCATAGTGTGTGTGTAGAAAATTTGGCATCTTCAATTGATAGCCACACACTTAAGAATTCATTTTGCACAATTTATGTGTTGTGTTGTGTTGTGTTAATTAGGAAGCTAAGTTTTAACATTCAAGATACCAAACATCAAATGCAGAATTTGTATTTGATATTGAGTCACTTATAATCACATTACTGGTATATCATTCATCTGTTATTTCTTTTACATTCATCAGGATCAATTAATGTTTTTATAATGAAATAAGGCAGGTTTTGGGAGGGTTTTTTTTACTGCCGGTATTACTATGTTCACATCAACCCCCCCAGCCCCCACAAAATACAATAAAAACAAAACAAAAATTATGCTACTACAATAATAAGCCACTCAGTGTTTTTGTAATATGTTGTTGCTCACAAACTTTCATTATCTACAGTATGTCTTGTAATTTAATAATAAATATAGGAAAAATAGATACTGTAAATTATGAAATAAATGTGAGCACAATATTAATTTGAAAAATGGGACCAAAATATAGTGCAATAATTATTTTATGCATTATATTTTAACCAATAAATCTAATAAGAATAAAATTAAAAAACAAAAATACAAACACCAACACCAACACACATAGTGATCATCTGTTAGAATGAAAGTCCCAGTACTATTTTATGTTAATAGTAGTGATTATGTAAAATAAGACAAAAAAACTTAAAGCAAATACATGTTGGACAAGTGAAACAAACAATCAACAACTTGCCATTTTGTGATGCTCTGCATGAAATATGGAGTAAAGTACTACCAAATAAAAATAACAAAACATGGATGGCTACCACTGGTTTGACTCTCGAAACAAATGTCAACTGCTTTTGTTTAACTGTTGTAATATAAACTTTAATACAACACAGTTATGCCCTTTGTGTATTTATTGAAAGCTAACTTACTTTTTTTCTTTGTAATGTGATCTTTTAAATTTGCATTTATTGGACACATTAATAAAATATGTGTTTTAGAGTGTACTTGTTGAAATGCAATATCATGATGCATTATTTTCCTGATTTACAGTATATAATTTGATAAAAAAAACATGAAAGAGACTTGTGGAATGTTCCATCAAAGAAATAGTTTTTTATTTTTTAGATTGCTAATCCTTGATACCTTTATTCTCATCCAGATTGTCAATTCTCACCTGAAAAACAATAAATAAATAAGACAGTATAATTTGGTAAATCATGCATTATTCTAGCTGGTGAAATTATGCCTTTTTGCCAAACGTTGGTTCAAATGACCTAATCTGATTTTAAAAAACTAAATCATACAACAGACTTAAAGACACCAACTTGTTTATAATTGTCTTAGCTCACTTACAACTTTGCTGATCCTTTGTTTCACTTTGGCACTATATTAAACAACACTGCATGCCTTGCTGTTTACAGCGACCAGTCAAGTATTGTTAATTCTCAGACAGATTAATTTCATTTCCACATAACGACATCTTAATTATCAGTTACTTAACACTACTGCATTTTAATGGAAACATTCAATTGTTTTGATTAAATTTTATTACCTGAAGTAGTAGTATTCGATAACAAAATATTACAGTTAGAACTTTTCTAAATGAATACAAAATATGACAAAACATTACCAATAATAAGGTACCAATAAATATTCACCTTGCTCATTTTTATTAAACACTCCCCTTTTTGCTGGGAAGGAAGAAGTCAATTCTCCTACTTTTTTTCAAACCTAGATTAGTGTCTGTATAGTCCGGTGCAAAATTTGACAAATGTAATATTTTATCCCATTGTTTTTGTGGGAGTTAATAACTTACGGTGAATAGCATTTTTAAGAAGAATAAGAATAACGATAAATTAGGATAACAGTCCACAGCTGCCATGTAGAGTAAAGCATGCAAGGACAGGAATGGATGTACACATGTATAAAGGATAACAGTCCACAGCTACCTTGTAGAGTAAAGTATGTAAGGACAGGAATGGATGTACACATGTATAAGGCTGCATACCACCATTCAGTTCTGAATATATTTCAATGGTCACTATGTCAGAATAAATGCTAATAACAAAATAAAAATGGAACAAACATATGGTACCACTGTTTGGCAATGTGCATGCAAAAAAGCAATATAGGCCGACCATGAAAGGTTTGAGTTATCTACCCGTATGCCATAGCACCATCTCATTTTGTTATTGTATAAGTAATCATGTATACAATAAATGTTAAATGCTATTATTTAGTAATAAAAAATTAAAATAACTTAAAGACACTGACTTATTTAAAAATACAATACTCAACCTATTTGGAATCATTAAAGAAATATTTGTAAATTTGGCCCTTGTTGTTTAAACTGTACATAATTATCTCCCTTGAAGAAAGCAGATGTTACTTACAGTAATGTGTTTGTCTGCTGGTTCGAATCCCAGAACTTTTCCAAAGAAGTAAAACTCTACGTCAAGAGCTCGCTGGATGTTTTCTGCTTTCCGAAATCCATGTTGTTCTCCTAAAACATACATTAAAAATCATTCATCACATTTCAAATAATTTAACATTATTAATGAAATAGTAAATTTTACAATTCAAAATAAAAGAAATGTCTTCATAAAACTACTGTGTCTCCCCCGACCCATTTTAGTAGAATGTTTTATTTTATAAAAACATACTCTACCTTTGAACATTTCTAAAAGTGCAGGTAGTTTCTTTGCCTTGACAGTCTCATACATTTTGACTGATTGATCTGGAGGTACCACCTGAAAAACAAGTTAAGATATAAACTCTCAAACAATCAAGACCCACATTTTAAACACATTAAAATTTTAAGTCACGATGCACTGATATTTTTACTTTTGATGGAAAAGGGGGATAAATATTCCCAATTTTGATTATTTGTTTTCAGGGTTATCATCACTTGTGGGCCACATGGAACCATGCTTGCATAATCTGTTTGCCATTCACACAAAATGTGTACAGTGATATAAACTATATTTTGCTTGTCGTATTAATTAAAAAGCAAAGAGGAAACGAACTGAAATAATATTAATAATGTTATGCATTAAATGTTTTATTTCTTTTTAATATATTGATTTTATTTCATTACATGAAATTTTACATTAATAAATTATGAAGTGTTTTATATTATTTTGAAAATGGGTTATGCAAAGAAAAAGGACTGAAAAAATTTCTAATTTGTGCAGCCTTTAACTTTTTTCACTCTCTTCTTATCCATCATCCATGGCATGTGTACCTAGTTCCTAAAACTAATTTTCATCCCCAATTGGGATATTAAATATTGTAATAAAAAAGACGAATAAAAGTCAATTGGCATTTTCCCATGATTTTTCAACCCCTATAATAGAAAATTTTGATTATAAAATATTTACCTTATCCTCATCCCCTTGGAAAAAGGCCATGGCACAGTTTAACTTGTCAGTGTAATGAATTGGAGAACGTTTAGCATAGATTTGCTTGTTTTCATCAGTATCATACGGTGCAATAATTGTATCCATGTAACGGCTCTCGAACTTGTGAGTGTCTTCCGCAAGGGCTGATAAGTCTCCAATTCCATAGTGGCTAGCACCTGAACAAGAAGCAATAAAACAGTGAAACAACAAGAATGCAATGTTTACAATGTTTTTTAATGCAGATTCTGTTCTTCCGGTGTTATTTTAAATTGGAAAAGATAATTGTCAATCAATTTTCATTTTCCATCACCCAACTGAAAATTCCATGATTTCCACAACCCATATCAATCTTATTACTTTTGGTGTAAATTAAGCTGAAGACAAAAACTTAACACTGGATCTAATGCAAAAGTTGATGCCACTACCTCCGTCCTCATCGCCATTTGAAAAATAATATCTGTATCTCGTCTTCTGACTTTGTCAAGATGAAACAAGAACAAGATTAAAATTTGAAATGAATGTTATATTAAAAGGTAATGGTTGAATAGCAATTCAAAAGCATTAAAATTTACAAATAAAAAATTAACCCAAACTGCTGTTTATATATTATAATAATTCTTATAAATTTTAATAAAAAATTTCATAATATACTCTTCAGAAAAAGTTGGGGAACCTGAAATATTAATGTTAATATCAACTATTCAACCACACATATGTTTTGACCACAGACGTCCTAGTTAAGAACGTTCAGATTTGTTTATCAACACACTGAAACACATTCCATAGTTTGCACATGCATCACACAGTTGTCCCGTACACGTGCGTGGGGTGTCATTCTCGATTTTGACAATTTCCAGATTTTTACAATTTCCAGGAAGGTCCATTAATCACTGTAGAACATTATGTTTGTCAATCTTTTCATTCTGTTGATCATACAGTTATTATTTTGTTTTTAGTCATTTTTATTGTTTGAATTTGCGATTTACTGATAAAAAAACCCCGTCAACTTTCAAATTTCACTTCTGACCCCAGTCGTCCTTCAAGATCTTTGGTGGTCATAAAACCTACTGTAATGTTTGCCCAATTAATTCACTATTATCATATAACCATTCCCCACAGCTAATATACCTTACAATTTTGGCAATTGTAAATTCTTATTAGCATTCCCCTACTTTTTTTGAAGAGTATATATATATATATATATATACCTGCTTTGAAAACATTCTTGAATGTTAAGCAGGCTAGAGTCGTGTACCCTCCTGCCGAGCCACCATCAATACACAGCTTGTTACCATCAACCTTCCCGGTGGCCACAAGATACAGAGCACCACTGCAGCAATCTTCCACATCACAGATACCCCAACTGCAGAACAAGAAACACAGTTTTAAAATATGTAGCAATAATTTGTGATGATGTATTTAACATCATGTGTATTGACATGAGTTTTTAAAATGAGATACCAGCCATTTTCAATAGCAATGTGTTCTAACAAGCTACGAAACTTGTCAGATAGCTGGAGATAAGGAAGAATACAGACACAGATGCAATGGGGTGTACTGCATTCATACCCCAATTCCAAGGACTCCAGATGAATCTAATGAATTTTTTCTTTTTAGTTGAGAGATGTAAGAGTTTGGTCAGCTGGGAATTGTCCTGTGCCCTCCCACCTGAAGATACATTTTTTGATCAGTCTTATTCTATATAAATATAAAAATGTGGCTTGTGCACACACACATCTCCCCCATCACTAGACACTAAGGCCTCCTTACTAGAAAATGTGCCTCCCGACTCCAGATACTTTTCCTACGGGCCTAATTTGTACCACCTCCTTAGAAACATCTTGCACCTGCTCCCAAACACAAATGTAAACAAGCTGTGAAAGATTGTCAGACAGAAAGATCTATAATAAAGAATTGTATCATATGCCATATTTTACATGGATCAAACAGTATTTAAAGTGTCAATTTCTTCTTCTTCTTGTTTGGTTTCAAAAGTGTTAATTCAAACCAGTAACAACAACACCAGTACTTACTTTCCACGGAGCCTATGTCTGTATTGCTTTCCATAGGACGTGCTACCTCTGTAGTTGACAGTGAGGACTGCTATCCCTCGACTGGTCCAGTATTGTATCTTGGTGTCTAAATTGGACGAGTATGTGCTGGTAGGCCCGCCATGAGCACGAACCAGCAGTGGAGGAAGTGTGTCTGTTGGAGCCACATAGTCTTTGTTTTGAGGAGGGTAGTAAAAGCCATGACATTTCTCACCATTGGCAGTTGGCCACTCTATTTCTTCAGGGACACTGCAGTAGCCCGTGTCCAACTCCAGTTTGCAAGACTTGAGAATAACGTTCACCTTAAAATAGAAATCACAGTACTGAAGTCAATGAGAAGGAAGGAAATGTTTATTTAACAATGCACTCAACACATTTTATTTACGGTTATATGACATCAGACTAAATATTGTAGCTACTTGTGTAAAAATTAACAACTGGCTGGTTTAGCAATGAGCAGGGTGAGAAAATGGGTAGAATGACAGTCTAAATTATAGATTTAAGTTAATTTTTAATTAACATCCATCCATCTATTCAACACAATGAGATCACACTGGACACCTTCAAACTTCATAAAAATATTGTTTTATGTTGTGTAAATAAACAAAAGTACATGTATAATAATAATAATTAAAAAAAAATTAATCTTTAAAAAATAATAATAAAATATAAATAAATAAATAAATAAACAAATAAATACATTTTGTTTTTAAATTACCTTTTCACTTTCCACATTGACAGAGATAACACAAGGGTATTGTGTGGGACTGGCGGCCAGACAGTATATATCTCCTGAAGTCGTCAAAGCAACAAACGAGTGGTTTTTAAATCCTGTGTTGATCACCTTGTAGTCTTTGGATTTGGAATCAAATATACCCAGTTCCTAAAAATAGAACATCCAAGATAACAGCAGATAAAGCAGGTAAAAATAATCTGTAAATACCACTATAACATACTTTCATTACATAATAAACATTTATTGGTGCCGAATATTTATTTTTCATTTAATTTTAACTTCGATTTTCATGCTTATAATATCCAATTTAGGTTCAATTATGCTGTCCTGGGCACATACATAAAACTGGGCCTTTTGTCCGGGACAGGTTAATGGTAGTTGTTAGTGATTAGTGAGAGAGAAATCCTTCCCATTGAGCTGATAAAACTCACCCTAGGTGGTAGCCGGTACCAGGATGTGACGCCAGTACCTACCAGACTTAAAGTCAATGTTTTGATCACTACAACACGGAGATCAGTTACATATTTAGTCATCAAAGCAAGTCGACAACAGTTGTTAAGGCTCCAGAAAGTCGAGAATGATACTTCGTTCTCCATAAAATATTATCAACAGAGATAAAAGTGGGTTTCAAAAGAATATCTGGAAATTTTAATACTGGTAGTTGGGTACTGAGATTGGCTCTTGGGTTAGATTTGCACAATGGTCCAAAATGGTGGAACCTATTCAACATGTACGCAATATATCAGCCAAAACTATATCATATGTTTTGAACAGCAGAAAACCAGGAAACACTGTACAGCTTTGGAGTCAGTGAAGTAACTTCTACCTTGACTATGGAGAAATTATAAAGTAATATTATAAATTAATAGCTTTGAAGTCAGTGAAGTAACTTCTACCTTGATTATGGAGAAATTATAAAATAATAACACCAATATAACATTTCAAGAATACATTATATGGATCAACACATTGTCAATGTATTTATAAAAATCACAAAAAATAACCAACCCCTCCAAAAGTTGTAACAATTTTTCCACTTCCGCTGGGATCGAGGCAGTAGGTTTTTGCTCTGGAACCAAACACCCAATGAGGTCCTCCGATTTCTGTCTCCTTCGGTAAGAGGTTCGTGTGTGTTCCCGACCCAGACACGTGATACAGATTCCACCAGTCGGTCTGATCTCCGATGTACAGCAGTTCATTGTCACATGTCCACGTGGGAATCATCACAGACACGTCAGCTCCTCCCGCAACCTAGATGGTTAAAGTTAAAGTTTGTTTTCTTTAATGACACCACTACAGGGCCATAGCTAGAAAAAAATCTGGATTTTTTTTTAGAAAATTCTCTTCTTAACTGTTTAAGGAGTTTTAGACTATTAACTACTCAGTTGCCCCCCTGAAAAAAAATCCTAGCTACGGCCCTGCACTAGAGCACATTGATTTATTAGTCATCAGATACTGGATGTCAAACATTTGCTAATTTGATATATAGTCTTAGAGAGGAAACCTGCTTCATTTTTCCATTAGTAGCAAGGGAACTTTTATATGCACCATCCCACAAACAAGATAGCACATACCACAGCTTTTGATATACCAGTTGTGGTACACTGGCTGGAACGAAAAATAGCCCAATGGGCCACCGATGTGGATCGATCCTGGACTGACCACACATCAAGTGAGTGCTTTATCGCTGGTCTATGTCCAGGCCTCTCCATGATGTTTAAAACATGTAAGAAAACACTGAAGAAATTGTACTATTTGGAACATTAGCAAGAAAACATTTTAATTTTTTTTTTTTTTTTAACACAAGTATGAATATAGTTCAGTGAAATTTTATTATTTAAACTAGTAAGAACACAAATGAAAACATACGTGAATATTCTAATTAACAAGTATGAAAATATTGGAGACATGTAAACATTTTAAACACGTATGAGAAATTTAAGTATGTAAAACACAGTTAAATCACAAGTATGAAAAAATTACAAAACACTAGAAAAAGGTGAATAGTTAAAAGATACATACAGAAAAACATACAATTAAATCTAAAATATTTAAAAACCAAACACAAAAATATCTAAGAAATCTGAATATTTAAAAAATATTAAAAACACATCTTGGAAAACTTCTAGCATACTCCCAACGATTATGCTTAAACTGGTTAAAGCAAGTCGTTAGCATTGAAAATCAAAGCTTGATTTTCGTAATTACCTTTTTTGCAGAGTCACTAACAACAGCATCACCACTGTCGGTTAAATCAGCAGTCCACACTTCAGTGCTGTCCCAAGGCTATCAATGTAAATACACATAACATCAGCAGGATGAAGAAATATACATACATCTTTTTTTTATATGTTTGGCACAAACAACAGTCAATATAAATTGACAATTAAAACACAAATAATTCATTCAACAGAATTAAAGTTTGCTGTTCTGAAGTTACACTAGACATGTCAGTACACAGTGAAATTCCTCTAAACTGGACACCCAAAAGGCCAGTTTTAAGGGGTAAATACATTACGGCCAAGACCTGTCCCATCTGCCTGTTTTAGGGGTCTAAATGCTATTAAATTTAGTTTTTGGTTTTAAATAATATTGCAACAGACTTCTATGGATGGGGTGGTGGACTTTATTTTAACTGTATATCCATCCAGCCCCTGCAATTGCCCACAGTAATCAGCAATGCAGTGATCATTGCTGTGGAGTTTTTGTTAAAAAAACACATTACGCAGAAGTTATTTTGCTGTGGACTATATTCAATGTGTTTTCTAAAGCATATTTTTTTCTGTTTTTTTTTTTTTCTTAACTACACAAAACTCAACGCCCACAAAATTTGATATTATTGAAATCAAATTTCAATAGTAAAAATATTGTAGTAGACCCACCAGGCTTAAAATATGAATTATAAACATTCAACAGTGTTACATTATGCAATAAAATTAAACTGGATGATCCATTTTTAAATGCTAAGTAATAAAAAATATACTGAATATTGCATCTTTGAAGCTGCTAATTTTAGTTTCAGAGGTACATACCTTTTTGTTTTCTATAAAATGCATTTTGAGCCATCACAAACACAAGGATGACTAGAAATACATAGGATCTGCCAAACTTGATAGTTTAAGTAAACAATTGTAAGTAATGTGCGCATTAACAGTAAAATAGCTGTAATAACTGAAACTATTTTAAAAACTAGTGCCAGTGGCTTTAACACTTAAGAGCTATCACTCACCATGTTTGGATGATTCCACTGCATCCAACAAATGTGTCTCCCGTCCGGAGAGATGTGTGGACTGCTGTAAAAATCTGCACCACTCACCTGGAAAGGAAAGGAATGTTTAGCTAAGGTCGATGACAGTCACTTTTTGCACCTTTGTTTTGACTTCGTACACAGTAAATAAAACATATCCAACGGTAATTTTTTTATATAATATATTTGACAAAAGGTACTTTTTATTTCTTTCATCTTTTGAAACTTAAAATTAATATTTTGTCCAGAATTATGAAAAATAACAAAATACCAACCTGTAAACAACGTTGTCCGCTTGTTATAGAAATTTGACAGGGGTCAAGGTTAGTAGACCAGTTTTTATTTTAATGTGGCGAAGCATTGTAATAATATAGTTAATTTTGAATTTGAATGACGTCAGTATTCCAATGACGTCACTTTGAATCGCCTTACAATAACCATAGACTGGGTACATGACGTTTCCGTTTTAAGAATGCTGGAAAAATTCCAGTGCAAACTTGCTATTGAAATTTTTTTGTTTGAACATTACTAATGCATCTGAATGTGTTTGAAGAAAATCTTGTGATTAAAAAATTGTACCTTTTACTAAATATGGATTTCAAGTGAAATTACGGTAAGATATGCTATATTTATTGTGTACGAACCCAAAACAAGGGTGCGAAAAGTGACTGTCGTCAACCTTAGATCACAGAATGTTGTTTAATCAGTGCAGTAGCCTACAAGTATCAAACAGTCAGTCAAAGAATACACATACACAGTTAGAAGATAATATTTTTATTGTTTAAATGCAGTATATAACTTTTATGCTGTTAACTATAATGGTTAAGTTGCATGTATGTAAGATTTTTATACCTGGAATGTCCAATGGGTTTCTACAGGAATTATTATTACTTTTTATTTTTGTTATTATTACTTTTTAAAATGGTCAAAATTCTGAAGAAAAGAAAAACATTTAATAAAATTAGGACTAATCTTCTTTTTCTTTTTTATTTATTTAAAGCTATATTATTAGTATTATATTTTTACCCGACGTAAAGGGACCCCCATTCCCTGCATTTTCGATCACCATAACTGACACATGTATACTTTGAATGATTCCCTGTTTGCATCTAGGGTCTCCACGAGTACTCGGGCATGGGTCGAGTCTAGCAAGACTGAAGTCTGCTCAATGAAAATGTAAGTCTGCTCACAGTTCATTAAAGGGTCAAACCTGTAACATTGTAACAAAGATAAAACAACAAATATAACAGCAAAGAATTACCATCAGTGAGATTGGGAGCTAAAATCACTTTCCTTGAACTATCGTAGTCTCAAAGTAGTCTCAAAGGAGTGATGGAAATGAGAGTGATAACTCCCCTAAAATGGCAAAGTTTGTCGGTCTTGGAATTTTTCAAGACCTGACACTGCATTGTGGAACATTGGTTAAAAATGTAAAAGTCAAATGGGTTTATTCACCAATGGGTTATCAATTGTATGACCCATTCCACGTTAAGCAAGAGCCCTACCACTGCTGCATCTTATGATGTTACTGCCTAGAATATAATGTAAATGCTTACCAACACATTCTGCGTCTTTGTGTCAGGGTTGATGACAACCACAGTGTTGACAGCTTCTTTTGCTTTTCCCTCCTTCACTACATCATGGTCTTCTCTTATGCAGTAGATCCTTTGCTTCTAAAACCATGAACACACACACACACAGTCAAACAAAAGTTTAATTTATTAAGAATGTTAATAAAAGTATGGAAAGACAACTACATGAAAATCTCTATTAAGAAATGCTGCTAATGAAACATTAAAACTTAAAATGGCACAAATAATAATAATATTATTATTATTATAATTTTCATCTCAAGTTAGTAATTTTTGAGACACTAATTATAAAAACACCACCATAACATGACAGCATACATAAAGGGCTGAATTTACAAAGCCTGTTTATGTCTTACACACGTATAACTACCGTACATATATACATTTACAAAGCCTGTTTATGTCTTACACACGTGTAACTACCGTACATATATACATTTACAAAGCCTGTTTATGTCTTACACACGTATAACTACCGTACATATGTACATTTACAAAGCCTGTTTATGTCTTACACACGTACAACTACCGTACATATGTACATTTACAAAGCCTGTTTATGTCTTACACACGTGTAACTACCGTACATATGTACATTTACAAAGCCTGTTTATGTCTTACACACGTATAACTACCGTACATATATACATTTACAAAGTCTGTTTATGTCTTACACACGTATAACTACCGTACATATGTACATTTACAAAGCCTGTTTATGTCTTACACACGTGTAACTACCGTACATATGTACATTTACAAAGTCTGTTTATGTCTTACACACGTATAACTACCGTACATATATACATTTACAAAGCTTAAACACGTACGTTTAAGAAAAACAGTCTTTGTAAATTTGGCCCAAAACCTCTGATTTAATGCGAAAAATACTCAGTGAATATATATCAATGTTTGAAAATCTTAGGTAACTGGAAATCAGTTCACGTGAATTTTACTTAGGTAACCGATTGTTTGGTTACGTGAATATAGTTCTCGTATCTGATGAGTTAGGCTTACCTAATCCTAATGCACTTGAACTATGGTTCTGTCCAACATTGGTGGTTCAAATGTATTTAAAAACATAAACTGATTTTCACTTTCATTACTGACACATGGTACTTTTAATTTTAGTATGTAATTGTTTACCACATAACCGATTGGCTGTTCTTGTGATTTTAAAGTTGCATAACTGACATGCGAACAGAACGGTTCTCGTGAAATATTGTGCCCTGTGAATAATATGTTAGTTGTATTAATTAGAATCCAGAATTCCAGGTGAAATTTGGTGGTTTTATCATCCCTGAAAAAACAAGAAACTGATTCATACCTTGCTGGAGTAGAAACCATCTGCGTATCTCCAGCTCTTGCCAACTTCAGTAACAGCCTCAGGAGGGCTGTTAGCTGCTTTCTGAACATACAAAACCTGGTCCTTAAAGTTGGAGAAGTAAACGGCTCCGTTAAAGATGAAGAAGGCTCCTCCTCCATATTCATGTACCAGGCTCCTCACGTTGAAGTCTGGTGGAGTCCAGCTTTCAATCTTTGTTGTGCGTTTGTTATAAGAACAAACCACAAATCTGCCCTGTTCTTCATAGCGTAACTCACTCCAGTACACCACATCTTTAATAAGAAGGTAAAAATAATTTTAAAATATATATATATTAAAATGTGAGAAGAGAAATCAACCTCCACTGAAGGGATCCGAACCACTGACAAGGGTCCAGCGCTCTACCAACTGAAATTCCCTATTGGCTTTGTTGGTGGAGCATTAGACTCTCACACAGAGAATCTGTGGTTCAAATCCTTTCGGTGGAGGTTGGTTTCCTAACACAAGAATACAATTATAATCTAACCTATAACAGCTCAACTGCCCGTGGACCACAACTCCTGGACATAGCCTTACTTGGGGGGGGGGGGGGGGGGGGGGGGGGGGTATGTAGTAATGTTGGTATGAAGTTTTCATATTTGCAGTAGCTAGTGCAGGGCTCGAGGTTGCTAGTCACTTCGTACCATGGTCATTTCGTACCATAGTCATTTTGTACCATTGCAAAGTCATTTTGTACCTTGGTCATTTCGTACCATTGCAAAAAGTCATTTCGTACCCTAGTCATTTCGTACATTGGTCATTTCGTACCATAACTGAAAGTCATATCGTACCATGGCATAACAATTTATAACAATCACCCCGGTAATGTATTTTACAAAATGACATTAAATTACAAATGTTGTTAATTTAAGGGATATTTTATCAGCAAAAGACTAAAAGTTATTGCCACTTTGTATAAACATTAGCAATCGGCTATGTAGCTGACGATTGAAAAAAAAAGCAACTAGAATATTACAAATAATGTGGGGTTTTTTCGATAGTTTCATTGGCTGTCTAAAATAAAATCATAAAATATTTGTAACTAAGATATATATATTTATCCTTTATCCTAATAAACTCGTGACGAATCCTCTATCATATAATATTTATTTTGATGTGTGTGTTTCAGTACCCCAGTCATTTGTGTTTCAGGATTGTCAATATCATATATTATATTATAAAATTGTAACTCGCATTAGTCGTAACCCAATAATTTTCGGTTATGCTATTGCAAGCTGTAACAAAGTCTGACTGCATACATGTATAACTTGGGTTTTTTCCGTATGCAAAATTTTAACTTTTAAATAAATAATATTTTGTTGGTCCATTATGTTGTTTTGCTGTTTTTGACTAATTATTTGGTGCCATTTCACACAAAATCGAAGTTGGCAGTTAGTAGTAAATACTATATATACGGCTCGTCAGGTAAAATGGAAATAACAGTTGACAGGTATTATGGGTATCAATAACGATATGCTGCACAATAACATGTTCTGAATTTCAAACTGTCCAAATAAAGTTTAAGAAAAACAACTAAAACCCCACACTGCTTTTATGCTATAGTCGATTCGTTTTCTGTATACTGGTATGAAATGACTAGGGTACGAAATGACTGGGGTACGAAATGACTTTTCACAATGGTACGAAATGACTAGGGGACGAAATGACTTTTTGCAATGGTACGAAAAGACCAAGGTACGAAATGACCAGGCAGCATGGTACGAAATGGATGGTACGATATGACTTGGGTACGAAGTGACTATGATTAAGGCTCGAAACAACACCTGCAAAAAGCAATATGCAGTGCATTTTTTAGACCTAGCAAGTGGAATAGAAACTGACCTGCTAAAACCAACTAAAAAGATTGCAGGTCATTTTAAGATACAGATATATGTACGATTATCTCAGCTTTTATTTAGCTTATGATTCTATTACAATTTAAGTCTATAGTGCTTTAAAATACATCCTCCCCTCACTCTATGCCATCTTATTTCCAGCAGACTATATTATTTTTAAGCAGGCCATATTTATTTAGGCTTTCTATTTTGAAAAAAAACAACAGTAGGCCATATTTGACTATTTTGTTTCTTGTAGTGGGAATTTCCCTATTAGCTCAGTCGATAGAGTGCTATGGGTGTGTGGTTCGAATCCTATTGGTAGAGACTGATTTATCTGTTATATAAATAATAATAAAAAATTAATAAGAAATAAACAAACAAAACATGACACAGAAGTGGGCGAGGCAGTCGATGGGCCCATTGGACTATTTCTCATTCCAGCCAATGCACCACGACTCACTGGCGTAGGAAGTGGCAGGGGAGGTGGGCAAGGGGCACATGAGCCTCTTCCCCCACTTTTCTTGATCCAGTAGCAGCAGCAATGGTTTATATATATTTATATTTATATATATATGTGTGTGTGTGTGTGCCCCACTTTTTGGCACCTTCCTACGCCACTGCTCGGACTCATATACCAAAGGCTGTGGTATGTACTATCCTGTCTGTGGGATGGTGCATATAAAAGATCCCTTGCTACTAATGAAAAAAGACTGTCAGAATTACCTATGTCTGACATCCAATAGCCGATGATTAATAAATTAATGTGCTCTAGTGGTGTCATTAATCAAAACAATTTTTCTGCCTTTACTAGAAGAAGAATAAATATGCGCGTTTCGTTTATCAGTCAGTATTCTCGGAACCGGCGTGACGTCACACGGCCTAGTTACCGATCATCCGTGTCTTTGGGGGTGAAGCAAAGCCTTAGTGATTACTGTTTTATATAGAATAAAGTTATCATATTAACTTTTTGCATGCCTTGCATATTGTCATTTATTTTTTGTAGCTATCACATAGTTGCAGCATGTCTTACGAGTATTATAGCAGCTTGGGTTGTCATATAAGAGAAACAAACAACGGGAATATGAATTAGTAGAGTCTATATTTATTACAGACATGTTTTCGTATAGCTTATATTGTCGAGGTGACCTGACTAGAGGCAGGTTGGGCAGAACAATTTTTGTTGATGCAATTTTAAGGTAATATTAATTATAAATTTTAACAACTTTGAAATGATAAGATAATTATTAATATAATAATTATGATGTGGGCTACAAAATATATAATTTGTATGTATAATAATAAAATTTATATGCATGATTCAAGATAATTATTTTTATGATTTAACATAATTATTTTATTTCCAAATAGAATGTAATAATTAAACAATTGCAAAGTTGTTACTTTACAACTTTAAATTACAGTATTATTATTGTCATTCTTATTATATAGATGTATTGGCAACAGTGAAAATGTTCCACTGAATACATTCTTTTATTCTTTAAAAAAAAAATGTTTCTTGAAATAATGAAATGATTTTGTTTTTACAGATTGTGAAATTATCTCATGATGTTGGCCTTCCTTACCGGTTGAATGCAGGCGAAAAGAAAATAGCAATAATAAAATATAGGCAACCTCAGACCTTGTCATCTAAGGGGAGTTATATCTCTCTCTAGCTACCCATCACTCCCCTGAGATTAGTTCAAGGAGAATAATATATAGCTCCCTTTGGCATGTGAATATTAATATTTTAAATTGTCCCCCATAATCTAAGTTAGGGTAGCAATTAATAACTCCCATATTATTTTCATGTCACGGTCTACAACTTATTAAAACATAGTGTTACCTCATCGAATAAACATATAACTGTTTTAATAATAGGGTTTAACATGGTATATTTATTAATAAAACAAAAACTTACTTGAGTAAATAATGTTTAACACACACATGCATATATATATATATATATATATATATATATATATATATATATATATATATATATATATATATTAGTGTCGTTTTATACCTAGTCAGTGGATATTGCATTTTGTCTTGGGCTGTATTGGAATTATTGCAATTAAAATTTAAGTAATATGTACAAAACTAATTTTTCATAAGATACAGGTGAAGAAAGGAGATGGGGCAATTATCATGACTGTTAGTAAACTGATCTGTATCAATATGCCTTCTGCTAGACTACACATATTTAACTTACCTCTTGTATAGATGCACTTATGTAGCATATTCTAGGAAAATGTATAAACGAGATGGTTAAATGCCATATTATTCTCCATGTGAAACAGTGTTTTTTAGAAAGGAAAACAAATATCAAATATGGCGATCACCATTCATTTTATTGCAGATAATTGCTGAAGCAGATTGTGTGCACACATGTGCACACACACACACACACACACATAAACTGAAGAACTGCAGAATACCATAAAATGACATGTAGATGCAAAAAGGTAAGTCCTTTAACTTGAACAGAAGCAAAATCTACAAATGTGCCACAACCACCAAATTACATCGATTCATAACAGAGTAAATTAAAAAAAAAAAAACAGAAACACATATATATATATATATACAGCTCTGAATACAACTGAATACAACTTTCCGTATTCAACTCAACTGCCGGAACTATACCGTATTCAACGCTACTATTTATAGCACATGGTTATCGGCAATGCCCTTCGCGATATCGAGGGGTTAGTGCCAGAACCACTTATCTTCTTTCTACTTCAATCTGAGAAAACCGCACTGAAAACTTTGGAATGCACTTAAAAATCGGAAACTTAATTTTTGCTAAATATTTTGCTTTTAGATGCTAGCAGTTATTTGTTTTAGTATAAACCTTAAAGGTTGTGTCTGCTAATAATAATAAATCATGATGTAATTTGATGAAGAACTATTTAATTTATTCTGGCTCCTGGAACTTGAACACAAACAGCTCCAACCAGCATGCCAGAGCATTTTATTTTAGAAACAGTTTTTCTTACATTCCAGCATATGTGACACATTGTGTGAAATCTAAGTCAAGAATAATGTTATCTTGCAGTGAGTCCACGTGACATACAGTAAACGTTTAATTTCACAGCAGCTCTGAGACACCTAATTGGGTCTGTGTTGTTAATACTTTGAAAATGTACTGGCGGCAGGAAGTAATTGTAAACAATAACAAATTATCTTTGGATGGCAGACACTGGAAATGGTCATGGGTGTTTCCAGCTGTGTGTACAGTAACCTTATCCTACAATGAGATGGTGAATTGGGCTCCCTGGTATTGTAGCAGGTTCCTAGAAGCTCTTAACAACTTTAGAAAAACAATTTGTCAAACAAAGCAAAGCCTTAAAATCAGTTATAACAGATACATTTGTTATACTAATTAAATACGAAATGTAAGCTATCAGAGTAAACTGCTCCATCTGTAGTGTTGAGCTACTGACTGAATTAATAATCAACCGTTAAAATAAGTTAATACATTTAATGATTTTTAATACACAGTAATTTAACAAAACAAAATGAATACAGGGCCAGTAACTATTTTTCCTTAAAAGTTTTCATTCGTTCTAAAGTGTCTACATTTTGACATGTTCTAAAACAAATGTTCTTCAACTTAATGATTTAAACAGCAATTTAGAGAGAATAAAATGACAAATATATTTACAATCAATGTGTAATAATTCCTAGCAGAATGCGCATTTTCGTAGGTTTTACAAAAATCTCATCGTGTGTAAGATGTTTGCATGTAACATAGGTCAGATGTTACTGAAACAATGTTTAGAAGTTATATGTGATAAAAACTTATTAAAATAATATGACATTAGCAAATAATTACCACAATTCTACTGTCCCTTAATTCATTTTGTTGAGTACATTTTAAATATGCAAGTAATACTACTAAAGGTACCCGTGTTGAAACCAAAATCTATTGATCGATATACTTTAAATTGCACATATATGCACTGGCGTATCCGGGTAGCCAGGGATTGGGCACAAGAGGACCTTGCCTTCTCGAATATACCTCTTTTTTCACAATACCAACTTTTATAATGCATGTCACCCCATAACATGTGTAAAAGCAGTGCCCTCTATCTCCACTTCACCCCCAATAAACAATCCTGGCTACCCTACCACTGTTGGCGAAATGCAAATGGTCAACAGTCAAATTCACAAAATTAGATTTCATTGTTGATAATGTAAATATTTTGTAATAAAACATTTATCTGATAAAAACAATGTATCGATTTACTCAGGCAACACATATAACGTGTGGTACCTTGCATTTTATTTTAGCAGCAAAACGTAGGGCGTCTCGTGGCATTTGAGATAAAAATAAATGTGTTAATTAGAAACCCCCTATTTTGTAGAAAGTAAAGTTTGTATTTTTAAATTTTGCAGTTGTACATTAAATGGAATTAATTTACTGGGATAGTTTTAACATGTTATGTGCACAAATATTTCACAAATTGCGTGCTAATTATTTGAGTGATTATAAAAGTGTTTTGGTCATGTTGGATTCTGGTTTTATGTTCTACTTGTAGTATTATTAGCACCAGTGTACAGTACACAGGAGAAGGGCTGGTAGGTGTTTTACTATGGCTAATGAATTGTTAAAATCACATATTCCATGTTCAGTGCATTTTTTTTTTTTTTTAAATCCTCAAACTCTTGGCATTTGGTGCTTGTGGATAGTTGTGTATCAACTTTTAACTGTTATTTTTGTTCCCCTAAGAATTCAATTTGGCATAGGTGGGAAGGTGTGTGTGTCCCGCCATGATCGTGACTATGTGGATCTACAAAACAAAGCTGGCTATGACACAGCACAACTCGAAACAAATCCGGCAAGTGATATCTTAAAATCTGAGCTGTATTATTATCACATCTTAAGCCAGTGTCTTTCCGCAACGTTAATTTTTAATCCAGACCCCGGCAACCTGATCTGGAAGTTGTTTAAATCATAGTTATCACAGTATTTAATGTACAAGTCCTGGGCACTGGTTGAAGTAAAATAAAAGGCGATGGGTCCACTAAGGGCGATCAATCATATATCCCATCACATCTGCCTGTACCACTAATCTATGCTGACATGGGTGATATACTGCATGAGTGTACAGGAATGAACTACTCTGCTAGTCTTATCATATATAAATTGCAAATACATTGCGGTAATTGTAGATTAAAAATAAGACATTTTCAGGTATAGTTTCATGTTTTGATTGTCAATGTTTTGAAAACATTTTAATTTGTTAATTGAATAAAGACTGTTGATTAAAATATTTAATAAATTGATGTTATAATAATGAAAACAGTGAATGCCATTAAGTACAATAAGACCAGGTGTAAAACATATCTAAATACAGTTTAATGCATTTGTCATCAGCATTGAGCTGGTGCGTGATTAAGTATAATGTTTGTCTAATGCGCTCGTAGAATGATATACATGTACACACACACATTTTATTTAAATAGCAGTAACCACTTTGTTATAATGACCAGAGATCCCTCATCATTGGAACATCTGAAATGTTACAATTATTCCAGTTAATGTAGTAATATCTAGATATTTTAGCCCAGAAAATATGAATGTGCATACATTTCAACTACTACAATGAACAATATTTATTATTAGTATGCATATTTATTTTATGCCATTTATATAAAGGGGTCGCTTCTTCTAACCAATTAGTTATAATATGAACTACCATGAACGGACTCCGATTTAAAGAAAAAATACTTTACCTTTATCTACTTATTCATGTTCAACTATATGTCAAATATTATATAATGTCTATAAAATATACAATGACTAGAAAAGTTACAATCATGTGATGATGCCTTTGAAATAATATAAACTAATTTCCCTCTGTGCTAAGTAAATTAAAATATTTTATTGCATATGGTCATAAAACATTTATCATCTTTGGGCCCGCATCCTTTTTACAATAAACAATTCCCAGGCATTTTCTTTTTAAATTGCAACTTAACTTAATTTTTTATATAATATTCAAATTATCTACAAAATACAGACATAGCTCGACCATAATTTTTAACTAAGGTTGTTGCATATGGGAACCATGTTTAAAAGAAACAAACAAACAAACAAACAAACAAAGGAATTTTATATTTAATGACAAACTCAACACAACTACACATGTACATGTATGTGGTGTCAGACATGTAGTTAATGACCACAAATATATTTCAGAGAGGAAACTATGGGCAACTATTTTTTTTCATTAGCACCAAGGGATCTTTAATATATGCATCATCCCACAGACAGGATAGTATACTACTCAAAAGAATTTAAGGGTCAAAAATTTATAACCAAATAAGTTTCAGAGTGTATTAGATTGATGATGTAAACTACACCAAATTTTTTATTTATTGTTCCATATTTACAAAAAAACACAAATAAACGTAACTGTATACAAGAAAGTCACATGACATGCTGTCAAAGTTGAAGGTTGTCAAACATGGATTTTACACATCAGAACATTCGTTTAATAGTGTGTGAATCCACCCCTGGTGCGAATACACTCGACACATCGTTGCCTCATGCTGTTGATCAGACGTCTGAAGAACTCTTGGGGAATGGCCTGCCACTCTGCCATAAGAAGTTGACCCAGATCATGAAGGTTGGCCGGAGGGGCATGGTTATTCCGAACTCTCCTGCCTAATTCGTCCCAGGTCTCTATTGGGTCCAAGTCAGGCGAATATGCTGGCCAATCCATCCTGGCGATACCTTGTTGTCTGAGAAAGTGCGTTACCACCCTAGCGCGGTGGGATCTGGCATTGTCATCCTGCAGAACTGCCCCGCCGCCAATCTGCTGAAGACCTGGGAGAACCAACGGCCGGATAATCTCATTCAGATAGCGGATTCCATTCAGATTGCCATCCACCACATAGAGGGGGGTCCTGTGGTGGATAGAGATGCCGCCCCACACCATGGCCCTGCCACCACCGAACCGGTGATGTTGTCTAACGTTAACGTCAGCGAAGCGCTCCCCAGGACGTCTGTAGACACGAACCCGACCGTCGTTGAACTGGAGACTAAACCTGGACTCATCAGTGAACATCACTCGACCCCACTGAACACGTTGCCACCGCAGATGAAGCGTGCACCAGTGACGTCTGGCCGTTCTGTGACGTGGTAGGAGTGGTGGTCGAACAGCCTGGCGACGGCAGCGTAGATTATTGGCTCTCAGACGATTGCGTATGGTTTGATCAGACACTCGAGTTCCAGTCGCAGTCCGCAGATTGTCACGTAATCGGCGTGCAGTGGTTGTGCGTTGACGTAGAGCCATATTGGTGATGTACCGGTCCTCTCTATTTGTAGTGCTTTGGGGTCTTCCCGAACGTGGACGATTTCGAACAGAATTCGTTGCTTGGTACCGTTCCCACAGTCGGCCAACGACACTCTGACTGACACCAAGTCTCAGAGCAACATTTCTTTGCGTATTGCCATCCTGAAGCCAAGCAATAGCCCTTCCTCGATCTTCGATAGTCAGTTGAAGTCGTACCATTGTCGAATTTGGAGTGTGCACCGTACACGAACGCAAGCTCCAATTATACAGAAATTCAGCATTGGGAACATGGAATACACGTGCAAAGCGTGCAAATGAAGCGCTTTGTGAAAAAGCAAGTTATGGGCACTTAGCAGACCTTTCGCTTTCGCCCTAATTTATGTGCAAATGTAAGCATGTTTTCGCCATTAGAACTAGTCGACAGTGTCAATGACAGTGGATTTTAATTCATTTATGGGTTGCTTAGACCCACTTTCGTCAAAATGGAACAATACCATGCGTGACATTATGGTCTAGCTAATATAATTGACATTCAGAAAATAATGTCGAAAATATTGTCTGACCCTTAAATTCTTTTGAGTAGTATACATATCATGGTCTGTAACACCAGTTGTGAAGCACTCGCTGGGACGAGAAATAGTCCAATGATTCCACTAACAGGAATCGATCCTAGACTGACCGTACACCAGGCTAGCACTTTACTACTGGGCTACGTCCTGCCCCCGACAAATTAATTTAATTATATTATTTTTTCTCAAATACACATTATAATTATTCAGACTAAAATAAGGAAAACAACTTTCCTGTTTAACTAGTTTCTCTGTCTCTGTTCAGTTAATATTTTCTCAACTGCGTGTTTCTTCTGTAAAACTAAATGAACTCTGCAATCACTTCTGATTAAACTATTTACATAACCGACATTTATTCAGCAACTAGTTAACAACACACACACATTCCAGATGTCTATCCACTACACACTTCCAGCTCCCCACCCCCATTGGCGGCAGTCCATCTCAGATTACCACCAACGGACTGGACATTGTCATGCGTAAACAATTACGTCTAGCTACTTCTGCCAGCGTTGTTATTTCTTTGTAAGCCAAAACACCCAGCCAGAGATAGTTTACATAAAACACCATTGCTGGATGTAAACACTTAGAGCTAGCATGTGCCATTAGCGTGTCATGTGGTATGGCACCTAGGATTCAATCTCCTCAGACAGTTTACAGCCCACAACAATCCAGTGTTTATTCAGTGGAGCGATGATTTATGGAGGCACATTTAATATAAACTTAAACTTTTCAGCAACGAATAATTCCATGAACATCAATAAAAGAAAACACACCGATGACGACGACACTGAGTGAACAATTCTTGACATTTTTCTTCGTTGATAAAACTGGCACGCCGAAGGTTTTCTGACGTATTACGAGCAAATTAAATATTATATTGTTCGTGAATTTTAGCTATTACATTGTCTTTAAAAGGCATTTCAAACAATATCATTAAAATTATAGGGAACTTTTCACTCGTTCTTTCTTATTTCTGTTTATTGTTTAAATAGAACTATATTCCTATGTGTAATAATTGGTGGTTCTTTGGTCCACGTAGTAACACAGCTGACCTAGTTGTGTAAATTTTGAAATTCCAATTTAGGGTATGTAATAAATACAAAACTACATATATGTGGTTTTCTGATTTCTGTATTCCACGAGTGTATTTCCTGCCGGAAACCCCCTGCGGCATGGGGGTTTCCTGCAGGAAATACACTCGTGGAATACAGAAATCAGAAAACCACATATATGTAGTTTTGTCTATATATATATATATATATTAAACACATGTATGCGTATATATGTATGTATCCAAGATACAAGTATACCTTCATTGTTTAATACATTATACATTGGGGCTATTACATGTCCGCAGGTACAATATCTGGAGTGAGGTAGGGAGCAAAATCTTGAGTAGTAGGGACAATCTTGGTAGGGGGGGGAAGCCATATTTATATATTAAGTAGTAGAAAACCTATATTTTCGTACTGCAGGCCTGCTACAGACACATTTGCACACACCAAATGGGAAGATAACTGTAATCTGAGGCCAGCTTCACCGCGTCACGCGATAAACAATGGCGGATAAGGCCGAAGTACCCGTATGTTCGGTTCCGAGAATATTACTTACCGGCGTTTTGTGAATTTGTGTCCACTCGGAGTTCTTGCAGGCCGACACCACTTGTAGTGACAAATTTACTAGAAATTGGCGACTTCCAGTTGCCGTAAGGTGAAACAGCCATTTTAACCTGTGTTTAGTATAACTCTTGGTCTATCGTAGTTCAGGTCTATCGTGACTCGCAATGAATTACTGACGCCACTTGACCGGTAATAATACGTGCTGATTATCATGCAGTTGACGGCAAATGTATAAACACAAAGAAAAACGGTTTCTAGATGTTTCGTGTCCAAACCCGTTCGTACCATACCGTTTCGTAACCAATTAAATAATGTCATACATTACACCTAACATTTTTTTTTTTTTTTAAATACACAATTATAATTGTAGATGACCACAATCCGGAAATATCATATGTCCGCGCATGTAGACTGCCGTTTGACTGATTATTTTATGACAGACAGCATTATATCGGCTGAAGTTGATAGGAGACAGACAGCATGTATGATGTAGTTTACAAATATGTGTAACTTTCAGGCCTGTAGAACGACATCTCAAGTGAGGGTGGGGGACACTGTCTTTGAGGGGTCGTAGTTATGGTATGGCATCCGTCCGCCCGTTCGCCCGTGCATGCATTCGTAAACTTGTCGTTTCCGGAGAATACTATTTTTTGTATAAATTCATATAGGATCATCAAATCAAACATGCGAGTCAACTTGGGTCATATTTTTCAGAGAAAACTACACGAATTAAAATTTGTTTTGTTTAACGACACCACTAGAGCACATTGATTAATTAATCATCGGCATTTGATAAAATTTCTGGGGGCGGGACATAGCTCAGTCGGTACAGCGCTCGCTTGTTGCGCGGTCGGTCTGTGGTCGATCCCCATTGGGCTATTTCTCGTTCCAGCCAGTGCACCACGACTGGTATAGCAACGACCGTGGTATGTGCTATCCTGTCTAGGGATGGTGCATATAAAAGATCCCTTGCTGCTAATCGAAGAGTATACCATGAAGTGGCGACAGCCGGTTTCCTCTCAATATCTGTGTCCGACGCCATATAACCATAAATAAAATGTGTTGAGTGCGTCGTTAAATAAAACATTTCCTTTCCTTGATAATTCTGACTCGTATAGTCATCAGAGGAAACCCACTATATTTTTTCATTAGCATATATTTTTTATATATGCACTTTCCCACATACAAAGCACATACTACGACCTTTAACCAGTTTTGGTGCACTGGTTGCAACGAGAAAAAAACCAATCCGTTGAATGGATCCACCGAGATGGTTCGATCCTGCGACGAAAGCACCTCAGGCGAGAGCTCAACCGACTGAGCTAAATCCCCCCCCCCCCCCTACTACATGAGTGACCGTTAGATACATTTATATCAGATTATGTACGAGTTGTTTTAAAATGTACCTAACGAGCGAAAGGGCATCACAAATAGCAGTTTCAGATTAATTTATACACCAGAGCTATCAATTTCTGTATGCCTATATTTTTTATTTAAAACTGTTTAAAAGAAATAATTGGCCTACACTTTGTTAAAGGAAATTATTTCTTTAAACAATTTTAAATAACCCATATCTATATCTATATATATATATATATATATATATATGCATATATATATACATATATTATGTACATATAGATACACATACACACATATATATATATATATATATATATATATATATATATATATATATATATATATATTATATAAACATTTGTTTCAAATGAACAACCAGTAGACAATATATAGACAGTAGTTATATATATAACACATCAGACTTGTCTACTGGTTTATTTGTAAGGCTTTTCATCAACAATAAATTTAAGCAAGTATCTTATTAGAAAACTTTACAAAAACTTTAAAACTATTAATTTTATCAAGTCCTTTTTTATTCCTTAAACTTGCTGATATCGGATACATATTAACACATTGTATTAAAATGGAGGAACCTAAATTTAGTTTCCATACATGTTCCATGACCACACATACATTGCTCCCTTTAGCTACAGCTAGTACAGAACTTAGCCTTTTAAACCGGATACATCTCAAATTTACTTGGTCCCTCACCTTTGCGGTTCCATCTTCAGAACATTTTGTAGCATTATTTTTTATATATATATACAGTACATAAAATTGCCATTATTATTTTAATCGCCTAATCCCATGCAGGCCAGGACATAGTTTAATATGCAGTCGATCTACGATTGATTCCCGTTGGTGGTCCTATAGGGCTATTTTTCATTCCAGCCAGTGCTCTACAAGTGGTGTAACAAAGGCTACACTATTTATTATCCTGTCTGTGGGCTGATGCATATAAAAGATCCCTTATTGTTAATCGGAAAGAGTAATCCATTGTGTGACAGCAGCAGGTTTCCTCCCTAATATTATCTGTGTGATCCCTAAACATGTACGACTCTATATATCCGTAATTAAAATGACTTGAGTGCATTGTTAAATAAAATATTCCTTCCTTTCAAATCTAAAACAGTGTCAGTTACCTTTGACAAGAGGCACAGTTTCAAAGGCTATCACTTTCAACCTGATTAATAAACCAGTTTAAAACAACAAATTACTGTAAATGGTAACAATACATTGTTTTAATTTAAGACACACATTAACACAATGCAAATATCATTTGATCATTGGTTTATAATGATAATAGAAAAAGAAAATAATAAATATGTGTTGTCTATTGTTTCTCGATATAATTTTATTGATTTTGTAAAGTCTGTTTTTATTAGAAAATAGAGATCCTGGTAAAAAAAAAAAGGATTAAATCCAAGTGTTATCAATGTCATCATCACATACTGAATAGCACCAATAATATTGCATATGGTAGTTTGGAAAGTCAGTGAAAAAGGTTCTGGTATCCTTCTTATGCACAGAAACATGAGATACTGTAGAAAAGAATCGCTGAATCTGATACCAGTGTTCTCCTTAGCATCCCTTAATTCACCCTAAAACTTAAACGCCCTTAATTCATCGTGAAAGGCCCATTTTTCATCCAAGAGTTGCCGGTTCTCTTTTTGTCCATAAACAGGGATCACTGATACCTAGAAAAAAATATGAAAATTGGTAAATTTCTATGATATATAAGTATGAAAGTTTTATATTGTGTACATATTAGTACTAGTAACTATAGCATTTTTTGACTGTATCATGTAAGCCCAAGATGTTGGTCAAGGACATATATATTGAATATTATTGAAATATTTGAATACACATAAATGTATTTGTGAAGACATATTGACATCTGTCACTGATGACAATAATACTTATAAATACAATCAGCTCCCCTTTTCTTTCTTTATTTGCTGCAAACAAATTCAGATAACTTATATAATAAATGCATGTAACATAATTTATGTTTTTAATAAAATATGGTGGCTATCACCAACTTGTGGATCAATATCCAGTTTTATTATTATTATTTATTTATTTTTAATCCCACCCTGAAATGTTTATACCTTTTATTTTATTATTAAAAAATCAACTTACACATTACAAATACACCTGTGGATCACTTCTTCAATAAAAAAAAGAGTAAAACATTATAATTAACATATAATATAATTAATAAATGGAAATATTTCAGAACCATTTTCATATGAAACAGTATATATATGCTTGATTGCACACACACACACACACCTCCCTGTTATTTAATTAAAAATATAAATACTCCAGCCACCTACATATTTTATGGCATAATACAATATAAAATTAATTCAGATTTTTGTTTTACCCACTATAATGGATCTGTCTATACAAACAAAAAGTTACATAAAACGTTGTTTGTCGATTGACTGGGTAGGCCTACTGTTCACAGGGTATCTTAGTTCACCAAGGTAAACATCTACGGTCCGTTTTTTAACATTTTGACATTTATTGGACCCGATGTTTACAATGTTAATAGCAAAAACAAGCGTGCGTTTTCCGCCCAGATTTCAGGCGGAATCGATACAACCATGGAATTAATTATTTCTTGGCGAAATATGAGATGTACTAACAAATATAAACACTTACTGTATAAAGAAAACCTCCCGACTTACGTTTTACGTATAAATAGACAGTTTGTCCAAATAGTAATCCTGCATTAATCCAATTGTCAGTTACGAACAAAATCTCGAATATTCCCGCCGGCCATTATGTGCATATTTAAAATGTGATTGAAAACTGTTGGCGGAATCGGATTATTTTTATTATTCGTCTCTGGTTCACGAGTTTCTCCACGATAATAATAATAATAATAATAATAATAATAATAAATAAACTAATTAATGAATAATATTTTTTTTAAATCAGTTAATAAATAATAAATTAATTAATAATAACAACTAAATAATATAATAAATAAATAAATAATTAATACTTAATAAATAATAATATAATAGTAAATTACTGAATAATGTTAGTAATTATAATAAATAACATAACAAATAAATTATTGATTTAATAATAATAAATTAATTATTGATTTAATAATAATAAATTAATTAATTAATTTAATAATTAATTTAATTATTAACTAAATGAAAACGTGTTTTTTTTCATTTATAAATGTTTCCATTACACACACACACACGCACACACACTTATATACACACAAGACAGAGGGGGGTTGGGGGAGACAGACATAGAAAGATGAAACGGGGTAGCAAGAGATCACACATTTGCTTGTTTCTTGTTGTTTTCTTGTTAATGTGCATTATTCGTTATTAATGTGCTTTATTCGTAATTTAGTGTGCTTACCCATGTTTAACACACACTGGTATGAGGCAGTTGTCTCAAGCAGCAATTGTCACCAAGTCACACTTATGAATTAATTACATTCAACAACAGTTAATATTCAAATGGTTACGTAGGAATCAAAATACACATTGGTTTAGCCAATGTGCAGACAGGCACAAGGCAGTTATCACAAGCAGTCACAGTTATACATTAATTATTACAATAAATGTTCATCTGGTTACTAGGCAATCCTCAACAACACAGTTCATGTTAAATTAGTCAAGTAGGAATAAATTATCACGAACAGCAGTTGTCATCAACAGTATGAATGAAACACATCAGTGCAATACAACTGTTGTTGAGGATAACCTCGCAACCATATGACAATGTTTTGTAATTAATGCATAAGTGTGACTTGATGACAATTGCTGCTTGTGATAACTGCCTTGTACCTGTCTGCACATTGCCTAAACCGATGTGTACTTTGATTCCTACTTAACTGTTTGAACATTAACTGTGTTGTTGACAATTGCCTCACAACCATATGAACATGTTTTGTAATTACAATGCTGTGCAGATTTGTTATGTAACTACATATGACTTATAGTACAATTTTTGAAAGTAGTTAAATTAATGTTTCAAGGAATAAATTAGATGGAGCTGACAATCATTATAACATTTTAGATTTACATGTATAAAATATTTTCAACAGCCAGTTTAACTTTCAAATTGTTTTTCCCCCATTTCTTTGTGTGTCTATTCACCTTTCCCCAGAACTTGCTATAAAAGATTAATATAAATATTATGAAAGATTAATGAAACTATTATAATCAATGATTTTTTAGGTTGTGGGGTTGGGCGCTGTGCATGTTAATTACAAGAAATTTATATTAATTCTTTTTTTTTTTTAATTAAATAAAAACCCTAAAATAACTAATAACCAGTAATTATAGCTAAAAAAAAAAAAAAATTAAAACAAAAAGAAGAGTAAAAATTAATAATAAATAAATAAATAAATAAATAAAACCCTTAAAATAACTAATGACCTACAATGATAATTAAACTAAGATTTTTTTTAAAGAAAAAAAAGAAGAGAAAAACCTTTGAAACACATGTAAGCAATGGCCTGTAATAATAATATTTTAAAAAAATACTAATAATTTTTAAAAAAGTAAATAAATGAAGGCCTTAAAATAAGTAATGACCTGTACTGACAATCATTATTTTTCTAATAATAATAAAAAAGAATAATACACCCCAAAACTTGAATGTGATATTATTATTAATAATGCATATAATGCAACCCACACAAAGCACATATATAGAAACATAAATAACAAAATAAATAATCAATTCCATTCAGTTCAACAATATTTCTTTTTATTGCTTGATACGAATAATTCTCGTTCCGCAATATTTTCATTCCGCATTTTCGATGTGCCAGGATAAAAATAGCTTTCAAATGTCTAAATGTGTCATCTTCAAACATCTAATCCTGGAAAGGTTACCAAAGGTATTGTACTTAATATTTTTGTCTGAAATTTATTAAAATATGTTGTTGTACGTGTTGAGGCTCTTAAATAATGCACATATGCCTGATTTTATTAAATCGTGATTGCAAATGGAAAATTCGATCCAATGGATAAACGTTACGGCACAGCAATAAACATCACAATAATAAATATCGTGCCGGAGACGTTTATCTTGATGAACTAAGGGTATCTTTGTTTCCATGTCAGTTTGGTGGGGGCTTTTATTATTATTTTTTATTTTTATTTTTATTATCTTTTCAATTTTCATTTCAATAAATACTGACGTGTATTAGTATTACGAATGAATAACATACAACAAACCTTGTATAAAATGACGATCTCCGTTGTGGGATGGGCAAAGTTGATTGTTGTCAGCTTTAACTGTTTAACGTTTCGCTTCCACTGTATTTGATGAAACTAATTTCATAATCCTTACTACAGTGACTTGTGCATCTAACAACAACGTATGAAATTACCATGACAAAATACCATTCATCAAAACTAGTCTACACTGATTTAATTGACGGAAAAACATTCGCTTGTTCATTACTACTAATGCCAGTATTGTCAACTGGTTTCTTGCCTACCAGCGCTCACGCGGTATCACGTGATCAAAACATGTGACGTCACCGTGGCTTCTCCTATTTGTTTATATTTGAAACTAAATCCAGCATCCATTTATTTACAAATAAATTTAAACTTCTTGTATTTATTATTTATTTTATTTTACTTAACATTTATTATTATTATTATTATTGTTATTATTATCCCCCCTGGCCCCCCATTCCGGATGGGGAAGTGTGATTGCAGTTTTAGTAAAACACTCAACTCGTTAAAAATAAAAGACTGTGTAGGTTGCACTATACCAATTAATTTCCGGCTGGGTCGAAGTTCAACTTTTGATAGAGAAGTTAACACCACAAGTCCTGTGATTGGTTATAAATGTGAGTGTGTTGGTTGTAAAAAAAATTAGTTTCATCTGGGCTAAAAATGTATGCAATTTTATTTGATGTAGTACCACCGTGTCAAGTAGCCTTGTGCTTGGAACATGTATGGGGTACCTGTAAAAAAAAGTACTAAAATTTTGTGCGAAACTAGGGGTGTTGCAGAAACATCTGGTTATACCGAAAATGAGCCATGAAAGGTACCATTTTCTGCAGTTAATACTTTGAGGTAGGCGTTGTAGTACTGATATTTATGGGTCACAGTTTGGTTGATATATTGCATATAGTGTTTTTAAACACAAACGTTAACATGGTCGCCTATGGGATTTGAATTGGTATAGTCCAACCTGTATGATGGAGACTAACTCGTTTATTATAAAACATGTTCTTTGCAATAATCCGAAATACTGAAGACATAAAATATTGTCAACATATTAATTAGTTTTGTAAAATAAATAAAATTTGTAGAAGCAATTTCAACATACATTAATACATAATTATGCTCATATTATAACAAATTCATGAATGTGTATGGTTATTTTTTGTTTTGTTTCGGTTTGTTTTTTTGTAAATCGTCAGGCATACTTTTATAGGTTACAGCTTTCACGCTTTCCTTGGTGTAGACTTCTTCAAGTTCAAGACACTACTTATAATGTTTACAAACATTAATATATTATCTATGTATACGATTTGACATCTTTACGGAATGGTTCTATGCTTACTCCTGTAAGTTTAGACATTGTGTTAAGCTCATTGACCTCGTGTGCTGTTGCTCCGGCATTTACCGTAAATCCTTGAATAAAGGCTTTCCTTGACTGAGGTCGACGACAGTCACTTTTCGCACCCTTGTTTTGACGGCTATTATATATAACGGGCGCAGCCATTTTGTACCATCCCAGTGAATACGCCCTCTGGTGGTTACGTAATACCTAACGTGTCACGTCAGGAATTAGTCTTCGAATTGAAGAAACAAAACATACCTGATTTTTGCGGATGCATCGCAATGTTCTGTAATAATATCTATCCCAGTAACACAGCAACGTGTATATGTGGTTTATTTTTCAATACAAAATAAACCACCATTGTCAAAGTGTTGAAATAACTGTATTATATTTTGTATATAAATTAACCAACGAACTGAAATAATAGTTGGAGTGTTTTCTTGCTTGACGTCACAAAAATGAAACAAAATGGCTGCCCCCAGTTAGCAGGAATAATCACGTTTTTTTATTAATTCTAAAATTACGCGTTTTTCATTTGTTAAAAGTGTCAGTATGTGTTGGTGGTCCGGGTATGCATCTTTCCAACACATGAGTTGGGAGTTTAGTCTACCTTTAATATGGAAACGTCATGTACCCAGTTTAATGTTATTGTAAGGAGATGCAAAGTGACATCATTAGAATGCTGATGTCATTCAAATTAAAAATTAGTTATATTATTACAGTACTTCGCCACATTAAAATAAAAACTGATCTGCTAACCTTGACCCCTGTCAAATTTCTATAACAAGCAGACAACGCTGTTTACAGGTTGGTATTTTTTAATTTTTCATAATTCTGGACAAAATATTAATTTTAAGTTTTAAAAGATGAAAGAAATAAAAAAGTACCTTTTGTCAGATATATCATATAAAAAAATTACCATTGGATATGTTTTATTTATTGTGTACAATGCCAAAATAATGGTCTGAAAAGTGACTGTCGTCAACTTAGAGGCCTGCCTTGATTAAGAGACCAGATCTCAGAACGTCGCAAAATAAATGGAGCTCCGTGGTCTAATGGATAAGCTGCTGGACAATCAAGCTGACAACAGTGGTTCAAATCCCGTCAAAGCTGGCTCACACATTCATTCATCCTTCTCATCTATCACCTTCTGCCTATCATTCTCATTATCTTAATATAAAAAAACCTTTATAATTTCTCCCACGATTTCGATCTGTTTCGACCCTTTCTGTCAGTTTCCTCCCGACTGTCTTCTGAGCTGTCCACAGCATCGCTTACCTGTGTCAACTTCCTCCACGGGTGCAGTCTTTTTTGTATTTCCCTGCACCCACCTGGCATCCTCGTCCTCTGCCGCTATTAAAGCTGGTTTGACCCACGGCACTAACTAATGACTGCTGGTAGTAGGGGTGCATAGTAGGTGGTTACAAGTGCCTCTTAACAATGCCAGAAGTAACTACTGAACACTCCCCGAAGTGGTCAGACTAAGCCCACAGCTAAAAGCTGATGGGGAATGGCAGGTGTGTGGCACAGATAGCCACAAGAGACAAGCACCTGTTGCGGTTGGAGAGATAAGGACTGGGATGTGGATGTGGACAGCGAAAGAAGTTGAAAGATAGGAGGAGTTGCCAGATCGGGAGAAGAAATGAGATGGAATTCGTAGGAGAGAAAGGAAAGGGGTTAGTTTTTTTAAAAATGGAAGCTTGCCTTGAATAGAAGCCTGCCTATTTCTGCTATTCTAGTTTTGTCCGGTGATGATGACGTTGGCGACGAAGACGAAGTCTGTATTGAAATTGATATCGACAGCATCATCATCAGCATCTGGCCTGGTGTTTATAAAACTTTTAGAGTCTGGACTCGAGACTCTAATAAGACTGAGACTGTAATGTCATGACAATGTCATACAAATTTTATGTGTGTGATGTCATTAAAGATTGAAACGTTTTATAAGCACTGGCCCGGGAGTTGTCAGAATTAACTTTATTTTAACAGTGACAACATCAGCAGCTGTGAAAAATATAACTTTCTTTTAACAGCGAATGCATTGGCAGTTGTGGAAATTTTACTTTTTAAAACATTACATTAATTTTGGTACATTTGTATTTATTGTATGCCCGTTTTCTGGTTTTGTTAATAAAAGTTTGAACATATAATAATCTTGATCTTCAATACCACACAGTCTCTAAACAAAAGAATGTGAGATAGATGATCGACTTTGTTATCCATTAAAATACCGGTATGTTAGAAACTGCTGTATGAAACAAATAGAAGCTTGCCCTGAATAGAGGCCGGGTGATTTATTTGACGAATAATACTTTTTATTTCTTTTAATATTGAAAATTTAAACAAAATATTTTGACTAAAAAGTAAAATTATGAAAAATAAATAACGTCAATGTCCCTAACTGCGTTATTCTTCCAACTGCATTCAGTTTGTTTTCTTATGCATGGTTCGTGCAGTCAGCATCCGAATTGTTGTCGTCTGCTTTTCTTTCATATGTGAGGTTTTTTTTCACACATAGCTAGACCAGGATTTATGTTACACATGCAAGCCACAAGATTCCATCTATGCAAATAACATCTTTACACTATGTTTTACTACAAACTGTATAGACTTTTATTGGTTGATATACCGTACCTTTGTCAGACACCCACTGGCCAAATTTCCTTTGTGCTAGTACAGAGGGTGGGGTTATTAAATAAAAATCCATTCGTTTGTTCATTTATTCATTCTGTTTTTAAAAACTTTGTAAGTGGTACTTTAAAAACATTTTTTATAAAAAGAGGAATAATGTAAACTTTACATTTATGTCAATCTTAAAAACGTTTCTAAATTATGTTTCTCTTTGTCTTTCCAGAAACAATTAATTGACACTCGTCTGACGGCATTATGGACTATTTAAAGTCAATATTTGGTACGGGTGATCAGAAATCACCACTGTCATTTGATTCTAAACCATCTTTTTCCACTGAAAGTGTCCAGCCTTCTGCCTCCAGTTTGGTCACAGCGAAGCAGGACGTCTCATCCAATATTGTTACACCAGGACTGTCAAACAATGAGAAACACACTTTTGTCGACATGGTAACTGACACTGTAACCGAAGCTGGAGCCATCATAAAGCACTATATTACAAGAGTTGTGCCCCTTGAAGAAGGAGACTGCTTAAGCTGTAAGCTGATTGGTGTGTCAGTACTGTGGGGTGCTGCTAGTTTTGTCGTGATTCAGGGTAGAAAGGCACGAGAGAAATACACTGGCTTTAGGAGAGTTACTTTCTTCATTCATGTGGGATTCTTATCATCAGGTAACAATAAACATAACAATAAATGGCTTTAACACCCCACACCCAAAATATTAAAAAGCATCATCCACAACCTATCATTCTAAAGAGTCGTAGAGTCTAAAATCACGGGGGGTGTAGTGAAAAAAACAACTGTGTTTACAGTAAGATGGGGTCTTTCTTGAGATCGCCAAAACAACATTTGTAAACTTAATTGGCATTTGTTAGCTGGAAATGTTCTTCCCTGGAGGTTAGATGAGTTGATCTAAATATGTTGGGGTTGGTGTTTGTTTACCATGTATACATATACCTGTAGAAAAACAATATTAAATGGTTGTTAAAGGTAAAATCAGCAACGTTTAGGGTCTATCCTGGTGAACACTACAATAGGGGCGAGATGTAGGCCAGTGGTAAAGCGCTCGCCTGATGCACTGTCGGCTTAGGATCATTCTCCATCAGTGGGCTATTTCTCACGACTGGTATATCAAAGGCCATGGTATGTGTTATCCTGTCTGTGGGAAAAATGTAACAGTTACCTTTCTAAGACTGTGTCAAAATTACCAAATGTTTGACATTCAATAGTCAATGATTAATACATCATTGTGCTCCAGTGGTGTTGATAAACAATAAAAAGTTAATTGTCAGTTTATGTTAGATAAGAAATTAAAATCCACAGAATTCTTGTTTGTATTTTTCAGCAGTGCACAACTTAACACTAGCTGACATTCCCTTCTCCAGGTAGATACTGTTCCGTTAAGATTTGTTGTTATTTGGTTTACAAGCGAACTTGTTTGTGGTCATGAAGATGTAAACAAACATTATAATTATAAACCATTAATTATTATTCTACTTAATGCTCTGGGGGGTTTTCTTCTAATTTTTCTACAGGTCTGTTTGTCTTGGGTATGGCACGGTTATTGGACAAGAGTATTTTTGAGAAGGATAAAGGAAATAAAAAGAGTATTCTGGAAATGACAATTTCAGACCTGAAGGCAATCCAACAGATATTTAAAACACCAAGTAAAGACACAACCACAAGAGAGCATCCTGGCGATTGAAATATAGTCCTGAGTGTGTATTGTCTAAACTGTTTATAACAGACACTGATATATAGTCTTATGTGTGTATTGTCTAAATTGTTTATAACAAGCACTGAAATATAGTCCTGAGTGTGTATTGTCTAAACTGTTTATAACAAACACTGAAATATAGTTCTGAGTGTGTATTGTCTAAACTGTTTATAACAAACACTGAAATATAGTCCTGAGTGTGTATTGTTTAAACTGTTTATAACACACTGATATATAATCTTATGTGTGTATTGTCTAAACTGTTTATAACAAACACTGAAATATAGTCCTGAGTGTGTATTGTCTAAACTGTTTATAACAAACACTGAAATATAGTCCTGAGTGTGTATTGTCTAAACTGTTTATAACAGACACTGATATATAGTCTTATGTGTGTATTGTCTAAACTGTTTATAACAAACACTGAAATATAGTCCTGAGTGTGTATTGTCTAAACTGTTTATAATAGACACTGATATATAGTCTTATGTGTGTATTGTCTAAATTGTTTATAACAAACACTGAAATATAGTCCTGAGTGTGTATTGTCTAAACTGTTTATAACAAACACTGAAATATAGTCCTGAGTGTGTATTGTCTAAACTGTTTATAATAGATACTGATATATAGTCTTATGTGTGTATTGTCTAAATTGTTTATAACAAACACTGAAATATAGTCCTGAGTGTGTATTGTCTAAACTGTTTATAACAAACACTGAAATATAGTCCTGAGTGTGTATTGTCTAAACAGTTTATAACAGACACTGTGGAATTGCAGTTGATTTGTTTTCAGTTTCTGTGCAGTGTGGCAAAGCCACAAAACTAATAACTATTGTGTGAAAATTTCACCCAGTAGTCTTATAGACATGGGCAACAGGAGCAGGATTCAGATTTAACAGTGATGATGCATCAAATTGTTAATTGCCTTCTTCATATATCTTAAGGCCCAGAAAATTAAACCGTCTTATTTTGTGTTACTAATTATTGGTCGTCATACTTGAATGGAACTCCTGAAAGTTGTTTCGTTACAAAGATAAAACATCTTTCACTTCTTTATTTTTAATGGGTGTTGTTGAAGGTTGCCGTTTTGCCTTTCCTCCTGACCATAGTACCCAAACAAAACCTCCATTGGTCTAAGCCAAATGGCCTTACCCTTTAATTTGCCAAATTCGAGGTCAGCAGAAGTATTATATGAGATGACATCACCCACTGTGGTTCCCTTTGGAATGTTTGGGGCTTAAAATGATCTAAAATGCATCTTCTTCAATTGTCATACAAATTTAGATTTGTTTTTACACAGCGATAATTATTTTTATAAAGCAACAGTATGTTTAGTAATGTAAATTGATTCATGACTGTCACTAATAAAAACTTTGAAAGCAAAATGTCCTCATGAGAAGTTGAAATGTTTATGGGTTCCAGCAAGTTAAAAAACCACAAAAAACACCCCACATTACGCATGTAGTGTATCATTGTATTATGGCGAAATAGACTTGACCGTTGACATCTTAAATTTGGGTCACATCTACTCGGAATTACTAGAGGATTAGCATAATTTAAATTGTACATGTATATCGTTTCTACACATGTACGTGCATATGTGTGTCGAAAATAAAGGCTTTTAGAGAAAAAAATAGCTCGGGTAATAAATAGAATAATAAACTCGACACCAGTTACTATCAAATTGATGTCCCCGATAAAGCTCGTGACAAGTGAAAATTATTTCACTCTGGACATAAATTTGATAATAACTTGTAACTCGTTTATTATCCTCTATTATCCACATAGTTCAAGATATTCGTGGACATATAAGCAGTATTACATATGCGTAATAATGATTTCACGTGCACACCGAATGTCGTCATTTTGGGAAGTGACGTCATAAGTTAATGCGACTTCCCCAGTCTGTGTAATCGCTAGCATCAAAGAAAAGCTATGGGGCAGCCCTGGTGAGCTCCATTTGACGATCCAGTTCATTGATGCAGCACATATTAGGGTTTAGTGAGCATATGAAACCGAACGAGAAGAAGAAGAAACGTTTTGACATGGACCTTGTTATTCATTAAAACAAAATATTATGTATAATGTGGATAATAAAGAAATTATTACACTTGCATAATGAAATGCTAAAAACAGGTCCGTCACAAATGGTTCATATGCTGTGTAAGATCTTCAACCTCATTTTGGTGAACGGCATTTTCCCAGATTCATGGAGATTAACTTCTTAAAGGGACAGTCAACTCCAACAAGAGCCTTATGTGTTGAAAAGACGCATACCTGGACTACCAACACATACTGACACTTTAAGAAATGAAAAACGCGTAATTTTAGAGTTAATGGAAAAAACATGATTATTCCTGCTAATTGGAGGCAGCCATTTTGTTTCGTTTTAGTGGCGTCCGGTGCTATAGCTTGGGGCGAAGTGACGTCAGCTTCGACCAACTCCTGTATGCACAGTGTAAACAAACGCTCTAGTTTACGACAAGGCGCTTCGCTTTCATCAACCTGACTTGTAAAACAACATAAATGACTTTATAGTATAATAAACTATTTAACTAAATATATTTCAATTGGCATCAATAGAACGAAATGGAGTTCTAGTATTTTTCTCTTCTAAAAAATCCAAAGAAAAAATACATATTATTAGGCCTATTCTAGTGTTGGAGCAAAAACGACCACTCACGATATCTATGTGATAATTTTCTTTTCTTTGAGACTACGTAATTGGTCAGGTTTGTGATTTTAGGTGGGAAAGTCTACTTAATAAAGGTGTTTTACAGAATTATTTACAGTAATAAGGCAGGACGGCTGATAATGTACATTACGATTTTAGGTAATGTATAGATAGATAGATAACTAGTTTAACGTGCTCATATACCACTAGGCTTTCGAACACGCCCATCTAGAGTCCGACCTTCAATAAGATCGGTGGCCTGACTCGGGATTGGGTGGGGGGTAGAGTTAAAAATCGGCAGAATTTTGAAAATAGCAATTAGTAAAAAAGTTAATAGAATTTAATATAATTTTTTTTTAAATTAGAAGCCAAAAATAAAAAGTATTGACTGCTTTGCCGAATATTTATATAATTTGGAGCATTTTAGAAGGACAGTCCAAACATAAATAAGAGAAAGAAGAGAGGATCGGATTATTTAATAATATTTAAAAAAGAAGTAATTTCGACATAAAATTTTGAACGAAGGTCTAAAAGTTTAGTCTGATCTATATGTCCGTGTGAGTGACCTCGTTAAGGCCGTTAGGGTGCACAGCTTGTAGGGACGAGATGGGTTGCATCCTATCAAGAACACCCCTAAATTGACAGTCATTAGATGTTGAAGGTGTTGTGCTGTGCTGAAATACAGATCTTGAGAACCACAGGTACAGGCCACGGAAAGAAAATACCAATTAACTAAGAAAACACTCCGATTATTATTTCAGTACGGGGGTTAATTGTATGGATTGCATGTCCCAAAAACAGTTATCGATTTGACACTTTGGCAGCCACGTTTATTTTGTATTGAAAAATAATAGTATACAGGGTTATTGCCTGGCTTACTGGGATGAATACGTTATTACAGAAACATTGCATTGCCGATCCGAATCCAGAAAATCATGTGGTACGTTACCAGCAACATTTGACCTCCCTAGATTCTTCAGGACCGCTACATTCGGGTGACACGTTACTACTGCCACCTCCACAGCCGCAGCAATACCAGGTTTGCGCAGGATACACAACTACTGTAGGAATTCGCCAGAGAGGCGTCGATTCACTGCAGTGGTGGGATGGTACGAAAATGGCTGTGAGTCCCGATTTCTGCTATCATATAATAACGTGTCACAAATTTGCAGGAAACAGTTAGTGTATTAATCACACACTAACTATATGATTATACTTGTTGATATTAAGCAATATTGTGCACCTGAATGCACAGGGCTACAATATATCGTTTAAATATGCATACCAGTCCAAAAGCCTTGCGCGAGCATCCCTTTTAACACCCTTCATAGAAAAAGGAGATGAATACAATTAGGTAATTACAGAGGTATTGCTTAATCGTGGTTGGAATAAGAGTGAATTCTGGCGCACTTTGGCCCATTCAATTAAACATGTCCAAAGTTACGAGGTGTCACCCTCCCAAGAGGGGATGGTGACGTCACAGCACGTTAAGATGAATTTTGATTGGCTTACTAATGGCTATTTTAAAAACTGGGGAAATCCCATACAGCGCCAACGTCCAAAACCAGGAAGTTCCCGAGAATGGACAATTAGGTAATCTCGTGGTTGGAATAAGAGTTTCTGGCGCACTTTATTTTAGAAGAGGGTGTCACCCTCCCAAGGGGGGGGGGGGGGCGTCTTTTTTACTAATGGCTTTTGTTAAAAGTGTTTCATTCATATTAAATTATTATATTTAAAATAATTTCAATATAAGATTAATATGTGAACAGACATAGCACATGTAAACAATAATTACATTTATGTTATGACGACGCAGAAATGCATTAACCGTTCCATCGCCCCTATATGAGATGGACTCGTCTAGAGGGTATATAAACCGAAAATTCACCCCATTTTATTGCACAAAACTGACTCGTAAGAGAAAGGACGTCAAGTCATTTACTCGTAAGAATGACGCCAGTTTATGAATCTATTTGCATTTTGTTTCAAAATGAATATAATGGTTATTAATTATAAGCATCTATATCGGAATCGACTGCTCGTTGTGCCTGACTGAATGGAGATGTAGATTGTCTTCTGAGGAGGTCATTCAGTGTTCATCTCTATACATTTAAATCACGGTAATGGAAAAGCGTCCCCAGCCCTCAATGTCCACACACGTCTCGAGATAGGAATGAGATAAGCTAGCTCTACTCATTCATGGGGTATTTTCTCATAAGGCATGACATAAATATAAATGCTATAGTACAATAGACATAATAGTATAATTATCTCGCGTTAGTCACTAATCAAAATCTGAGTTGTACCCCTTGATTGCAGATTATGGAGCACAAAGCAAAGAGAGGATGCTACAGGTGTGAACTGTGCAAGCAGACTTTTACCCAAAGATGAGGTTTACACTGACACAAGCAGACGGCTCATGCCCACCAAAAATTCAGCTGTCAGAATTGCCACCTCACCTTTACCAGGAAGGACACTCCAACGTCAGGTCAAGAAGAATCACAAACATCAAGTGGGAGATGCAGCAGACAATGTGGATGAACCGCCATGAACAGGCATTGGGCGGTACTGTCGCCATGAACAGGCATTGGGCGGTACTGTGAGGATTCATACTATCCAAGGCGAGGGCATACAGAAGTATGACCCAATGGCATTTCTGAAGAGCACTTACGAGAAGTTAAAACTATCTTGAAGCAAGCCCTCAAAGACAGAGGAGCACTCAAATGGTATTTAGCCATGAATGTAAAGATGACCAGACGAAAAGGTGAGACCACCGATATAGCTGAGCCACACTTAAGAGGAATGTGTTGGACAGCACTGAAGTTTAAAGATCTAGATGGAGCCATGAGGGAATCCATGAAGAAGATTTTTACATCCTACATTGAATACCAATAAGCCACTCAAGGGATCAAGCTATATTCCTTTCACCATGAAACTCCGATCTAAGCACGCCTTCATCAATGTCAAGAACAGAGATCAGAAATGCTTCATGTAGTCATGTGACTAACTATACTCAAGACATTACTCAACTAGACTTCACAGGGATCACATTTCCAGTCAAGATGGTGGACGTTTCCAAGTTTGAGACACAGAACAACATTTCCATCAACGTGTTTGGTTATGAAAAGGGAAATGTATTTCCTATTCACGTGTCCAAACACCCTTTTGATCAACATGCGGACCTGCTGATGATTTAGGATAGTAAAAAATCACATTATTGCTGGATCAAGGACCTGAGTCGTCTTTTAGGTGATAGAACGAACCACAATGGTAAAACATTCTACTTTTCTTAGGGGCCGTCGATAATTTTCAACATTTTCACAAGTGTACAAAGAGTACACTTGACCCCCCCCCCCCCCCTCCTAAAAGTACATTCATTTTCAAACAAAGTGTACGCTGGCCCCTTAAGCCCCTCCGCCCCCCCCCCCCCCCCCCCCCCCTCCTAAAAGTACATTCATTTTCAAACAAAGTGTACGCTGGCCCCTTAAGCCCCTCCGCCCCCCCCCCCCCACCCCGCACACGGTTTGTATGCTCGTGAAAATGTTGAAAATTATGGATGGCCCCTTACTGTCTCCATGGATTCACTAAAGAGCGACTAAAAGACCATGTGCCTGTTTGTCAGATACACGGACCCCAGAAGGTGGAACTCCCCAAGGAAGAAGACAAATGGTTGTATTACAAAGATACCTAGAAACAACTGAAAGTACCCTACATCCTCTACGCTGACTTCGAATGTTTACAAGTACCAGTTCGACATGTGAGAAACATCCAACCTCATCCTATAGTGAGCAAACCACCAGTCACATGCCTTGTGGATTTTCTTACAAAGTGGTGGGTCTAATGCAAGAACACTGTAAACCGCCAGTGGTGTACCGAGGATCCGATGCAGCAGATAAATTTCTGGAATGCATGGTCCAGGAGCAGGCAGAGATTGAACAAAAGTTCAAACATTGTGAGCCTTTACATATGACAGGAAGGGATTGCCACATCTGCAAGAAGGAGATAGGAGAGGATCGAGTGAAGGATCATCGTCACATGATTGAGGAGCAGCTCATAATGGGTGCAACATCAACTATAAATTCACTAGGCGCATCCCTGTCGTTTTCCATAACTTGAGAGGCTATGACAGTCATATCATCATGCAAGCCATAGGCAAAGTGGAAAACAAACAGTTGAACTGCATGTATGGATTTTACTGACTCGTTCCAGTTTACCAACACATCTCTTGAAAAACGTATAGCCAATCTAGCCAAGGAAGGAATTTCAAAATTCAATCATATGAGTCAGTATTTCAGTCAAGATAAATTTCCTTTACTACTCGAAAATAAGTCTACCCATACGACTATTTTGATTCAGAAGAAAAATTCAGAGAGACCCAACTTCCTCCACAAGAAGCTTTCCTAAGTTCACTGACTGGTGAGACTATCACAGATGAAGACTATGAACATGCCCAGATCATATGGAACGACTTCAACATCAAAAATCTTGGAGAATATCACGATTTGTATGTAACTACCGATGTTCTAGCATTGGCTGACATGTTTGAAAATTTTCGAGACATCTGTCTGAATTACAGTCAGATTCTGCTCACTTCTATACGTCACCAGGTCTGGCTTGGCAAGCCACTCTGAAAATGACAGGTATATGTCTGACATTGATCAACATCTCTTCATTGAAAAAGGATTGAGGGGTGGTATCTCATTTATTGCTCATCGCTATGCCAAATCTAACAACACCCATCTTCCAGAGTTTAACCCTGAACACCCTGAAAGTCATATCTACTTAGATGCAAACAATCTATATGGCTGGACCATGTCACAGCCACTACCTGTACGGGGATTTCACTGGCTTGACGAGACACATAGAACAGTTGGATATTGCCCCGGTGCCAGATGATGCATCAGAAGGATACATCTTGGATCTCGACTACCCCCATGAACTCCACGACCTGCACAATGAATATCCATTAGTCCCCGAGAAACTCAAGGTCACTGAAGAGATGCTATCTACATATGCCAAACATTTGTTAGACGAAGTGAACTTGAAGGGTACATCCACCGAAAAGCTCATACCTAATTTGCTGCCAAAAGATAAATATGTGGTTCACTACCGCAACCTGAAATTCAATCTCTCCTTGGGAATGAAGCTGACCAAGATTCACAGAGTGATGGTCTTTAAACAACTGCCATGGCTGAAAGCTTACATAGAGTTTAACACAGAAAAAACAAAGGCTGCCAAAAATGATTTTAAAAAAGACTTTTTTAAACTGATGGATAATCCAGTCTTTGGAAAAACTACGGAAAACCTGAGGAAAAGAGTGGATATCAAACTCGTTAACAACAAGAAGAGAGCATGCAAACTGGTGGCCAAACCCAATCCATGCTTTCTGGATCTTTAATGAAGACCTGGTGGCTGGCCATCGGCTAAAACACAGGCTGTATTTGAACAGAACAATCTACGTTGGATTCACCATTCTAGATATATCCAAGATTCACAGAGTGATGGTCTTTAAACAACTGCCATGGCTGAAAGCTTACATAGAGTTTAACACAGCAGTCTGAAGTCAAAAATGTATTCTCTCGTCTACCAAGAGAAGAGCAAAATGATGGAAGAAAAGTGTCATTAGAAATCATACTAGGCACAAACAACATAAACAGTATCTCTTTCATAAGGAGATCCACACGTCTCACATGATGCAGATCAGGAGCTATGGCCACCAACTGTACAACATCCAACTCAACAAACTGGGACTCTCCCCCTTCGATGACAAGAGGTATCTCCTTGAGGATGGTGTTACCAGTCTCAGTTATGGTCACTGGAGAATTACCCAGAATGTTTTGCAATTAAAACTATAAATAGGAGAAGTATGATCCAAATGAACTGATTTGTAAACTGTCTTCCAAGCCATCAACATGATAAGGAAAATCTTTTACGTGTCAGGGCCAACATTGTGTGGAAAGACATTCCTGGTGTACAAACTGTTGAGAGATGGGAACATCAACCCACCTTCCCAACACATCGTGTGGCTTTACAAACGTTGGCATTATCAAGACAACTGTAAGGGTCGAATTTGTCCAAGGCATATCTGGGGACTTGGAAAAGGATCGTTATTTGGATCCCAGAATCAGAAATCTCATCGTGTTGGATGATCTGATGTCTACAGCAGGCAAAGATTCTCGCATCACTGACCTGTTTACAGAAGGAAGTCACCACAGAAACCTCTCGGTGATTGCCATCAACCAGAACTTGTATCTAAGCAAAGATCCGACACAGAGAAGAAACTGTCATTATCTAGCACTGTTTAACAACCCCTCGACAAGCAACAAGTCATGACATTGGCCCAACAGATGTATCCAGGACATACTGAAATGTTTATGCATCAGTACGAAGATGCAGTGGAAAAAAAACATATGGTCACCTCTTTATTGATCTCAAGCCTTTAACCTCTGCTGCAGAACGATTACGACCCAATGCTCTGGACCAAAGAAATGAAATCTCTGACACTGGGGAAGAGGTGACAAATTATATAAAAGGAGAGAACAGTCGACAGATGTTTCATTCTTATTCAGACCTTCACAGTGAGCAGACTTGTGAAGATAAGCTCCCCGAAATGCTTTCCTGTGACGATTGTGGAGCGATGTTTCTGCAGAGTTATGTGAAAAGATGGTGTCCGGAAAATGCTGGGGAACCTCCAGCAAAAAGAGTTACATATGAAGTAGCAGAAAGTCACAATGACATTTATGATGAATGGGAAACAGCTGGACTGGATTATCTTATGTAGCTCACCTACAATTGTTATAAAGAGGAGGTGGCTGAAGACCATCAACATTATTTGAACAAGGCATGGTCTGAACAATGGGTGGATCAAAAGATAGCCAAGTCATGGGAGCAGACTCATATGAATACATTAGCTAATGCACTACTATTTACTCAGTGCCTCTCTGATGAAACCGATTCTAACTAGAATCGAGAAGATGAACGCTATACAAAGTATACTGCACTCAAAGGGAGAATTAAACCACTACTGAAGTCGGTGGCTGATAAAGTTATTTCCCACATTGACATACCAGATGAGGAATCGGACAGTGAGGAAGAAGAATCAGACAATGAAGACTAGACTGTATATAATATATTTATTATGCCAGTAGGTGACATTGTCAGTGACACCGTGGGAGAGTGAGGATCATGTGGGAACACTACCTGAAATATATTTATTATGATCCAACCAACCCAGCTAGTTTTTCTGGTCCAAATAAACTGTACAGATATGTCAGAAGAGCCGGGAAGTACGTCATCAGCAAAAACAATATCAGAAAATGGCTGCAAAGACAAGAAGCTTATAGTTTACAACACCCAATCAGAAGAAAGTTTGCCAGAAACAAAATTGTAGTTACTGGAATTGATGACCAGTGGTCAGCTGACCCCATGGACATGGTGAAATTTGCCAATTATAACAGTGGTTATACCTTTGTGTTGGTGGTGATCGACGTGTTCTCCAAGCACCTATGTTGAGACCACTGAGAGATAAGAAAGGCCTGGCAGTGTCTTGAGCTTTGGAAGATGTATTTCAAGAGGGGAGACAAACAAAACGAATTTGCATGGATTGAGGTCAAGAATTCAGAACTCGACAGGTTCAGACTCTTCAAACAAAGAAACATCCAGCATCTACTCACCAACAACAAAACCAAGGCGGCTGTGGCAGAAAGTTTTAAAAACCACCAAGACAAGTACTTCACCTATAAACAGTTGTATGAGTATGTCGATCGTCTGCAGACTTTTGCCAACAGCTATAACTCAACCTATCACAGGACAATCGGTATGGCTCTAAACAAAGTCACTGCTGAGAAAGAAACCAACATTTGGTGGAAAATGTATTGGCCCAAGGAGAAAGTGAAAACAAAGAAGAAGCACTTCTGATTCAAGGCTGGAGATAAAGTGAGACTCACTTACCTCAGGAACGTTTTCACAAGAGAATATGATGAGAGCTGGACTGGAGAAATCTTCATCATCAGCCAAACCCTATTACGCGGTGGACTACCTCTGTATCAAGTGAAGGACTACAATGGTGATGAAATCCTGGGAACCTTCTACCAGTGTGAATTCCAAAAGATTGATGTGAAAGAAGACGATCTGTGTAAAGTCGAGAAGATTCTAAAGACGAGAAGACATGATGCTAACAAAGAACACTATGTCAAGTGGTTAAACTGGCCCAAGAAATTTAATTCTTGGGTGAAGGCATCTGACGTTGAACACTTGTAAATACAAATAGCATGCATAGAATTAGACCAATACATAGATTGTAAGGTTGGACACAGGATCCCATGACCTGCGACCCACTCACAATGAATGGGGAAATAAATAATGAAAATGTAAGCGTGTTATGTTGTCTGTTAATAACTCCAATTACCAAACACCTTGTTGGGATCAGGTGGCCATCTTGGATGTTTTAACCACTGATTAGCCAATGAATATCCATCTGTGTCACAATTAGTAAGCCAATCAAAATTCTCAGATTGGTTTAAAAAAACAAAGTCGTACAGCTGATCACATATATGCATTAAAGACCTTGTTTGAAAAATATACTAAAGGACCAAAGAAATATTTATTATGTTGCTTTGTTGACTTTAAAGCTGCATTTGATTCTATATCAAGGGACGCATTGATGTACAAACTTTTACTTGAAGACATAGGTGGTAGTTTTTTAAACACTTTAAAACGTTTGTACTCTGATAATTATCACAGCAACAGTTTCTAATCTAATGTAGGAGTTGTACAAGGTTGCATATTGAGTCCACTACTTTTTCAACCTATATGTTCGTGATCTACCGGATATTTCTACATCACACTGTAACCTGGTGTCCTTATATGATACGCAATTAAGCAGTCTCATGTTTGCTTATGATCTTGTTTTATTGTCAAAATCTTAGTTAGGATTACAAAACTTTCAACTGTCTTAGTACCTATTGCAAAAATGGGGGGCTTACCGTCAACTCGTCAAAAACAAAGATTATTGTATTGAACAAAGGTGGAAAGCTCATAAAAAGATTTCGTTTTGCATACGATACAATTGATGTTAACATTGTTCAGTCTTATTGTTACTTAGGTATACTGTTTACTGCCCTCAGTAATTTTAAGAGCGCATGTGATAGACTTTGTGATCAGGCTACCAAAGCCATCTTTAAACTCAAACAAATTGATGTTAGAAACAATATATCGACAGCCTTAAAGTTATTTCAGTTATTTGTCCCATTTTGATGTATTGCTGTGAGGTTTTGAGCCCCTATTATCTCAAAGGAGTAGACCGTTGGGGTTTCAAAAATATATGTGACAATACTCCATTCGAAAGTGTTCAAATAAAATTCTATAAATATCTATTTGGTGTTAACAAAAGAAGCACCCATGATGCTATATACGCGGTGAACTTGGTCAGCATCCACTTCTTAGTATATGCTTACCCCTTGCAACAAAATACGAAATGGGGTTATAGTATTTTTCTCTCTTAAAAAATTCAAAGAAAAAATGCATATTATTAGGCCTATTGGTTGTGTACGTTGGAGTAAAAACCACCACTCACGATACCAAAGTGATAATTTTCTTTTTTTGAGACTACGTAATTGGTCAGTTTTGTGATTTTAGATGGGAAAGTCTACTTAATCAAGGGTTTCACTGAATTATTTACAGTAATAAAGCAGGATGGCTGATAATATCCATTATCATTTTAGTGTTGGCCGTGCGGCTACCCCACAATACCCTGTGATCTTTATAAAACGTGCACATATTTTTGTGTCCGTATTCGTATATGTTAAAAGGCAAACCATACGGTATTATGGAACAATTGCCGAGCAAGATTGTTGAACGGCGAAAAAAACTATTTCCACTCTTTCGCGAGGCAAAGGACAGAAAACAAAAAGTGTCATTCACTGCCGATATATTGACGGCCAGCGGGTCTATCCGACAGAGAAGCCTACTTCACCGATAAATAATCCACCAAGCCGCAACATGCGACCAAGAAGCTCCGGATCTTCGACCAACGACAACCCAAGCAAGCGAAACCGAACTAATCAGTGGCGACAATAGGGGGGTCAAGAAGGTTCCAGTGCACAGGATCAACCATGTGAAGAAGATATGTGTTCTAACATTAATCTGGTGTTCTTAAATGTTATGGTATTAAGTCGAAGCTAAACATCCCAGAGTTTCACACTTTTATCAATAAATATGATATACTTTGTTTCTGCGAAACTAAAGCAAATGACCTGGATTGTATAAACATACCAGGATATATATTTACTATGAAAAATAGAAAATCCAATTCAACAGTTAGATCAGGTGGAATTGGTTTAGCGATAAAAGAAAAATTTACTAATGTTGTAGATACTACAATCAAAAGCAATTGTGAATTTATCTTGTGGTTTAAAATTATGTCAAAACTGCTTTCCATTAAATCAGACCTAATTATTGGTATTGTGTACATTCTACCTGAAGGTTCACCATACAACACTGATAGCACTTTTTCAGAAATAAGTTTTGAAGTTAACGGGAAAATCCGACAAAATTGTCCAATTCTACTTGTTGGAGATTTCAACGCACGCACTGGGTTATTAAATGACTACACTAGTTCTGAACATGTGTCAAACTGTGACAATTTCAACTATTTACCAGATGATGCTGACAGTATTAATTGCGCTTTGGAGACAATTGGTGTACCCTTAAAACGATATAATCAAGATTTAGCCAAACCTAACAGTAATGGGTACAAATTGGTTGACTTGTGTAAAATTAATAATATTTTTATTATGAATGGGAGACTAGATGCTGATAGTTATATTGGTATGGTCACATGCAAAGGCGTTAACCTGGTTGATTATGCAATCGCAAGTTATGATGTTTTTAATCTTGTTCAACATTTTAAAGTTTGCGAATTTGACCCATTATTATCCGATATACATTCTCCAGTAGAACTGTGTATCAAACAAAACTGTGATTTGTTCCAAACAGATATCTCCCGAACGAATAATGTGACAGGCCCACGAAGATGTAATGAGACGCTAAGTGACCGATTCTTACAAGAAATTAACCAATCAGAGATCGACAGTATTGTGACCGGCTTACAAGACGGGACGCAGTACCCGACTAACGTTGACGAGGCAGTGAAGAAAGTCACTGCTATATTTCTTAAAAGTGCTGAAAAAGCTTTTGGTTGCGTAACAACAAATAGGATAAGAAGGAAATCAAAAGCCAAACGAGGTCATAAGCAATGGTCTCGGACGCAGTGTTTACAAAGCAGACGTAATTTCCACGTGGCCAAAAAGAAACACCAGCTGGAAAAGTGTAGGGCTAGTGAAGACGAGTTAAAAACGGCAAGCCGAAACTACAAACACGTTATTAAAGTCCATAGTGCTAAACATAGCAGCAAACTGGAGAAAAATATTAATAAAGCCATAAAAAATGATCCCAAATCACTTTTTAAAATTATTAAAAACAAAGAAGAGTCCGGAACAAGTCCCTCTCTTGATGAGTTTTATGATTATTTCAAAGTTATTAACGACTGTTCTGAGTTGACCGAAGAAGCGGAGTGTGATGTCGACGCGATTGCAGCGTCACGTGACAGGAGTACTTTCTTGAACGCGCCAATCACCACAGGAGGTTCTCAAAGCAGTCAAGGAGTTGAAAACGAACAAAGCGGCCGGCCATGATGAAATAATAAATGAATATATCAAATGTACTATTGATAGTTTTTTAACATTATATGTAATATTATTTAACAGTATTCTTAACAGTGGTGTTTTTCCAGAAGAATGGTCCCTGGGGATTATTAAAACCATATATAAAAAGAAAGGAGACAGAGAAAAGGTAGAAAATTACCGACCAATAACATTGTGTTGTTTAAGCAAGTTATTTACAAATATTTTAAATAATAGGCTGACTGTGTACATTGAACAAAACAATATCCTTACTGAGGCTCAAGCAGGATTTAGGAAAGGATACTCTACTATTGATAATATATTTTCCATTAATGGTATTATAGAACTACTAAAAAGAAGAAAGAAGAAGCTCTACTGTGCGTTTATTGACTTAAAAAAAAGCTTTCGACAAAATCTGGAGAGTGGAATTATGGTCCAAATTGTTAAATAATAATATAGATGGAAACTTTTTTCAATAATTCACAATATGTATAATAACATAAAATCCTGTGTTAAAAAAGATGGTTACTTATCGAAATATTTTTAATGCAATATTGGCGTTAGACAAGGCGAAAATTTGTCTCCACTTTTATTCTTTATATTTAAATGACTTGGAGGACTTTTTAAAAGCAGCTACTTGTAAAGGTGTCAATTACTGTGTGTGACATAGATATATACTCTGATCTTGGTCTTAACTTACTAACTATGATGTATGCTGATGATACCGCCCTACTAGCAACAGAATCTGAAGATCTTCAACAACTATTAAACGCATACAAGGACTATTGCAAAACTTGGAAACTTGAAATCAACATAACAAAAACTAAAGTGGTGATATTCGGTGGGAACAAAAAGGACTATAGAAGTAAATGGTTCATAGACGACGTTCAGCTTGAAAATGTTCACGAATATAAATATCTTGGCATTTGGCTTCATAAAACAAATAAATTTAACTTATGTCAGAAAACCTTATTTGAACAGGCTCAGAAAACTGTGTTTTATATATTAAGAAAATGTAATGAATATTGTTTGTCTATAGAATACCGAATCCAATTGCTCTACTCAGTTGTTGTACTTATTTTGTTGTATGGGTGCGATATATGGGAGTTTGCCAATCTCGATAATATAGAAAAACTTCATATTCAATTTTTAAAATATCTAGCTCCAGTTCGAAAGAATATTCCTATAAATATGTTATATGGTGAATTTGGAAGAAAACCCCTTTACCTGATTGTATTTTGCAGAATGTTTGTTTTTGGGCTAGACTTTTAACAGGTAGAAGTACAAAATTATCCTTGTGTGTTTACAAACTAATGTTTTGTGACTTTATTCAATATGGCACAGAATATAAATGGATTGTACATATGCAAGATATATTTTACAGACTCGGTTATAATAATGTAAGGGACGCACAGCATTTTATATCTGTTCCATGTCTAAAACGAACCATTAAGCTACGACTAGAAGACCAATATACTCAGAACTGGCACAATAGTATTACTGAATCAGGAAAATGTTCTACACACCTGCTTTTTTAAGAGAAAATAGAATTTGAAAGTTACTTTAATATATTTAACAGGAAAAATTATACCACTTTTCTCCGATTTCGTATATCTAATCATGTCTTACCAACTGAAAAGGGCAGGTGGTCCAATGTTCCAAAAGAAGATAGAACATGTACATTATGTAATATAGGTGATATCGGAGATGAGTTTCATTATATTTTTATTTGTGATAAATTTAATAAGGAACGAAATAGATTACTAAAGCCATACTATGTTATTAGACCAAATGTAATTAAATTTAGAGAACTGTTTAACTGTAAACGTGTCAGCATCCTTAAAAAGCTTTGTGAACTTATTAATATTATAAATAACCACTTTACCTCCTAAAAACCCATTTTATATAGTTTAATCTTACTTATTTGTGTGTTTGTTATAAACACTTGTCACTTAACGTATGCGTGTATATGTATATATAATGTATATAATGTACTCTGTTCTGTTCTGTTCTGTTCTAGACACCTTGACTTGGTGCCCATCCAAAATATACACCTGCTAATCAGGAACCACAAGTACAGGTCACGCAGAGAAAAGACAAAACATAATAGTTAGGGACAAAACATAATGCAGTTATTTCGACATTTTGACAATGATGGTTTATTTTGTACTGAAAAATAATATATATTTATTGCTGGCTTACTGGGATGGATATTATTACAGAACATTGTGATGCATCCGCAAAAATCAGATATGTTTTGTTTCTTCAGTTCTAAGACTAATTTCTGACGTGACACGTTAAGTATTACGTAACCACCGGCTCGCGAGAGGATGTATTCACTGGGATGGTACAAAATGGTTGCGCCAGTAATATATACTAGCCATCACATTTTACTGTTTTATTAATTAAATATACGATTGTACTTGTTTATATTAAACAATGATGTTCATTATATATCATTGAATATGCATACCAGGCCAAATGCCTTAATTGTCCCTTCCTTTAAATGGATAGCATTTTTACTCTTCTTTGTTTTCATTGGTTAAATCTCCCAGGGGAATATCACTTTTGATTGGACCGATGGGACCTACTGAGGGCAATATCCTTATTTAAGGAAGGTAATGTGACTAGTTTTCGACCAATTTAGAATACATAATATGTATATATTCTCATTATGTAATCATTCTTAATACACGTGTACTTCGTATGATTTGTATTTAATAGCTCGGTTATATTGAACCATGTGGATAATAAATGCCTGTACAATATAAATACGCATACACATACGAACGATCACACACACACACACACACACACACACACACACACACACACACAGTCGAATACACAGACGAACGAGCATACGCGAACACGCACACACACACGAACGATCACACACACACACGAACACACACACGCGTACACACACACACGAACGATCACACACATACACGCGCGCGCACGCACACACACACACACACGGACACACACACGAACACACGAACACACACAAACACGAACACACACACACGTGCTCGCTACACGTATATCTGATTTTCAATTGACGACGACCTTGATTGCTGCTAACAACTGTTGCTCGGCACGAATTATTAAGTGTTGATTGTGCTGTTGAATCACGACCCTAGGGTGATGCTGCAAGAACGACAACTGCAGAACAAGATCATTACATCCGGGTTCTACACTTGCGTGACTGAACTGCCACAGCAACAAACAGCAACGAACACTGCTGGACTCATACCTGGTTTGAGAAGGGTGTCCGCACAAACCATTCGGAACAGACTTCGAGAAGCTGGTTTACGGACGGACTAGGAGACCATATGTTGTCCCCGTCCTGTGTAGATGCACTTAATCGGTAGGGAAGAAAGGAATGTGTGTGTAACACCCCATCTCACTGCTTTTAAGAACGAATGCACGACTGCAACTCGACGCTCCAAACTAACCTATGATCAAGGGAAATAACTGCATTTTAAACATAGTACTTCCCTAGTGTACTAGTCTTTACAGGACCGTTTAATATAAATTTTACCAAATGGGTAAATACAGTTTTCGATCTAGGATCGATACCCGTCGGTGGTCCAATAGGCTATATCCCACCAGTGCATGATGACTGGTATATTAAAGGCTGTGGTATGTGCTCTCCTTTGCACACATCCCTTGCTATTATAAAGTAGCGGGTAGCAGTAGAAATATCAACTGACAACCGATCATAAATCTAGTCATGGAGTAAAAAACACAAAAAACAAATGCAATGGTTTGGTTTTTCATTTTATTTCTAAGTTACAACTTACTAAAAACAACTACACATATATAAAATGGACACACATTGGGTTACATCGAGAGGCCTTAAGGGCGACATGTGAATAATATTAGTGTCATTTCTCTTCATCATCATCTTCGTCTCATCATCAGTATCGTCAGCATCAGTATCGTTGTCGTCTAGTTCGTCCAAATATTTGCTGATCCAGGAACGATACTGATTTAATTTAGAACGAATCTGTGGTCTCACATCTCTGGTGGGATTCACATACTGTAGAATTTTCCTCGTGTTGCGGCTTTTGTCAAAATAATGCATATATGTTAGGAAGCGAGAGTGCGTGTCTTTAAATAACTTCCATTGTAAAATCTTCACGTTTCTTTCGATGGCATCTTGGGACATGTTTTTTTTCTTCGTAGCATTTCCTCTTGCTTTCGAGATAGTCACGATTGATGTCAAATTCACGCTCGATCATCAGACGTACGCCTTCGTTTTCCAGATTGGATGATGGCTCTTCTTTATTTCCTTCTTTGCACGTTTTAAATCGCAGATGTCGCTGCAAGTCACTCCCGTCTTTAAAGACCAGACCACATGTATCGCAAGACTGCATCCTCTTGACTTTTTTTCAGATAGGCGGGTATGATTGGTAGTTTTCTCTTGAATGCGTCCCTTTGAATGATTTGTACATAGAGCTCTTTCTCCGACGGTGGTTGCAACTCTTCTTAGACATTCGCCGTTATGCTCGTGCTTTTATACCATTCGGACGGCCCCATCTCCATTATGTCGAAGGCGCCAATGTTCGGACATGGTCAGTTTCAAGACCACTAAGAAATGTCCGTAGGGCCTGTGGTTAGCTTCCTCAAACCACTGCATGAAATAACGAGTATTTCCAGGATACATCTGCTGTGCCACGGTTAGGACTTGCCGCTTGTCGATGGGGTTGTTGAACAATGCCAGATAATGACAGTTTCTTCTCTGTGTCGGGTCCTTGCTGTTATAGAGGTTCTGGTTGATGGCAATCACCGAGAGGTTTCTGTGGTGACTTCCTTCTGTGAACAGGTCGGTGATATGAGGGTCTTTTCCAGCTGTAGACATCCGGTCGTCCAACACAATGAGATTTCTGATTCTGGGATCTTTTTCCAAATTCTCAGGTATACCGTGAACAAATTTCATCCGAACCGATAACCCTATGATGTCGTAGAGCCAGATGATTCATGGAGTCTGTGGGAAGATTTTATCACCCCTTAGTAGTTTGTATACCAAAAATGTCTTTCCACACGAAGTGGGTCCCGACACGATCATGGTGATGGGATGTAACAATTTTAGGGGCTGCTGCTGCTGTTGCTGCTCTTTCTGCTGCTGTTGTTGCTGCTGCTGGGAAGGTTTATTTTAAGATTCCAAGAGTCCATGTCTATTTCGTGTTAGGTCGTGGGTCCAAACATTTTTTTTCTTTCCACATGACGTGGGTCCCGACACGATCATGGTGAAGGGATGGATTAGGAACGCAGGAGCCCTAGGAGCCAGAGCAGGAGCTATACGAGCCCTAAGAGCTAGAACAGTATCTATAAGAGTCCTAGGAGCTGGAGCTATATGAGCCCTAGGAGCTGGAGCTATATGAGCCCTAGGAGCCGAAGCAGGGGCTATAGGAGCCATATGAGCCGGAGCAGGAGCTATAGGAGCCATGGGAGCAGGAGCAGGAGCCATAGGATTAGGAAAGCAGGAGCCCTAGGATCCGGAGCAGGAGCTATATGAGCCGGGGCAGGAGCTATAGGAGCCGGAGCCATAGGAGTAGGAAAGCAGGAGCCCTAGGATCCGGAGCAGGAGCTATACGAGCCCTAAGAGCCAGAACAGGAGCTGTAGGAGCCATGGGAGCTGGAGCTATATGAGCCCTAGGAGCTGGAGCTATATGAGCCCTAGGAGCCGAAGCAGGAGCTATAGGAGCCATATGAACCAGAGCAGGAGCTATAGGAGCCGGAGCAGGAGCTATAGGAGTCATAGGAGTAGGAGCCATAGGATTAGGAAAGCAGGAGCCCTAGGATCCGGAGCAGGAGCTATACGAGTCCTAAGAGCCAGAACAGGAGCTATATGATCTCTAGGAGCTGGAGCTATATGATCCCTAGGAACTGGAGCTATATGAGCCCTAGGAGCCGAAGCAGGAGCTATACGAGCCCTAAGAGCCAGAACAGGAGCTGTAGGAGCCATAGGAGCTGGAGCTATATGAGCCCTAGGAGCTGGAGCTATATGAGCCCTAGGAGCCGAAGCAGGAGCTATAGGAGCCATATGAACCAGAGCAGGAGCTATAGGAGCCATAGGAGTAGGAGCCATAGGATTAGGAAAGCAGGAGCCCTAGGATCCGGAGCAGGAGCTATACGAGTCCTAAGAGCCAGAACAGGAGCTATATGATCTCTAGGAGCTGGAGCTATATGATCCCTAGGAACTGGAGCTATATGAGCCCTAGGAGCCGAAGCAGGAGCTATAGGAGCCAGAGGAGCAGGAGCTATATGAGCTGGAGCAGGAGCTATAGGAGCCGGAGCAGAAGCCCTAGGAGCCGGGGCAAGAGCTATAGGAACTATATGAGCCGGAGCTATAGGAGCCATAGGAGCTGGTGTTATAGGAGCCATGGGAGCCAGAACCATAGGAGCCATGGGAGCCAGAACCATAGGAGCCGGAGCCAGAGCTAGGGGAGCTATAGGCGCTGTAGCCATAGAAGCTTGGAGTTGAGTTGAATGGAAAGTCTTCCAATGACGTAGCATATTTGATGGTTTTGAAAAAGTCTTTGGACATACGGGACACGATCTTCTGTTCACGACATGTTCCGGAATAAACCAATTCTGATTCATGATGTTGACTGTTGAAGTGTTCGACGTGAACTGGCGATGTTAAAACTGTCATGTCCCCTTTTATAGTCTTCTCAGAAATGTTCGTGCCATTTTTGACCCATGCCAGTTTGCTCTCGTCATTTCTGTTCCACGCTATTCTGTTCTCGTTTCCGTTTCTGCTTGGCCTTGGCTCGCTCTACCACCTGTTCTGTTGGGGAGACCATGACATTGGATGTCAGTGGCTTGTTCTGTTCGACTTTTTCTTTTCTTTTTCCACGTGGGATCGTAGAGTTGTAGACATCGATCCACACTGTACATCATCTGACTTTTCCCACCATGTTGAACTGGAAAATGAGGCTGAAGTTTACCTTCTGCTTGTAGAAACGGATCCACTTGTCCACGTCGGGAACGTACAACTTGTATTGATCTGACATATTACTTCTCTGAAGTTTCTACCTTAAATAATGATGTTACCCATTTCACTTTTATTTATACTCTCTACAATTTCGCGCATGCTCACAAAGATGCAGTTTACTTTTGTGTGACACTTTGTTAATGTAGGGACATCTCGAGGACAGACTATAATGTTCCATCACTGGATCGTCCGACTTCTTCCATCTGTAGACGCTTATCCACAACAATAACACACGACAGCATCATGGTTTCCCGTGTAGAAGAAACCGGCCTTGGCGAGTTCCCTCGGTCTCTGACACATCTGGAGGGGCGACCGACCAAATGTGCAGAGTTGTCTGTAGAATCCTCTCATTTTGGGACAATAGCAGAACAAGTAATGTCTCGAAAGGCCATCCTATTCGTCATCAGCGTCGTAGGCATCATCGTAGAGAGCCGAGTCCATTTTATATTCTCAAGCAGCATCCGTCTGATTCATGGGTTCTTCATCCACGATTTAGACGGTTTCACGGGTATCCATGGATTCTTCATCCACGATTTCACCGGATTCAGGGGTTCACGAGCAGCATCCGTTTGATCCATGAAATTTTCGTCTGGTTTGGTAGCAAATCGTTTGCATTTGATCATGTGTCTTCTGGAACATTTGTATACCAAGACATCGTCACCACTGCTACAACTGCTGCTACTGTTGTTGTCCATTCTAGAATATATCCTGATGCCATCTCTGGAGTGCATGTCTTCTCACTACCACGGTCGTCTGACGAATGACGGACAATTATGTCATGTCATGTCATAGGGTTTTACGTGCACATTCAGAACAAGCTGTTGTAGCGCACGCCTGTCGTGAGCACCAGAGCCGCCTTGGCCGGCTCCTCCGTCCATGACAGGAAAGGTGTGGGGGAGGGGAGAGGAGGGACCGCCTGCACTGGCAGGTGCAAGGGAGCACCAGCAGCCTGATCAAGTCGGTAGCAGGCGGGTGGTGGTGGTGGTGGTGCTATGGAATTTTGAATGGAGCAATTAATGCCAAGGAGAAAGGGTGCGCAATTTTGATTGAGGAAATTTGGCACAATTTTTGAACGGTCGGTCGAAAGGTAAATGGCAAAGCTAATATGTCGCTAATGTGTCGCTGGGCGAATGCTGAGAGTTCTGAATCTGGGGCTTTTATAGTCTCCACGCTATCTCTCGAGGTCAAGACGTTTCAGAACACGTTCTGGGATGACTCATGGCCATCGTCGTATATGCACAGCTGTCAAACCCGTTACAATTCTCACCACCATCGATGACGTCCCAACCTTATATGGGCATGGAATTTTCCACTCCCCATTACCAAGACTCACATCTGGTTCTCATTATACACGCACGTCAAAACGATTAAGCCCGTCGATTAGAGGTCAGGTTCCCACGCTCACACCAGCCTTTCGTAACCCGATATCTCTTTTCCTGACCCTCTATAGCTGTCAAACCCATTCACCCAGGTCACCGGGGTCAGCTGAGAGCTGCCAAAGTCATTAACCACCGTGAAAGTAGCATCCCCACACTTAAACCTGACAGTTGTCAAACCCATTCAACCCAGGTCACCGAGGTCAGATGACAGCTGCCAAAGTCATTAACCATCGTGAAAGTAACGTCACACAGCTGCTATAGCCGTTAACCCAGGTCGCCGAGGTCAGCTGACAGCTGCCAAAGTCATTAACGTAGTTCACTTAGAGGTCAGTCACGTCATTAGGCCACTCCCCCTAGAGCCCCCCCCCCCCCCCCCCCCACGTGACCCGGGGTCAACGAGTACACATGACGCTCAACAGGCCCTGGTACAACTTTTGGAGACAAGGACTTATATGTGAAAATCCGATTTTTATTTTCATTTGAGCCGAACTCACAATCCTGCGCTTCGTCCGATCCTGGGATCCCCCCTCCCTCATAGGCACTTGATGACAGGATAATTTAATTATTCTCAATATACACCCAAAAGAACCCTCTAGGGGCGTGCGCAGGAAATTTTGCAGGGGTTGGGGGGGTCGAGGTGTCTGGCGAAGCCCGACACCGCGAGCGCCGCACGTGCGAAGCCCGACACCCCGAGCGCCGTAGGTGCGAAGCCCGTGGTGGGGGGTCTGGAGGGCCCTCCCCCCGAAAATTTTGAAAAATTGACCCCTTCTAGGGCAGGGGGGGGGTTTCGACCCCCAAATCCCCCCCCCCCCCCCCCCTTGCGCACGCGCTTGCACTAGCCTACACACAAACCCCAAAAAGTATTGCTATGGACAAAGAAAAAGAAAAAAGAAGAAAGATAATAATAATAATAATAATAATAATAATAATAATACAAGTAGCCTAGTATAATCGTATCATGAAATTTAAAATATGATCAATATTTACAATAATTATTGGAAAACATGTTTTATTTCTATAAATTAGCGTAGCCTATATTCTTACAAGCGTTTTCCCAACAATGAACGCAAAAAATATAAATTTGAAAACAGACTTGAAATAATTGAAAAATAATTAATTAATCTTTTTAAATCTCTAAACTGGTTTATAAAGATGCAACAAAATGTCAAATGTAGATATTATACAAAGTAATTAAAAACTTACTTGATCAAAATCGGGTAAGCCTATATAATAATGTTGTTTTTATGGTCCTGATGAAGTGTTTTTAATACCTGATTATATCAACGTCATAAGGTATTTTTCAAGAAGCATATAATAATAATAATAATAATAATAATAATAATAATCTTTATTTAAAGAAGGTTACACAAATAGTAGTACACTAATCTCCCTTGTGGCCTTCTGTCTATTAAGTATTAAACATTATTACTCAACATATAATGAAATAAACAATGTAATAACAAAACACAACATAATTATTCTTCATTAAAATGCAACAAAACTATACGGTAAATACGCATGATACATACATAATTAATACAATTTTGTTTACATATACAAACAAATGTTATCACAACTTGATATAATCATAAACAAATATAATTTAAACGTACAGACTCCTGAGTAAAGATTTTACTGAACATTACCAAGAGCCAGTGTTGTTATGAATTTTTTATATTGTCTTTTAAATGAAAGTAAGGATACACTTTTTTTTAATAGAATCTGGGATTGTATTCCATGTTTCAACACCGGAATATCTGAAGGAGTGTTTATACAATTCAGTCTTGAGTCTTGGCAATACAAGATTATTATGTGTTGCTGATCTCAGGTTATATTTATATGATGCAACTTAAGCTGTAAAATTTATTTTTTTACTTATTTTTACATTTTTCTCATGCAGTTTCGTGTTTTAAAGTTTGCATTATGGGCGGGGTAAAATCCTCACTTCGTCAAGGCCGGGAATAAAATGCGAACAAAAACGCGTAGGATAGAGTGCTATTAAAACAAAATAAAACAAAACAAAAATAGTACTGAATGTTTATAGGACATTGGACTTTCAATTATAGTGGCTAACTCAATGCAGTAACCACCGTATCGTGTAGGCCTACTAGTGTCATTGGGAAATGGTTTATTATCCTGTCATCAAGTAGGCCTGCCTATGCCCTCCCCCACTGGCTACGGGCCTGCCGTTCTCACGTAAACGAAATAAGACAGAATACTTATAATTAAATTTTAATCATACAGGCTAATAATAACACTAAAACGTCATACTTTATTTTGAATAATTTTTTTATCCATAAATAATAACGCTCAATAAAGACAACTTGCCCATATAAAATGACGTCATCAGATATGACGTTCCCTGAACAAACTCCCGTTGCTATGTCTGGACCAATGAGATGACGTTATGTTGTAATGAATGTAACATAAATTTAATTATTAGCAATTTTACACTGAAAGCTGTCCAGCGTTCAGAAAAAAAAAAATATATATATAATAATAATAATAATAATAATAATAATAATAAATAAAAAATAAAAGAAAGGAAAAAACCCCGTTAGGCACTAGTTTATTTTAATGTAAGGATATCTTAAATGACGTAATTCGAGTTTGACGTCATTTCCATTTTTAAAAAAAGACACTGCGCCACATATTCTTACGACATTTGAATATCTAGTAATGGCGGACTGGAATTAAAGTTGGGTGTACTGTTTACAACAACACGTATTAAGCATGAGATTATATAATAAATAATTAAACTTCTGTTAGCGTAACAATGGCCGACCAAATTCACACAACAAATCCTCGAGGGTGAGGGGGCGGAAGAGAGCAATCTGGACGTTCGTAGAACACAACTTCACTGTTGGACGCTCAGAGTAGGAATGCTGACAAGAGTAGAATGTTTACGGGGGGAGTATACCCACGAACCTCCTAGGAACTTTGCTTTGTGCCCTCATCTCAGTCAGCCACCCACCCTTCAATGTCTGCATGCGTCCGCCGTGCCTGATGTTCCCATCCAGATGTCATCAGATATAGTGCGTCAATACACAATAGGCAGGCATCGAGGAATCCAAATGTTGCAATGATGTTCATCACAACCTGGAAAGTACCGGATGAGTGCGATGGGGCAGCGTTTACTGTGACTGGTTCTCCTACCGTCACTTCCAAACGTCCAGTTGTCCAGCAAGGTGTTAAAGTAGCATGATTTTCCTTTCTAATGTAAATGCATACAGATAATTTGCCACGAAAGGAGTTCCATGTCAGCAAGTCGGTTATGTTGGATACGAGAATGTGACGTGTGACGCGAATCTTGGGTCTGTAGAAATTAAACAGATAATGGTATTGCGTTTTTAATACAATTATCAAATCATCATCCGGGAATTCTGTGGATCTATCGATGGTTTCCCAAGGGTATGACGAATTGTAGTATGATTCGATCCTGACCATGCTATTGATAAGCTGAACTTGTGTTGCATTGTCAATGACTTTTCCATTTGCCGATTCAAGTTTCACAAAGATTACTAACGAAAAAGAACGTAAACCACTTCCACAAGACCGATTTACGAGTGGGATATTTTGTGAACATTTTATTGACCTACATTCTGAAACGGTATTGTCACAGTGCATTTCTAGCCAAGAAAATAAACCGTCTTGACTTTTAAGTTTCCACGAACTTTCAGTTTCGTCAAAATTTATGAATATTGAAAACCTAAGTTTGGCACTGCCAAAAAACAAAGATTCCGTGTCTGGAACATTGCAGTACATATCCTGCTTTTGAGTGTCACAGATAGCGCAGTATCTGTTGGGATAAACCCGCCATTTCGAACCATCGATTACCTGAACATATGAGGTGAAATTTCCACATAATTTCTGTTGTACGCTACCCGTACAAACGTCACACTGATTCTCCCTCTGCTCAATACAAGGTCTGTTTGGACTGGTAAATGGAGAATGCCACCGAACGCGTATTGTAGAACTGTTTAGTAGAACCAAAAGTTCACCCAGTGATTCGGGCGCATATAATTTTACATTTCTGTTCATAGAGAATACACCAGACCACCTTTTTCTTGGTTCGGCCTTTTCATTGCATGCATGGCAGTGTACATTTTTAAACTGAAGTCTGCTCTGCACACCCGTTACAGGAACTAGGTCGTCTATGTTGCCTGGATGATCTGATATGCATCGCCGATGCAAATCTAGATCAAGCGTCTCGTTTGGACATCCAGATATAAGCGATTCCCTTGCAGATGTTTGACACTTGATTTCGACTGACAGATATTGTCTCCATTTCTGTAAACTCTTGTGAAATAGATCTTGGCATTCATCTTTGAAATCTGCACAACAGTTGCTGTAGATGATGCAGTGTTCATCACACGAACAAGGCAAGGCTTGGTGTGTACCACATTTGTCACGACACGACCAAGCTAGACCATCACAACGTCTGTCACTGTGGACAACTTCTGTGTTACACGTCTCAATATTTCCTTCAGTGGAAGTGGTTGCTTGCGGTAAAGTTTGCGGCAAAAGTGTAACCAGTATGAATACGCGTTTTATAGTGCACATGGTAATGCTGTTAAAGATATCATCACTCTTCCCCATCTTATAAAATCTTTTACCAATGTAAAACACAAATAGAACTACAATTTTAATAAACTCGTATCTTTTCGCTATAACCAAGTGTTTCTTCGATTCTGTTTTGATCTTATAATCCTGCTATACACAAACTTGCGAAATCATATTTAATGCTTTCCTAATTCTCTAATGAACAACAACTACAAACTGAACAAATATTCGGAGATTCTGAAATTAAATACAAACTTAGGGTGTTGTTGTAGGCGTGGTTAAGATTCTTGTCAATCAAACTACTTACATGGCTGTTACAGGACATATCGATTTCTTTGAAGCTGCACTTCTTATAAATGTTGCTTAGATTACTGACAGAATACTTGAATTATGTGTGTGGTGTTTGTAAACATTCAAACCTATACTCCCAGCCCACCCACAATGTCTACAAATGTTGTAATTTACACCTTCTCCAGGACAATTGTATGTCGTCCGGTTTCCCACATTATACAATTACTTCCTTTTTAGAGTGACTCAAAACCTAACGTTTTTTCAACGAACACTTTGTCCATGTTTTAAAACATAATAATTAAAAATCCAGACAACTAGTATTAAGCCAAAGTAAATAAATCCTCTCGAAGAAGGAAAAACAACAAGTATTGGTCTTTGAAGTTGCTCATCCTATTTTATCCAATTTAATTAAAATTAGCTTCATTGGTTAATTACTATTACCTGTGGATCTAATAGCAACCCGTTGGAACTCATGTTCAGTTGACCTTTCATGCACTTTTGCCCCTGTTTTTTAATGTTCAAATAGACCAACAAGTTGCCCAATTGCATAAATAGTCTCGCTCGATAATTTTAGAATGTGTATGCTCCCAAATAACGCTATAAAAGGCGAAGTGTAATTGGTCGATATTTAAATTGTTATTTATAGATGAAATGTCACCCGGACATGGGAGTACACGCAATGCTGTTAGATCTACTGGTAGACCAGTAGAGCTAGTTTTAATCAGATTGAGTTTTATCATGTGTTAAATATTTTCGCTATTACAGTTAAAATTTGTTTTGTTTAACACCACCACTAGAGATGATCTATTAATCATTGGCTATTGGATTTCAATTAAACATTTGGTAATTTTGAGTCTTAGAAAAGAAGCCAGCTACATTTTTCCATTAGTAGCTACGGATATTTTATATGTACCATCCAACAGACAGGATAGCACATACAAAGGTCTTTGATATACCAGTTGTAGTGCAGTGGCTGGAATGAGAAATATACTCAGTGGCGTAGCGTGGGCGGGGCCACCGGGGCGACTGCCCCGGACGCAAAATTCTGAACTGGTGGAAGGGACTCGGGGAGTGCTAACGGTCCACTGGTTAGGGGGTGCAATACTTGCCTTGTCCCGAGCGCTGGCAACCCACTCTACGCCACTGAATATACCAATGGGCCCCACTGACAGGCATCGATCCTAGACTGAGCGCGCATCAGGCGAGCACTTTATCTCTGGGCAACGTCACGTCCCTCGCTATTACAGGTTTTCAACCGTAAACTTGCTATCAGGCGCATGTGCAGGGTCAAAACCTACCCCTGCTTCTTTTGGGGAGGTTGGCTTAACCCACCTAGAAACCGAATTGGGCGATTTGTTATAAACGCTTCAATATTAAAAATATTCTAGAGACCGTGCGCAGATTAAAAAACAATATTAAGTGTAATAAAGAAAGAAAAAGAAAGAAATGTTTTATTTAACGACGCACTCAATACATTTTATTTACGGTTATATGGCATCAGACATATGGTTAAGCACCACACAGATGTTGAGAGAAACCCGCTGTCGCCACTTCGTGGGCTACGTTTTTTTGATTAGCAGCAAGGGTTCTCTTATATGCACCATCCCACAGATATGGTAGTACATACCACGGCCTTTTATATACCAGTCGTGGTGTAAGTGTAATAAAGACAGATCATAAAAACTCGCCGTCTTACCAAGATACATTTTGCAATTTGTTTATGGATGAGAGTCATGCAGAGACGTAGGCTGGGGTGGGGAGGGGAGGGGCTAAAACATTTTCTTTTTAAATAGTCCAATATTAGGCTATTCATCTAGGTGTTAAAGGAAAAATGCAAAGGGGTCCGTAAAGTTCAAATTCGACCCCCCCCCCCCCCCCGCCCCCCCAATCCAGACCACGTTACACCTCTGTCATGCCTGATTGATTAAAATATCGAATTGCCGTAGTTTGTTATTCTCTTTTTCCCCACCCCGAGTTGTATTTTGTTTTTGTTTTTGTGTCTATGGTTTCGCTTTGTTTTTCTGTTTTGTTTTTTTGTCTTTTTTTTTTCAATCCTGAAAACAGTGTGTCGTATTTGATTGATTAAAATATGTTATTCTACTAATTGCAGATTGATTGAACATATTTTATTACAGTTATTTGTGTTTTCGAACATTTTCTAGTAATCAAATAGGCTATGTTCAACAGATCAATGATGACAGAGCACAAATGAAGCCTGTAAACTGCAATCAGTACGATAAATTATTTTTAATCAATCGACATGTTGTTTTTAAAATGATTAAATAATAATAATAATATGCCTTAATAATAATAATAATAATATGCCTTAATAATAATAATAATAAAATAAATTTAAAAAAAACACACACCAAAAAACCAACAATAATAATAAAGGAAAACAGACATTGTTATGTCATTGAATATATTAAATATCTTAATCACTCTTTAAACATTCAAAACATAATGAGACAAAGCTTAAATATCAATGTCTCATTAAATTTTAAATAAATAATTTATTTTCTTCCAAAATAATTATTTAAAGTTAATCACATATACTGTATATGAAATAAATCAGATTTAAAAATCAATGGATATGTTATTGGAATCCATTATTTTGTAAATTTATATTTGAAAAAAACATGTCCCAAATTTATTTGTCATTACTTTACAATCTCCCTAAATATGTAATTATTTATGAAAAGTGGACAACTCTTAATATGAGATGCACTACTAGTATTTAGCAAGATTACATGATGGCAACACTGCAAGACAATGTTTAGGTATGAGGTTTTTTCTCAAATAAAAATTTTTGTCACTTGGACAAACTATTGCCGGTCATTACCGAACGTTATTTTTAAAGAAATGAACACATTTTGATATAGTAATTTTGTGATATTGACTAAAACAGTGTATCAGTGAGAACACACATACAGACTGTTTCGGAGCAAGTGAAAAAAAAGAAAGAAATGTTTTATTCAACGACGCACTCAACACATTTTATTTATTGTTATATGGCGTCAGACATATGGTTAAGGACCACACAGATATTGAGAGAGGAAAGCCGCTGTCGCCACTTCATGGGCTACTCTTTTCGATTAGCAGCAAGCGATCTTTTATATGCACCATCCCACAGACAGGGTAGTACATACCACAACCTTTGATATACCAGTCGTGGTGCACTGGCTGGAATGAGAAATAGCCCAATGGGCCCACCGACGGGGATCGATCCCAGACCAACCACGCATCGATTTTAGGGTACATGTATATTCACACTCATATATAAGGACATTTACGCTTTAAAACTGTACCATGTATACAGAGATGATTTAAAACTAGTATGCCTTTAGAGGTGTATTGTGATTTTGTTTTTAGTCGGTATATGTGGATGTAACCTATTAAATATACAGAGATTGTGTTGTTCAATGGTACTATGCTACCCTGAATACCCATCATATACTACGCAACCTTTATATATATATATATACCAAATATGTCAGCAATTTGTGCACATCTACAATTTATGCAACAGGCGATATTTTAAATGTTTGAAAAACAACAATCTAATTAAAATTAACTCCACTATTACATGTAGATCCAACAGCAGCCCGTTGGAGCTCATGTTCAGTTGACCTTTCATTCGACCAATCAAAACCTTACTTACAAAATCATGCCAATGATTTTAAAAGAATTTGAAAACATTCGGGATTGTGCAGAGGGTATACAAAATGATTCGGGTGAACTATGAAGTATGCCGGAAACTGAGTTCAATACAAAATTTTATATAAAATTAGTTTCAAGACGAAAACAAACCCTGTGATGGTATAGCCATAAAATCTGTTTATACTGGTATACAATCCAGTTTATTGCTGCACTTTTCCCCCTGCTTTTAATGTTGAAATATACCAATAAGTTCGCCTATTGCATAAATAGTCTCGCCCGATATTTTTAGAATTTGTATGCTCCCGAATAACGTTATAAAAGGCGAAGTGTAATCGGTCGATATTTAAATTGTTATTTATAGATGAAATGTAACCTGGACATGGGAATCCACGCCATGCTGTTAGATCTACTGGTAGAACAGAAGAGCTAATTTTAATCAGATTGTGCTTTATATATCTTTGAATACGCATGTCAGTCCAAAAGCCTTGCGCGATCATTCTTTTAATAAATTAATGTGCTCTAGTCGTGTCGTTAAACAAAAACAATATTTTTAATGTTTTATCTTAGTATGTACATTTACTATAAAACAAATGTCTTAACCACAAAGATAGCACAGACTATTGCTCGTCTGACAAGATCGGCCTCGGTGGCGTCATGGTTAGGCCATCGGTGTACAGGCTGCAAGTACTGGGTTCGGATCCCAGTCGAGGCATGGGATTTTTAATCCAGATACCGACTCCAAACCCTGAGTGAGTGCTCCGCAAGGCTCAATGGGTAGGTGTAAACCACTTGCACCGACCAGTGATCCATAACTGGTTCAACAAAGGCCATGGTTTGTGCTATCCTGCCTATGGGAAGTGCAAATAAAAGATCCCTTGCTGCTAATCGGAAAGAGTAGCCCATGTAATGGCGACGGCGGGTTTTCTCTCCAAATCTGTGTGGTCCGTAACCATATGTCTGACGCCATATAACCGTAAATAAAATGTGTTGAGAGCGTCGTTAAATAAAACATTTCTTTCTTTCTTTCGTCTGACAAGAACTCCCATCACTGAGGAGACTTCTTTTAAGAAAACAGAACAAGAAAACAATATTTAAATATTTATTTAATGACTGGTGTTTTAAAGCTGCTATATGTGGAAGGCAAGACCAAAGTCAAACACATGTCTCATCTTTGGAACAGCATGGCACAAACTTGGCACAATTCCATATTAACTAAAAATATTTCCAACGTGCTGAAACAGAAACTTACCATTACGATGGATATGAAGAATTCAATTTACATGATATTGTTATTTTGGAATGCAACTGAGGTCTATGTATGCAAAAGTGTAGCATTTAAAGCTAACAAGGTTTAAAAAGATATTTGTGGTTCGAAAGCTGGTTAACTGTTCTTAACAACAAACACAAACAACTCCAATTAGTAAGGTTCTAGTAATTAAATGCATGACTTTATGAAATAAAATAAAATAAAATAAAAACTATTAATACTATTTTCAAATTATTTTTAAAATACTGAACTGACTCCATTTATAGTTTCCATGAACTTTCATAGGAGCCACTTATATTATTGTTTAAAGCTCAATATTTTTTTTGTTTCTTGTTGTCTAAAGTGACAATAATTCAAATGAATTTCAAATGTATCCTAATAGAAATAATAACTTACATTTCATATTTTGATACCTTTTGGGTTAACTGATTTTAACACTGAAACGGTTTGGTTGTCTTTTATATATAAAATACACAAAGCACTTACACTTTGGCTGTATACTGAATTATATTTATATTCAACCATTATTATTGGGTATTTAGCCACCATTATTATTGGGTATTTAGCCACTATTATTATTTGTAATGTTTACTTGAAAACTCTAAGCTGGTAACCTGATAGGTCAGTATATTCCTTCACCAACCAGTAATATATAACGGTAATCATAGGATTCTAAAAATATATTTGTTTTTAATTAGCAGACTTTTTTTTTTTTTAATGTATCTTATTTTAGGTCAAAATTATCTGAAATTGTACTAATATTTTCAAACAAGCAAAAATTATGAATACCACACAATAATAAAAAGAGAAGGTTTATTAACATGACTTTTGGGCAATTCTAGCACATCAAGAGATAAATGTAAACCGTATAAAATTTACTTTCAATCTTGTCACAAAACAATATTTACAGCAGTCAAGAGAACTATTGGTATTTACGTTTTACAATACATCAACCAAATACAATTAAGAGGTAATGTGTTTGTCTTACAGTTTTCATGTCAAAACTGAAATATACATATTAAACTGGGTACAGTTAATTCTAAATTGGTCCTGCAAGCAAGATAATATTACACAAAAAACCTGATTATTATCAGAGTTGGTGTTTCTATTGGACAACTGCTTTGGGCACCAGAACCCAATACATTTTTTGAAAATTACAAAATCCACAAGTACTGTATGTTTAATATTGAAATATTTCAGAATGTAAGAAGTAAACTGTAAAGCATAAAATATTAATGATCTTTTAATTAGCAAAATCCACATGACATATTAGCAACACAACATTTTAGCGAGTTCGTCATATCAGACAGTATCAAAAAAATTAAATAATAATAATCAGCTGAGATAATATTTTTTGATCAATTCTGATGTTATGCAGCTTACAGACAACTTAAATTTAATAGCAAATTGCAGTAATGTGCGTACCAACTATTACGGTTAGCTGTACTTTCAATAGCATGTAACCATGGTTGTGTGTTCAATCAAATTGCAGTAATGTGCGTACCAACTATTACTGTTAGCTGTACTTTCAATAGCATGTAACCATGGTTGTGTGTTCAATCAAATGTTTTTCGGAACAGTCTGTTGTCTCATGAAATATTAGTGTGTTGTATGGCCTCACTAAATTTACAAAATTTGTATTCTCTTAACATTTCCTCATTTACAGAATTTATAAAATAACTACTACTGTGTAAGAATGGAAAAAAATCAAGGTGTCAATGTTATCCAATGGTTTAAAACTCTACTATCTTCATGTACAGGTAGTTGTATATAGCAAAGTCAATGACAAGTGTTATTTCTTTAATGTCACCGTTTTAGTTTTTGTTTTTGAATTAAGTACATGTACTTACTTTTCACTGAAAAATGTTTAGTTACAACTTGTATGTAATTCAGGGCTTCTAGAATTTTATAAAAATCCACTAACCATGGGATCAGTGATTTTTAAAATATACTAGCCATGATTAAAAATTCACTAGCCTTACTTTAAATAAATACAATTTTACTAATACATGTAGTAATAATCAGATATATTACCAAAAGAGGGAGATAGAGCTTAAAAACTATTATATTCAGGATGAGAAGAGGGGCAGGATATTCATATTTACAAAATAAGACTTAAATGCAGCATTTGACAAGATATTTTTTTCACTAGCCGTCCATGGGAGTGGGACTACCATAATCCAGAAGCCCTGTAACTGAACATTATTTGTTTTTGAAATTTTAAAAATGTTCTAGTTGCACAAGTGTTTAATGTTTTTAAATACTTTTTTCAAACAACACAAATCCTTTTAGACCATTATTGTTACAGTAGTGGAGATCTAAAAAACAACAAAAAACCCACCAAAAGCCCCAAATAGCTAAAACAAAGGTGCCATAGTGATACAGTACATGACCAAACAGTAAACTAGCAAACCTATAGTTGCACCTGAATTCTGCTCAATAATTTTTATCTCCCCCCCCCCCCCCCCCCCCCCCAAATATATTATCCTGGGGAGCAAGACTCAATCCCTCTATGCTAGCCAGTCGAGACCCCCTGATGTGCACCGGTCATTACCTAGCTATTCCAAAGACTATAAACATTTGTCATTAAAAAAATATAATTTTCTCTGATCACACTATTCCTGCAAGTAATTAGTGAAAAAGACTGGAAACCTATCTAATCACCTAGTTAGTTTACTTTAAAAAAAAAAAAAAAACTTCATTTTTTCTGTGAACAGTACTGCCAATTTAAAAAAAAAAAACAAAAAAAAAACTAAAGTATCCATGTAGAAGGGTGATTGTATACCAATAAAATAACTAAAATGATCATGACCAATGCAAAATTCATACTGTGATATAAAAAATAATTTTAAAAAGCATTCAGTCTTTTACTAAATCTACATGAAAACTGGGCATGTACAAAAAAGTGACCTAGTAATGAGGTCTATCAAATGCAGATATGAAAATGTGTACCATATGGCTTGTAAATCAAACTATACGTGGGTTCAAAATAAACTATGGCAACAGTTTGTCCACTGTCATGAGGTACTATGCAACAACCCCTGCAATTAAGAAAAATAGTGTCCACAGCAATTTTACCATTAACATGTTTGCAACTCTGGATTGTAAGTAAATCTGAATGATGAGTGTTATTTGTTTTGTTTGCCAATATGCTGTAAGATTTATTTATACCAGTGGCGGTATTCGTTGACAAAAAGTGACGTTACAGTTAACACGCAAATGACACATGCACGATCAAGAACAATGGGGTTGCAAGGCGACGACAATTTATCATATACAGCATAGGCAGTCCGCAGTGACATGCCAGTTCAATCTTTATATTTTAATTACATCAAAGTGACAGAATATATTTAATGTGATACAGAATTTAAATAATTTTCTTTCATAACGGCGTAATTTGTTAGAAAATCTATCACCAAGACCAAATGCCCCTTTTCAAGACCAAGTAAATCGGTTTTTTTTAGGCCACTCAGCACCAGAAAAGGGTAGCATATTTTGCCAATATAAATGACAGAGAAATTTTGATTAAACTATTGGAACTACCTCTCTCTATATATGTTATCTACAAATATCTCATGTTATCTACAAATATCTCATCAGGCTGACCATAACATTTCAACTCAGTTCAAGCGACTCGTAGGAGTGTATGTTGAACATTTTACTAAAAATAACACACTTGTAATGCACCATAGCCATGGTTCAACAATGTATAAGCTGCCCACCCCCCTGCAATCCATGTGCTATGAACAGTCAACAGTTCAATGACTTAGTTGATACTCGCTTAATGCTGGTAATTTACATGTATTTTCGATCATGCCCGATGTTGCCGAGATTCAGATACTTAGTAATAATGGTGCAGTTACTGTTTTAATATTTATTTGTAATCTGTTTTCAGTTCACAAAGTATATTTTATTTTTAACAATATGGAAAAAATACATCTTGGAAAAACAAAATCCAATATAGTCCACAGTATTGCCGGGGGCAAATGCAGGGGTTGTGCAATGTTACATAGCCATGTCTAAAAGCACACATATTATATTAACTCTTCAGTCTCTGAAAAAAATCATAAAACAAGTTTAAAAATGTGGCTTATGCACTCAAAGGTTGTTTGAAAATTGCAGTGCCCCAATGCTCAGAATAATCAGATGTTACAATTGAGCAAGTATTTTTATTAATGCCATAAGCCCAGCTGGCTATCGGACAATCATATTTATTCAATTTTGGTCTTTTGCAAAAATTGTAAATATAAAATGAAATGTTAAAAATAAACCATATGGAATAAGCACTTAAACGTTCACGCAGAGTTGGAAAAACTGAATGCCTGGACTGCCAGATTTACAACAGGCAACAAATTATTTGATTATATTTTTACCCCTCCCCTAAATACCAAAGGCTGTTCCCTTTCATGAAAAACCTATTTTAAAGTACTGTAAACATGCAATTGTCAACTTTCTGTACCAAAAGCTAATCTGTTCATTTGTAGTAATGCAATAATAATGGGTCAAACCTCACATCTCAGTTGCCACATACATCATATACTATTCCATCCCACAGGAACACCCTTTTTTATACTATGAATTTACTACAAGTTATTTATTTCTGAGCAGATTGATTTGTAAATTGCACACAAAAATAGTATTTTTGTTATTTCCAAAACACTTACCTTTCTACGCATGTCAAACAAAACAACAATTATTTACAATTTTTTTTTTTTATAGAATGATGGGACAGACCATAGGCAATTACTCAGCTCACCGAAGAACAGATAAAGGTGTATTTTGCAGAGGACATACTGATGTCTTCAAACTAGAGGACAGAATACCTGGTAGCAGGCCCTGTGATACGTCATTTTAGGAAATATTCTATTTACCTGCACATCATACCACTTTCTGTTCACCACTGCATAAATGCAATGCAGAAGTATTAAGAGTTAATGTGTAGGAGATAAAAACACAATTTGTACACATAAATAAGCAAATGATAAGTCATCTTCAAACACAAGGTCAGAACAGTCTCGACACTTGATATGTTACTGAAACCACAGCAGTTATTGATAGCAAAATAGTTTTCATCAAGTTTTATGTAGTCTCTGGCCGTTACTGCCAGCTGTCAAGTTTTGTTAGCTTACTTTTTGTCATTGCTCAACTTCTGCACATTTGACTTTCAGTACCTTATTGATTACCTGTTGTGAGCTGTCAATCAATCAACCATTTGACACATTTTCATCCACAGAAGGTTCAAGCACATTTGGCTTGGGAACACCATCAGTTTCCTGGAATTGTGTACAAGACTGGAATGATGGTGCTAGGAAAAGCTATGGTAATCTTAAATTTAAATTTAAAATAATAATAAAAATAAATAGGGGGAAACCCCCCCCCCCCCCCCCCCCCCCATAATTATAGCAAGAGAATTAACAATTAACGCTAAAAGAGGGATTTGTTTGTGTCAGGCCTAAACATGAGAATTAGTTGCAGATTGATCAGGCACCCAAAAGAATAAATTTGGACTGCAGTTAGAAATAATGTAACCACATCTGAAATGCTACCGTCATCAGTATTCAGTTATGAAGATACCACACACACTGTCGGCTAACAAAAACAATGTATGTACTGTAAAGCTATGAAGATGCACATTTTGTAATTTAATGTTAGGAAATAACACGCCTTGCGATTTTGCCTTATATGCAGGGCCCAAACTTAAGTATTTATTATCTATGGGAATTTTGAAACTTTTGTGCTGCAGACAAAATGTTCACCTACAGCAATTTTAAACCATTAAAATTGTTCAACAAATAAACACAACTGAATGATTCGTTTCATTGTGACAAAGACTTCCATATTAATTTTGATTGGTTCCCAAAGTGAAATTACCCCTGATGTTGCATATAAAAAACTTACAAAGAACTGTTTGTTAGTGTACGTTACCATTGCTTGTTGTAGATACAGCACATAACATGAAACTTATAAAAAAAATTTAAACTAATCGACCACAACTGGAATTTTTTTTTGGAAAAATTAAAAACCAAAAACTATCCCCTCATTTCATGGTAATAATATTTAAAGTCCCCAAGCAGAGACAATTCATATCGCAGCTACAGCAATTGCAATCATTAAGTTCAAGCCTGAATACACATATATGTACTGTAGTGATACATTTTACACTTTTTCAATAAATTCGTTAAGACACAATTTTCCCAGGAATCTTCAGAGACATGAGACAAAGATGACAAAGATGAAACATATTAGGCTTTTTTTTTGTAATATTCACACGCTCACTAAACACTCACATTCGAACTTACTATACGGTTTCTCTTAAATTAAATAGGCTCTGGACCATATTTCTATCTGCACACAAGCAAAACATATTATATTATCAACAAAACATGCTTTGACAAAATTAGTTATTTCATACACCAGATGTAGGATCAGATAAACACTCATATCACATTCAAAAATAATAACATTTTTTTCTGGCAGTAAAAATTTAAAAAACAAGAAAACAAAAAAACTACAGTGAAATGAAATATCTGTGGTCATAGTTTATTCTTCACTTCAAAAAATGTCATACAATGCATCAACATGATTTTGCGTTAAAATGTTTTGTTTTTCTTCACATTTACAGTAATTTTCACTGCTGCAACACAACACAATAACGGTGTTCCACCTTATTTTAACACAAAAATGGTATTTCACCTGTCAGCAACGCAACATCATAATAACTGAATTCCACGGTCTTCAACACAGTGATGATAATTGCACATTGCTGCAACCCCATCCCATAATGATATTTATCTGTCTGCTGCACAACAGTATTCCTCCGGCTGCCACACAACACGACCCTGCAACTCAGCTGGCTGTAACATTACTAATGATATTCCACTTGGTTAGCATGACAACACACCGCTGGCGTCATGTTGGGATGGATGTCAGAGTGCCTTTGTATCCACTTTCACTCGGTCATCTCACACACAGAAGCCCATGTTACTATAGACAGCATGTCTTTTTTTTAAGTCTTCTAAAAACATTTTTTGCTTTTTTTTCTCCATTTCAATCTTGCATCTCTTCTGGAATTTCATGAGGGCCAAGAATACCAGGTACAGACATTTGTATTTTGCGTTTTTCATCATTGGCTTGCCTAATAGCATTTTCTCTTTCTTCCAAAAATAAGTCATTCATATCTTCACCTGCAAATTCCTGAAACAGTGAAAAAGAATAGTTTAATAATCATAATTTAAAAAAATTCTATGTTGGCTCACCTTAAAAAACAAACCTACACATCAGCATTCTTGTTTAGAAAGCCCAAAGAACAGAAGGAATGTTTTATTTAAAACATTTTAATTATGGTTATATGGCATCAGATATATGGACAAGGACCACACAGATACTGAGAAAGGAAACCTGTTGCTACCACGCTATGGGCTACTCATTCCGATTAGCAGCAAGGGATCTTTATGTGCAGCATCCCACAGACAGAATAGTAAACACCATGGCCTTTTTAACTCCAGTTCTGGAGCACTGGCTAGAACAAGTAATAGCCCAAATGGGCTGTCAGAAACTACAAAGGGGATCATAAACAAATACCTGGCAATTCAAAATGTGGAAAATATTATGCAGTCAATTCGGATGGATGAAACTTTGCTCACAGGTAAATAAGTGGTAGTAAATGACTAAAAACAAATACCCTGAACATGTAGTATAACCTACAAAATTAAGTTTTCTAACTCCCTGATCTATTATATGTTAGCTGAAAATCAGGCCTGTTCGTCATTACATTTTATAAATTAAACGTGTCAACACCAAACCTTGATTCCCTTTTCTAAGTACTAACTGTCAGGTTTACTTACTCTGATTTGAACCAGGAAGTCCCTCAGATGTTCCTTGAAAGCTGGAAAGTCTTGATTGAAACTGAATAGGCCTTCAATAAATATTTTGATTTGGTGCCTGTGAAAGAAACATATACCATCCTTATTGTCCATCTACAAATCTTACCATTAACATAATAAGATGCAACGCAGCCATATTATTCTCTCTCTTTTTTTTTTAATACATGAAAGTACTGATGTCAAGTCAAATCAACAGTGCATTCTTTAAGCAATAATATCACAGCGCATTCATAGAGTAAAACAAAGGAAGTTTTACTTCGAGAATAACATTCATTCACTCGCATTACTAACTTTATTATATGGTTAATAACAATGAATAATCTCAAGTTTGTAGTCTAATCTTAATGCAGCACGTTGAATAATGCTACTCAGAACAGATGGATTTGGTTAATTTGCTAATTAATCCATGTGTTTTAGATAAAAACTTCACAAATACACAATGATTAAAAAACAAATCTTTAGAATTATGATTTTAATAAAAAATACATCTGTATAGCCTTTACAAACAAGTTAATCATTTAAGACAAATTGGAAACAACGATTTAAGCAAGCTAAGTTTTTCGAATACTCACTCGTTTAGATGGGGGAAAGCTGTCTTGAGAAGATTGAGAAGAAACTGTTGTATGTAGGCGACATTTTGACCAGATGAAGTAGCGTTCAAGTCAATGGTGATCTTTCCAGCCTCCAGTGTATTGAACATGTATGCCAGGATGGTAGCTTGCATTGTAAGACCTGCAACAGATTGCCGTATAGTTAAAAACAATGATTAATCCTTTTATAGAGTGGAGAGCGCCGTCAATTTAATAACCTTATTGACGTGATGGTGCATAACGTACCATTTTTCTTTTACCGTGGGAATTTTCTTAATTACAGGCGTTGGACATTACTTGCATTTTATGGTTTAGATAATCAATAGTCTGAAGTGTTTCTGGTCATAATAATATTTATAATACCATAAAATGCATTTTTTAATAATTTTAAAAACACACATACCTCTGAGAAGTAACAGTTAAAGAGACAAGCTCTAGTCTTATTTTAAAGAGGATATTTTTCCTTTTCAGCCTTACAGAATCTAGTTTTACACTTTTTTAGGGGCAGAACATAGCCCAGTGGGAAAAAAAGAGACCCTCGCTTGATGCACAGTCGGTCTAGGATCGATTCCTGTTGGTGGGCCCATTGGGCTATTTCTTGTTTCAGCTAGTGCAAAGGCTGTGGGATGAGCTATTCTGTCTGTGAGATGGTCTATTTTCACGCTTGAAACTAGGGTCTGTGACTTTTAAACGAAATAAAATTTAACAGTGAAAAATGTTGCAAAGGCCAAAATTAATTTACACTGCCTAATGATGCTGTACAGAAAGCATTACTAAAGTTACCTGCTGTATGTGAGCTGTCAGTGACAACAGAAAACAAGTGCTGAAGGATATCGGTGAAGTATGTCTGATAGAAGCTCTGTGCCGCATTCTCCTCCTGGGCAATATTCTGTAACAACACGTACAAGATGTCCAGTCCCGTATCAGCCACATTTCGCATCGTGTGCTTGAATGCCCAGATGATGGAATCCAGAACAAGCTTGAACTGTGCTGATGGAATATTCAACAATGCTGGAAAACCAAATACAACACTCAATAAGATGGACATAAACAACAAACTGTAGACATAACAAAATTAATAACACACACATACAGATTATATAACAATTGAAGAAACCACTGAATTCAGAAATATTTCCTCTTAATGATCTATGCATTTATTTAACAAGTGGCTGTACTTCATATACACACCAACCAGAACTACCAAATCCCTTCCATACATTCATCCCAATCCGTTTTAAAAAACAACAACATAATGAGGTCTCTCTCTTTTTTTTAAATCCCTCAACAACAAAACCATCCAAACCTTGAAAACAGTGTGAGTTCACAGCTTGTAACAAAAGGAAGAAGTTCGTTCTGTGTTCCGGGTATTCTTCAAAGTCCTGAAACGAACAACAAACACACATCAAGTACAAGTTGAACAAGCAAATAGTTCTGCCATATTTGTACAAAAATAAAATGAAATAAAAGTACAATTTGAAACTGTAGGAGTCAACAACAAAATATATATACATGAAAAGAGCTTTTTTTAATTTATTAAACAGCTATAGTTATTTCTTAAAAAACCCCACCTAGATGAATAAATATCTGAAGCTTCCCACAAGCATTTGTTTACATAACTTAACCCTTCTGTCTACCAAAAATCAGATCACACTGAAGCCAGTTCCTAGGGAAGTACTATCTGCACTATTAAAGTCAGCAATAAACATTTCATTGTGTTTTCTCCAAGATAAAATGTATCTTCACTTAATTTCACTATATTTTGTCATTGGTACATATTTTTTAATTACAGTGTATTGTAATATTATAGGGAGGTGCATAGTGATGTCAAAACAGTTCCAATGCGAGCTATGAAATTTGGTTCTGTTAAAATAAATGTTGGTTCCATATTGAGCAGATAACCGTGTTTATAAGTGTAGACAAACTACAAAGTTTAACTTTAAAAAGATGAAAGAAAAAATGTGAACAATTTCTCAAATATAACATTAAAAAATTACTATTGGATGTATTTATGGTGTATGGAGTAAGAATGATGGTGTGGAAATTGCTGTTGACCTTATAATGGGTTTAGATTCTCAAAGGCAAAAACAGTTTGGATGCAGATCTACCAGAAAAGAGGTATCCACTTAGATCCACAGTTGTTTTTGGACAAAAATCCAATTCCAGTTGTGGAGGAGACTAAATTTCTGTGGATTATATTTGACAGGAAGCTATTCTTTGTGCCTCATCTTAAATATGTTAAAAAGAAGGCCTCAATATTTTAAAAGTTATTGGCAATAAGGGATGGGGAGCAGACTGCAAGGTTATGCTCCGTTTGTATACATCTTTAGTTCGATCAAAACTTGATTATAGATGCATTGTGTATGGGTCGGCACGCAAGTGTTATTTGGAGATGCTAGATCCTGTACTCAACCAGGGATTTAGGCTCTGTCTTGGTGCATTTAGAACATATCCTGTAGAGAGCTTGTATGTTGATGCACACGAACCTTGTTTGGGTGCTAGACGTATTTTTCGTATTGATCTTGCTCATCACTTTAGTTTTCCCATTACCATAGTTTGACGCCGATGATTTTTCGTGCTGGGGTGCCGTTAAACATTCATTCATTAATTCATTCGACCATAGTTGTTATTTGTAGAAATTAAAATCACTCGTAAAAAAAGTAATTTCTATGTTACATTTTACAATGCTGATAATCAAGTACTGATGATGGGTTGAACAATAAGGGACATAACTGTACAAAGCTTTCCTTTACTTGATCAAGAAACTTGCAATTATCCATGACAAACTCTGTTAATCTGAACTTTAATTCAGAACAATGTTTGTTTTTTAAAATCACTGTAAATTCGGGGAACATTTTGTTCAGTATGTCAATATGACTACACAATTCTAAAATGCTAAATTTTCAAACTGATTAGCAACTGTTACAAAATGTTCCCTGTAAACTGAATAGGCATGATTCAATTTTTTTAAAATGCTCGTTTATGAACGTCCATCAAACTACAATCTAGATAATTTACTTACCTTATTTATCATGGTAAGTGTACATTCAAAGACTGCATCAAATATTTGTGGAATATCTTTTGCAATGTGGTTCTGAAATACAAAATCAGACAATTAGTATGAAAAGGGTCGAATATCTGTAAATATTATTTTAGGATGCTATTCGAAATGAAATTACTTTTATTATTAACCCAAATAACCATTCTTTATTGATACAAACACATCCAAGAAATAATAGAAACTTTGATGTCTAAAATGTAACATGATCCTTCAGTGACAGACATTACACAATAATGATATATTTTTATTTTTACAATATCAGTGTCTGTTTTTCCAGTATGATTGTAAATTTTTGTAGTATTTCAAAACTGGATTTTACCTCCCAATAATGTTGTACACATCAAAAACAATATATATCAAGAAGTAAAATGTAAATTGAGCCACTACAAATATAAGTGTTTCTGCTTACTTCTAGTCTGTTAACAATGGTTGCCATGGTGCTAAGTACTTCTGGTTCTCTAGCTGCAGGAACATTGCGCTGATAGTCTAACAACACTGCATCCAACAACGGGGGAATAAAGTTTTCTGCAACCTAAAACAAAGCAACCACTCTTGAAATAAGTACCTTTTTCAATTTTGTTGAATGCAATTACATATATATTTCATTAAAGGTACTTTTTTCATATTTAATAATAAACTTATTAAACAATGATACCATAGTTTGTAATTTGCAATAAACAAAATAATTGCAGTCATCATGATGCTTTTATACAATAGTAATAGAAATATTAGTACTTTAAAAAATAGAGATTTGTGTTAATTATATCCAAAATATAATCCATTAAAAAGGTTACACCCCTTCTGTACCTCAAAAGACATCAACAACAAAAAAATAATAAATAAATCAACAAAAAAATCAACGACTAACCATCTGTGGATCACTGGAACGGCTGACCCATCCAGATATTAATTTGAGTGTTTCTTTCTTCACTGTTCTCATGCTGCGAATGAGCGGCTGTTTTGTGACGCTCTCGCCATTGGTGGCAATAGCACTACTGATGTTTTCACTCATCACCTTGTACACATTCAACATGTCTAAATAGATTCGACCCAACTGAAAGAAAACATATTGGTAATTAATCACACTTCATTTTGACAACAAAATGGATGTCCTTATAATCAATTTTACACTGATCTAGATCTTCAATTTGGCACTGCAATAAAAGGTTTTGAAATAAGTTAATCAAGTTATCAAGTGCACAGCACATGTCAAATAAGTCCAGAAAGGTACTCCATTCCCTACAAATTATTATTAAACAAAAACACCTCCATCTAAATTTTATCAGTTGTGTTATTCAAATATAAAATACATATACAAGTATCAATAGAAAAAGAATAGTAAAGTTAACACCCTTAGGTGCTCGTTCCTAGTCCTCAAAGTAAACTATTTGTCAATGAAAGCAACAACTCAATCTTAAACATTACAATATTTGCACACAGCTGTTTTCTTACCAGTTCGTAGAATATGCATAACCACAACAGCAGATGTAAACCAACACATAGCATCAAAAAGTTTACAAAAACATAAAATAAGAACGAAAAAATATACTTTTCAATCATATATAAGATGCTGTAATTACCTGAACAACATATGGATGACCCAGTGCTTTACAAGCTCTGACATTTGTCTTTAAAATGTTACCCAGCTGCTTTACAGCGTCAGGATCTTTCAGAACCTCGACATTCTGAAAATAGAAAAGAGTCAAGATTAAACATACAAAACCAGAACATGTATAACAATATTCAACTTCACAATGATTTGCTCATACTAAAATTGCAGGATTCACAGTAGTTTCAGAATTAGCAAAACTTTCATCTTGATAAAGAGGGATTGCAAAATATGTTTAATAAAATGGCACCAACTGCTAAATCAAATATAAACAAATTGTAGTGATAGTTCTTAATAATTTAACCTCCAACCCCATCCAAATTGCCCTTTTGATGTAAACAGAAAATAAAATCTCAAATTGGCATATTTACTATGGCCTTTTAAAAAAAATTCCATTTATATTATCATTAACTCTACACATTAACACAATTTCCCTTTCAGAATAGTACTAGGCATACAACCGACCTGTGTAGCTTGGTTGATAATTCCATCCCAGACCTGGTTTGGTAGAAGCATGTACCGTTCTATGAGATGCTCCTGGGCAATCTGGTCTGTCTGGGCATTTATCATGAAGCCAACAGCCTCGTAAAATGTGTGCACCTGAAGGAATTCAAAACATTCAAAATATTACTTTTTTTCACAGAGTATGAGGCAAATGTCATAGGTCAAAGAAAAGTCAAAATATATTCAGAATGTTTGGGTTTTTCCCACAGAGTATTAGGATAATGCCATAGGTCAAAGAAAAGTCAAATATATTCAGAATGTTTGGGTTTTTTCACAGAGTATGAGGATAATGTCATAGGTCAAAGAAAATCAAATATATTCAGAATGTTTGGGTTTTTTCCACAAAGTATGAGGATAATGTCATAGGTCAAAGAAAAGTCAAATATATTCAGAATGTTTGGGTTTTTTCACAAAGTATGAGGATAATGCCATAGGTCAAAGAAAAGTCAAATATATTCAGAATGTTTGGGTTTTTTCACAGAGTATGAGGATAATGCCATAGGTCAAAGAAAAGTCAAATATATTCAGAATGTTTGGGGTTTTTCACTCAAAAATATGAGACAAATGTCATAGGTCAAAGAAAAGTCAAATATATTCAGAATGTTTGGGTTTTTTCACAGAGTATGAGGATAATGCCATAGGTCAAAGAAAAGTCAAATATATTCAGAATGTCAAATATATTCACCCCCACACCCCACCCCCACCAAAAAACCCACCACCAACAAATATCTGTACATAAGACCCAAAACAGATATTTAAAACTGTTAACATCCAAGAAAATAACACTTATTAAACATTAATATGAATTTAGGTATAAATATTTCCTGAAGCCTATGGAAGAATGTAAAATGAAAAAACCATTCCTGGAGCACATTTAAGAAACAAAAAACCCAACAGAGTGACCTATAATCATAATGACCCAAATGTACTGACCTGCTGTGGTTGTAGATCACATATAATTGTGTTGATTCCATTGAGAATTTCCTCAATGAACGGCATAACCTCTCCAACCTGAACTTGAACAAAATGTCTTCTACACTTCTGGGCAATTTTGATGAACGTATCACAAGCCATATCTTGCACACCATCATGAGTTTCTGAAAAGACAAATGACTCATTGAAATGAAAGTAATCATAGTGGGTCTACTGAAACACAAGCTGAACTTAATACATTGCTGGAACACTGGCTAAAAAACACCCAGAACAGTTCTTTTAGCTAAACTCTATTTTTCCACACAGAAACAACAGTAAGTGAAAAGATATATTTCATTACAGAAGATAAGAGGAATTGTATTTTTTGAATGAACAGAATATTTTTATCTGTTAATTATTCTATTATTTCACACTAAATGTTTCAAAGCTTTTCTAGTGAAAGGAAAAATGTAGCTGAAAAAAAGATAATAAAATAAACCCAAAATAACAATTTAAGTTTCATACCACAACAAAAATTCACTTGCAAGAACCCGACCACTCACCATGCATGAACTCGAAGAGTTTATTGACGACTGTTTTGAGAAACCTCCAGTGAGCTCTGAGAAAACGAGGATATTGTCCAACAACGTACATGATGTTTGATGCAATGATTGCCTTGTTATCTTTACCTCGCTTCTGTTCACACAAACCTAACAAATCCTGAAAATAATACAAGTCTTGTAATTTAATGAACAGAATAAAGATCTCGATCAAGACGATAAGAGGTTCAGAAGTTGAGTATGTAGTGGCATGTGGAAATTTATCAAAGGAAAACTTATCTTTAATGAACGGCATTTTATACATGTTCTAAGACCACATCAAACTGAATTTGTATGTAGAGAGGGAGAGGAAAAAAGAAAGTTAAAGTCTGTTTTTGTTTAACGACACCACTAGAGCACATTGATTTATTAATCATCGGCTATTAGTTGTCAAACATTTTAACATATAGTCTTAGACAGGAAACTCGCTACATTTTTCAATTAGTAGCAAGGGATCTTTTATATGCACCATCCCTCAGACAGAATAGTATATATCATGGCCTTTGATATACCAGTCGTGGTACACTGGCTGGAATGTAAAATAACCCAATGGGCCCACTGATGGGACCGATCCCAAACCGACCACACATCAAGTGAGCATTTTACCACTGGACTACATCCTGCCCCGAAAATGAAAGCCAGACCAAATGAAAAATAAGTACCCAATTTTGTTATAACGGATCAGTTACTTTCAAGGTACATTAGAAAGGACTACAGAAAGGTGAAAACTGTCCGAATGTGTTTATAATGACGTTCCTCATTAAGTAATCACAGGGGTTCTAGAATATTTTTAAAATTCACTTGCCATAGGGTAAGTGGATTTGAAAATTCACTGGCCATGGTAAAAAATTCACTTTCCCATTTTTCATACTGAGATCATGTTTAGTCAATTTGTAAATTTATACAACAGATAGGCTCAATGGGCATGCTTTATGGTTTGTTTAGAAAAATATGCAAATAATTTTCATCAGTTTAGAATAAAGTTACCGTACCTATTAAAATTTTAAACTAATTGTTTCCACTAAAACCACCTAAGTTATAAAAAATAATCCATGTTACCGAGATATTACAACAATTAACAGCATTATTTATTTACTTATGAATGGGAACTTATTCCCCACCCACCCACCACCTCAAAAAACAAAAAGAGAAAAGAAACAATTAAGAACCTTTATTAGAATAGTGTACATGTATTGCAGTTTAAGCCCCCCCCCCTCAAATTTTTCAATTTGGGTACTTTGTTAAATTTATTTATTTCATGATACTGTGTTCCTAAGCTTTAAAAAAAAAAAAAAATGCAATTTATTTCATATTTTATAAATTAAATTAATAATTTACACATTTAAAGTATTTGTAAATAGTGACATGCAACCTTTAAAACTAATAAAAGACTGGTTACCGTTACAATGAACTTTTGTTTTTCCAATGTTTACACTTTATAACTTTAATAAAGTTACATCAGTAGATATATTGATGTCATGGATGGGTCAGAGATTACTGGTGGCCAACTATTTGTTAGTGAAATATTGCATGTGATAGCAAATCGAAAGAAGTGACTTGTAGATGTTTCTTTTGTTTTTTGTATGATCGTAGGACATGACGTTGGTAGATTTAAAAAAAAAAAAAAATTATCACTTGCCATCGGGATTGCAATAAGTAACTTTCATTGGCCCGAATCCAAAAAACACTGGCCTCGGGCATCGGGCCACCGTATTCTAGAAGGCCTGGTAATCATCTAGAATAAATGAGTTTGTCTTCTTTTAAATACACAAACAAAAACTTACTTTAATTACAGTGACTAGAAACCGTTTCTCATCATCTTCATGCATAGCTCCACTAATGGAACCGATGGCCCAACATAACTGAAAAGTAACAGTGGAAACAAAAATATAAATTCCATAACAACTTTATTGCTTACATAACATGCAAAAAAAATTAAAATATGGGAGAAAAAACACTAATTTTTTTCTTTATAAGCAAGGATCATACACACCATCCCATAGACAGGGTAGCATATAACATGGCCTTTGATACACCAGTCGTGGTGCACTGGCTGAAATGAGAAATAGCCCAATGGACCCACAAACAATCGATCCTAAACCAACTGCTCATCATGCAAGCATTGGTTTTTTTTATCACTGCCTGTAATCATTTAATTGAAAAATGATAAAAGTAATAATAATATATTTTTTTTAAATGGCCAGGTCTTATGTACAGATTAAAGACGCAACCTCATCGGAAAAAAATATTCAAGTAATTTTAAATGTATTTACAGTATTCAAGTTCTTCCACGACCATTCCCTTCCGTTGACTTGATTGTGTAGTTTTTCTGTCATGATATTCTCCGTGTCTGTGTAATCCAAATGGGTTAAGTACACTGAAACAAGCAAAACCATACAGAGTTGTAGAATAATACTCTTTTTATAATGTATTTCCTTGGAATAATCTGGTGGACCATTTGCCCTCACTCCAGGAATAACAGAGCATTTAACCAACCTTCGTTAATTTTATTTAATAAACTAGAATGTAACAATTAACTTATTCAAACATACATGTATGATGATATAAAACCACCTGTAAATGCTTCTAATCAAAACAGGTTGTCACAAAATCATAACAAAATGCTGCTGAGTGATACCACTGATGCATATGTCATAAATAAATAATGACATCTAGTCATTTAAAAATAATATTGAATAAAACAACTCCATACTGTTGCTTCATTTAGGCAATCACTCTGTTGCTATACACGTTGTGAACTCCTCTGTATGAACAAGAAACAAGCATATACCTAATGTTTCTCTCATGTTTTTGTAAAGGTTAATAGAATCAGTGTCTTTCATGAATTCCCGAACAACCTCGCCCTGGTCATTTTCTACAACTAGCACTTCTTCTGGCTTTGCCATTCGAGATATCATCACCACTCTCATCTAGAAAAAACAAAATTTTATTATTAATGTTACATCTGCTTCAAAATACTCGTAAGCAACGCACACAAACACAGATTCTAACTATTCCGTAACTAAAATATGCCTAAATCACTTCAGGTTTGTTCCAGAATTGATTACACTGGCAGAAGGGAGGACAGTACTTACCGTTATTATTTCAGGGAACATTTCGTTTTCCAAATCTTGAAAACTGATTAGCAACTACTGTTTAATGTTTTAAAATAGTGTAGCGTTCCCTGTACCATGTCATGCCTGGTGTGTCTGCTCCATTTTTTTTTAAATAAAATTTTATTTTATGTGTATCAATATAACAAACATTCTGAGAGTACTGTTAAAGCAATACATGTTCTCTATCAAGCCCAACAAATATTCGTATCTCCTAGTTTCAAGGGCCATAACTCAGTCAAAAGTATATGATAAATCTTATGCATAAAATTCTAGCTCAATATCTAAAGGCATTGTGAAAAAAAAAAAAGATTCGAAAAACTATATGTGGGACAGATGGACACGAGATGAAACATACAGTCCCCTCCGGTTGGACCAGTAGGGGACTAAAAACAACTACCTCCAGCAGCCTCCCTCCATGTGATTGATATCGGAAAAGCCCATACCCAGTAATTGAAGACATATTTAAAAGACACACGTTGCAGTTTTTATCACGTATCTATCTGTTCAAGGACATCTTGCTACTTAGCTACTTACAAACATCTCTTATATTGGGTGTGTTTGCTCAAACTATTTGTACATTTCTCAAAAAACACCAGTTTTAATTTAGTAACATGCAAGTACATATTCTGCCACAAATAATACCAGGCTTGGTTTACATTAAGAGGTACACATTATTATTATTTTAAATGTATGTATTAAAACAAATAATGAAAATGAATGGGTTTTTTTGTACGTTACCTTTGTTAATACTGGATTGTACATCTGTCTGCGAATCGGCATCTCCGTGTGTGCCTTGCCAATGATGAGAGAACTTGTGCTGGTTGAGAACGGACTCTCCCGATACAGTTCAGCTGACAAAGAGTTCCAATACTCCAGACAAATCTTGAAGATTTCAACTTCGTCAACTTCTGAGATTTTTATTAGGTATCCAACAGCCTATGGAAAAAAGATTTTGCTATCGAGTTGAATAACCTACACTGACGAATTTATTGGCAACAGAAAGGATTAATTGGGACATTAGGACAATAAAAGAATATATGCCATCATAGACCCTCAAAAAGGTTTCTGAAACACAGCTAAGTGTTTTAGCAAAACTCATCAAGTCCAAAATTGTGAAAAATGCACATAATCGTATAAGTTACTCATTTAACATCCTGTGCAAGGTAACTTATCCAGTGGCTATCACCCAACTTTTTTGTATCCTTTTACATTATAGATATAAACCAATGGTATATACCTTAAGTAATAACTGTTTGAAACATAAAACAGTTTTCTCAAATAAATACTTCAAATACTCCTCAATTACACAATAGCACTATATCCATTTTCACAATATTACAGCATTCTATTGTAGATATATTTTAGTGCTACACATAAGTAACTGTGCTACAACTGCATATGAAAACAAATTGCACAGTGATCTCACCTCCATCAGCAGAACATGCAGATCAGATTTCTTCTCAACAAGCTGTGCATGCTCCTTCAAAAACGTACACAAAAACAAGCTGAGGTTCTGTATAAAATTCTGTTCATCGTCTGTTCCACGTTGATACGCTTCACGTATGTTTGTATCCACTGGCAGCATCTACAGACACATTAAAAACGTTATTACACTATCAGTAGTTAAACCTATAACTTGTACTTTTGTTGTTCAACTCTTATCCCAAATTAAAAGCCACCAACCCTAAGCATCAATTTAATACAATTTGTATAATAGACATTTGGTTGCTTAAAGGTAATTATTTGGTTTATAGTGTAGTTATCCCATAATATGGCTGTTAATATTTCTTTGAATTACCACAAATCCCAATTCAGTTTTGCAAACATGTACACAATTTAACATTTCAGAAATAACATTTCAGAAATAATAATAATTAAAGCAATATTTTATTGAAATAATAACATGCTAATCTTTTGTTGTAAATACATTTTTAGACCCAATTATTTTGTCTATTTTTTAACATTTCTGTTGATGAAGAGGATGTAATTTAAAGCTGTATAACAATGACAATTTTAGATAAAGCAAAAACTGATGGGATATAGAAAAACAGAAGACTGGTATAAAAATATTTGCCACTTCAATACAACAGATGTATTTTAAGGTGAAGTACTATGTATACAAGTTCTGTTTATGTATACTTAACAAACACTGCATACCTGTTTAAGCTGGTTCATAGCCAGTGTGAAAAGCTGTAGAAACTGTTCATCATATATTTGTGATACTTGGACACCAGCTAAAATCAAAATAGTTTCGAATTATAAAAAAGAAAAATTAAATATTAATATAGAAGAATGGATTCTAGAAACCAATTAAACATTTTAACTAGAAATCAAGTAAGTTCAACGTAACTTAACCCCTACCAAACTGCTTTTAATATTTTGATCCGTCCACAAACACTCAATCTGAGATACTGTTGTTTTAAAACACTTGATATATTAGTCAGCAATGCTTATTATAAAGATACTGAAAAGGATTCTTACCTATTTCAGTCAAACACTTCATGGTAACATTTCTAAACATGGGAACACTTAAAAACTGAAAATAAACATAACCAATCATTAGTACTGTCATGGATATATAAATAAGTAAAATAACACCATACACAATATGAATGAATATTTAACGATACCCCAGCACAACAATACACATCAGCTATTGGGTGTCACAAATGGTAATAAATTAAACAAAAAGAAGAAAGAAAAAACCCTCAACTTAACAAACATATAGTACTACTTAAAATATTGTGACACAGTATATAACAGCTCTACCTCCTGAACTAAATCCTGTCCCAATTAATAATAATAATGCAAAAAGTCAATGACAACAGTATTATATAAATTACTGGACCTTAAAAATCACTGAGGCTATGAAACTCACAATACTGTAATAATAACTTGTAAATTAATGAGCTTATGAAACTCAATACTGCAACACTACCTCATAATTAATGTGGTTATGAAACTCAATGCTAACAGTAACTCTCAACACTATAACAGTACCGTGTAAATTAATGTGGTTATAAAACTCTCAATGCTTAACGGTAGTTCTCAACACTATAACAGTACCTTGTAAATTAATGTGGATTCGAAAATCTCAAAACCACACCAGTACTGTATAAATAACTGTGGTAATGAAACAAGGTTTCCAGAAAGAAAGAAAGAAATGTTTTATTTAACGACGCCCTCAACACATTTTATTTAGGGTTATATGGTGTCAAACACATGGTAAAGGACCACACAGATAATAAGAGAGGAAACCCGCTGTTGCCACTTCATGGACTATTCTTTTCGATTAGTAGCAAGGGATCTTTCATATGCACCATCCCACAGACAGGATAGTACATACCACAGGTTTTGTTACACCAGTTATGGAGCACTAGCTGGAATGAGAAATAGCCCAATGGGTCCACATATGGGGATCGATCCTAGACCGACTGTGCATCAAGCAAATGCTTTACCACTGGGCTATGCAAGGTTACCAGAGTACCATATAAATTCTTATGGTTATAAAACATAAATGAGTGTGGTAATGAAACTCTTGGTAACAACATTACCTTATAAATTAACGTCGTTATGAGCTTGGTCTCAAAGATATACCCGAGTGGAATCCAGTTGAGAAATCTCAACAGTGTATCCAGCGTGGATCCCACCAATGGTGCATTTTGAGAGTTATCCTGGAGAAGAATTTCACCACACATCAATACATTAGTTTCTGAAACCATATGCAGTTATAACGAAAATCTTCACATTCTTCATGAACAAACATTAATATTGTGACTTTCAAAAGGATTACAACACCCATGGCTACTTAGATATGAAAGAAAGAAATGTTTTATTTAACAACGCACTCAACTCATTTCATTTACGTATATACAGCATCAAACATATGGTGAAGGACCACACAGATAATGAGACAGGAAACCCACTGTCGCCACTTCATGGGCTACTCTTTTCGATTAGCAGCAAGGGATCTTTTATATGCACCATCCAACAGACAGGGTAGTACATACCACGGCCGTTGATATACCAGTCGTGACTTAGATATGAATAATAGTTATAAAATATTTAGATATTCATGTGTTTAGATCAACTGATAACTTTAAAAATATGTGATTATATCATTATGATAAATTTATTATTCAAAATAAAACTTATTTTTAGTAGTTAAAAAGTAAAATACACTTTTCAATAATTTTTGTTACCGACTTTAACATTACAGCTTCTGTACAAAATATACCATATAACTACGAGCTGACTAAACGAAAGAGAAATAAGCGAGAGTACATATTCATACCATGACAAACTGACACAACTGGAATATCTGAGAAAATTCACTACACATGGTGTCTTTGAGATGTTTGGCTTTTGCTTGAGTCATCTGACCACTTGAAAAATCAAACACTTCCTCACTGAAAAAGAGAAACAAACAAATAATATCACACCATGGTTGTACCCATTAAAATAGTACCATATAAAAGAACACCTTAAACAAATGATATAAATATTATAGGCAGGGTTAAAAAAATTAACAGTCACCTGATCACCTAACACGACTGTTACTAATTACGGGTGACTATAAATTTTACAAACTAGTCTGCTGGGTGATTATCAAATTTAGTAAAGTGTGTATCTTTCAAAGTTGAAAAAAAAATAGGTCAGTGTACCAGTTATATCCAACCAATGTGATGTTTTAGTAATGGCATGTATACAGTTAAATTACATGCATTAATTATAAAAACATGTGATTTGAGGGCTTGTTCAATTTAACAAGGGCTGTTATTCTAAAACTAGCTCTAATGTCCACCATGACTTTAAAGTGTTAAGATATCAGATGAGATTTTGTTATTGATCATCAGTTTAATCAAACCGACCAGTAATCAATTAAAATGAGCACTGTGCTCTAGGAAACTAATCTGCCAGTTTTTTTTTAAATAATACAAATCTTAAATAAGTTTTCTTTGAAATAATAATTTAAATGTTTATTATATTTCCGCAAACAGGTACCAAAGACCATGCAACTGGAAGGAAAGTAAACTGCATTGTCTTAATCCTAAAACTTGTACTCAGTTACCTGGCCCAATGATTGACCAAACTCAATCAGAATATCACCAATATATTTGACAAGATTGGTTAGTTAAAAAAATAAAATAAACATAGCCTTAAGTTTATGATACAACTTTTCTTTGGTACTGCAATAGGCTAATTTTCCAGACTTGATAGCTAATTGGGTTTTATTCCCATACTGTGAAATAGATCGTAAACATTTCACACACTGTAAAGAATACCAGACTATGCATAAACCGTAACAAGTATATCTTTGAAATGACTTAATTTGCCAAAATATAAAAGTAAGACAGAAAAATGAAAGTTACCTACCTCAGCAGTTTGAGGATAGTCATGTTGTTTTGACACAAAGATTCATTTGTTTTGCTTGCACCAACAATATCACCAATAAATGAAGGCCAATTCCTAGGCCATTCATATTTCAAAATCTAAAGAAAAAGAAAAACATTGTAAAAGAAGACAGTTCACTGTATTTGTAATGCTACTAATGTAATGCATTAAATAATTTATTGAGTATTTTACAAACAATGAGTGCATTTCTAGTTCCAAAGTGAAAATAATGACACAGGATAAAAAATATTTTAATATCAGCATGACATGTGTTCTCATTTTATCAGGTTCTTTTTAAAAGCTTAGCAGGCCTAACGAAATGGTAATCACCGACAAACAAAAAAACATAATACAATCAGTTTATTACATATTAAAAACTTACCTGCACTAAAATCATGTTCAATTTGCCCAGATACACCTTTTCCTTTTCTAACGTCAGTGAATCTGACGAGGTTTTAATGATGAGACCAACAATGTATTTCTTGATACCTAAAAAACAATTAAGTGTGTCTGTTAAAATGATGTTGCTTTCATAGCAGCCATTTAACTGGCAAGATTGGAATATTCTGTTGGCAAATACACAATAAAAACATAAATTTTATTAATTCAATTTAGCCGATCGTTAGGTTAAATGTGCTAACAAAATATTGCCAAATAGCAAACATACTCACATACACACGCAATCATGATGTTTGTAAGTTACATGGGCCCATAATAGTAGTAGACCATTTCAATGACTAAAATAATTGTACTCAAATAAATTACTAAAACCATACTGCAAAACATTTGATTAAAACCACTTGTTTCATCCAGTGCACGACTGCAGGGCTTCTAGATTATGGTAGCCCCACTCCTATGGCTAGTGATATTCAATGTTGGGCTAGTAAATAACTACTATTGCCATGCCTGACGGCTAGTGAAATAAATGCTGCTTTTAAGTATATTTTGTAAATAAGAATATCCTGCCCCCACCTCTATTCCTCAATCTTAGTGTTTTTAAGCTCTAGCTCCCTCTTTAGGTGACAATATTACTATTAGTAAACTTGTTTTAACTTAAAGTAAAGTAGGGCTAGTGAATTTTTAATTGTGGCTAGTAAATATTAAAAATCACTGATCCCATGGCTAGTGGATTTTATAAATATTCTAGAAGCCCTGGACTGGTATATCAAAGGTTGTGTTATGTGTTATTCTATTTGTGGGATGGTGCATATAAAAGAACTCCTGTTTCCAATGGAAAACTGCAGTGAGTTCCTCTCTAACACTATGTGTCAAAATTACCAAATGTTTGACATCCAATAGCTAATAAATCAATGTGCTCTAATGGTGTCTATAAACCAAATGTTTTTCAATAAAACCAAATGTTTAAACTTATCATTCTGTTTATAAGAGGCCAAGAACATAAATGTTTTTTTTTCTGTTTCTCATTCACGATTAAATGTACTTGATTAACGATCAAAATAAATCAGACTGTCACTATTGATCGTAATAAAGTAATATTTTAAAAGCACCCACCTTCACACTGTGGTCTGGGTAGCACCTTCCATCTCGTCTTGATGACATTTTCCAGAATCTGCAACGCGTAATACTTTGTTTGTTGATTGCTGGAGAACTCCAGAATGGTGTCTACCCTTGTCCATGCATCAGGATGCTCTTTCAACGAGGTAAGTACATCTTGTGCCATACGTTGTTGCTAAACAGTACAGTTATACATTAATATTAAATATCAGATAACCACAACAAAAAGATTGTAAGAAATTATCAAATTAATATAGAAATATACACGGTAAAGTAAAAATAATAATTCAACTGACATCACACACACAACTTTCTTTTGACCATTTAACATCAGTTTTAAACTTTTTAAAAATTAATATTTTGTGCAGTGTTTTTAAGTAACTGTGATAGTGTACATATTAACTGTTAAAACAGGGCACAATAATGTTTACCTTTTAGCATAATTACCTAACTAATTTTTAGAGCTTTTAAGAAAAGTGAAAAAACTAATTTTTATACTTAAACAGAAATGAATTCATTAAAGATTATTTGAATAAGAACAACATTTTTTCAAATTATCTTTAAAGAATTAAAGTTTTTTGGTATAAATATATTTTTTCCCATTTTTCTCAAATGCTCTAAAAGGGGTCAACAACATTTTACATTCATGAACTGTGTGAAACTATGGTGAATTGATGTGTCCTAGAATTAAAACATGCAAACTTATGGATCGTCGTAACTTTATTGAGGTATTACAGAATTCCAAGAATGTAACCGAACAATCAATTACCTATGTAAAAATCATGTAAACACTTAGGGGTTACCTACAATTTCGAAATGTTGTCTCCTTTATTAAAACGTGATGTATTCTGTAACTGTTATCAATTTATATGCAGACTTTTTCACACAATGATGACCGCTGACACCCATTAGCCAGTGTGTGATTATGGTTTAAAAATTTAAGTGACATAAGGTCTCCCTGTTTGCAAATCTTTAGAGTCTGCCACCAACCCAACGAGCCCTGTCGTGGGTCTCCAGTAGAACAGAAGATACACTAAATGTTTTGCATGAAATCATGGAAAAGATCACTATGCAAGACTGGTTTCCCAGGATTTTGAGATATATTTTCACTGTCATTTCGAAGAACCAATGCAATTTGTACAAAAAATTATTACGAGTCCACATGTGGGCTCATATGCTAGCCAAGCTAGAGAGTCCTATATAATTTTTGCCAATGAGTTTTTCTTTCTGGGGTGTTGTAAAACATTCATTCATTTACACCCAATGAAAGCAGAAAAATGTCAACAAAACAAGTCATCTGTAGATTCTTATTATATTAGGCAGTAAAAAGGCATACCTGAGGTCCATCTCCCTGATACATGCATGTGACGACATTGTCCAAAAGCTGAATATCCAACTTCTGGTTGAAGTCCAACAGTTTGGAGGCATGCTCAGTCAGAGTGCTCATTGTCACAATAAGCATATGAAGGACATTAATGGTGGCCAATCCTTAGGTGAATAAGTAACCTGAAAATAAACAAACCAGAGTTTATATATGTACAGAACTTCACTTTTTTTCACACAGCTTCCCATTTTATTGCACAAGATTAAATAGTGCCAAAAATATATAGAAACCACAAAACTGTATTTGACTAAAAAATCTAATTGTCTGCATTAGAGATCATGAAATGTTTGAATAACTCCATTCCTGAAAGGAAAAAGAAGTCAGACTGCACTAATGAACCAAACAACATAAAATTAGAAGAAAATATTATGATTAATTAATTTATATATATATATATTTAAATAATATTATGATATAATATATATTTTTAAAAATAACTATTCCAAAACATTTTAAACACAAAATTTAAACATTAATTAGTACATTTATAGTATCACACATCGTCTTTTTTGTGAAAAGTAGACCTAAGACAAATTTATATACTCTTCAAAAAAAGAAACGCAAAAGGGTACAAATGGGTTATAACTCCGATTTTATGTTTCCTACCGGTTCATGCTTTGTGAATATAAGGTCATTGCATGTCCCAAACACATTCCCACGGTTACATTCGATAAAACGCAGCTACTGTACAATAAAGTTCCAAAATGTGAATATTCGCAAAAACGCAGCCACGTGCAAACCATGTCACCACTGCACGTGCGTTGTCTGCACGTGCAACATGAACACCGACAGTATAAAAGTGCAGGGTGTTCGCTTGCCTGGCCTCTGTATCTGGCCGACAGTTGACAATCCAGGACATGCCACGTCTCAGTGAACCGCAGAGAAACAATGCCATCGGCCGACTAGACGCAGGCGAATCCAGAACGGCCGTTGCCAGGGCATTCCATGTGTCCCCAAGCACCATCTCCAGACTGTGGGACCGTTACCAGCAACATGGATCAACACGTGACCTCCCTAGATCCGGTCGACCACGGGTCACTACCCCCGGGCAGGACCGCTACATCCGGGTACGCCACCTTCGGGAACGATTGACTACTGCCACCTCCACAGCCGCAGCAATACCAGGTTTGCGCAGGATATCCGACCAGACCGTACGGAACCGCCTACATGAGGTAGGAATTCGTGCCAGACGTCCAGTTCGAGGTGTCATCTTAACACCACAACACCGTCGACTCCGACTGCAGTGGTGCCAGATTCATAATGGCCTCAACTGCGATGGAGACAGGTGTGGTTCAGTGACGAGTCCCGATTTCTGCTCCGACGTCATGATGGAAGATGTCGCGTGTATAGGCGTCGTGGTGAACGTTATGCGGCAAACTGCGTGCAGGAAGTGGACAGATTCGGCGGGGGTAGTGTCATGGTGTGGGCAGCCATCTCACACACTGGCAGAACTGACCTGGTCCACGTGCAGGGCAACCTGATTGCACAGGTTTACAATGACCAGATCCTCCGGCCACACATCGTTCCAGTTATGGCCAACGCCAACGCAGTGTTCCAACATGACAACGCCAGGCCTCACACAGCACGTCTCACAACGGCTTTCCTACAGAACAAAAACATTAATGTCCTTCCTTGGCCATCGATATCACCGGATTTGTTGTTTTCATTTTTTACACTCCGCTGCCATGTGGTTATCACTGGGATGCAAATGCTATTTGTGTATCGGTCTGGATAATGCGTCACAGCCGATACAAGATGACCATTTTTGGGACAATTAACAACGGATTAGATGCCGCCGTTATATTCTTTTGATAGCGGTCACACGGGACAGCCCTGTATTTGAGCAATTGGCATCACCGAGCTGCGCATAAATAGTAGGGCCTAAATGCATAACCCACTACCGAATACCTGAACCATCTATTACCGTGACTGTCATACCCTCATTTAAATTTAATTATTTTGATAGTGGGTTTAGATATCAACCATGAGGGCTCAATTAGGGGCAAACGCGAATGACGATGGATCACACTTGACAAAAAACCAAACGTACAACACGACAAAAAACTGAAAGTTACAACATGGTTTAAGTGTTTGTTTTATTTTACTGTTATACTCGTAAATGTGTAATGTTACAAAAAAATTGTATAAAAATCCAGTTATAATTGATCAGGAATTTGGGCTAGTGCTTTATCTTGGTGGGCTAGTGGTTTTCACAAACCCACTAGCCCTGTGGCTAGTGACTTTTAAAAATATTTGTCATACTCTGACTTCACTTTTTTTCACACAGCTTCCCATTTTATTGCACAAGATTAAATAGTGCCAAAAATATATAGAAACCACAAAACTGTATTTGACTAAAAAATCTAATTGTCTGCATTAGAGATCATGAAATGTTTGAATAACTCTATTCCTGAAAGGAAAAAGAAGTCAGACTGCACTAATGAACAACATAAAATTCCTGAAAATATTTGGTAATTATCGGATCACCATTTAAATAATATTATGATATAATATATATTTTTAAAAATAAAAACTATTCCAAAATATTTTAAACACAAAATTTAAAGATTAATTAGTACATTTATAGTATCACACATCATCGTTATTTGTGAAAAGTAGACCTAAGACAAATTTATATAAAGCTTATATATTAAAATTCAGTTTTTACTATATGAGGTACAGTGGTGTGATACTTATTTAAAATCATCATAACCATGCAATATACATTTTATTTCCACTAAAAAGCTCATTACTAACATTGTGTTAAATATACCGGAATTATCCTAGACAGAAATACACAACAATACATGTACCACAATGACAATAGATAAATGGTATTCCGAACTGCGCAAGAGCGACATTCTAGAAACAGAGCCAGTCAGAGGTCAATACTTCCTAGGAATGGCTTGTTTATGTTGAAAGTATGTTGCCGGTAGTTTTGAATAGATTGTTCTGTTAAATACTTGCAGAAAGACTATAGACATGAAAGAATTGTTAACTGGTTTTTTTACTAGAATATTTTAAAATTTGGGGCTTGATTAATTTCCCACGTGATGTTTATCATTTGGCCCACCAAGTGTCCTTAATATTGCTTTTGTGAAATATACTGTAAAACATGAAATTAATATGCGAGAGAAAGTAATGCAAAAAATGCATAAAGGCATCTGATGCATTAATTTTACAAAGCATTTATGATCGTAAAATACTGGTAATGTAAGCAAAGTAAATAAAACAAAGAACATGAAAACGGTGAACAAATGGGAGTTTTATTTCATATGACTACTGCAGGCCGGCGTCACGCCAGTTGACATACTTTACACTGTATACAGTGCATTCCCCAATTCATATTTTCCGTCTTTTTACTCAACACTCACCGAAAATGATTTATTAACAGGAAACAAAAGACAACTTAGCTTCATGTGTCTTTAAAACTAGATTTTTCACTGTAAAATGGCTTGAAATTTTGAGTTCAAAAAGTGGTTTTCAGTAAGTATTTTCGCTTGACAACAATGGCGGCAAGTCACAGTCATTTACAGGGACCGATAGCCGATTGTGACAACTAATTTGATAATAAAAACTAAAAATCACCATATATTGGGATATGAATCGGAGCTCTTTTTTTTTCTTTTTTTTATCTGGTCAGAAAGCCACTGTTATTGGGAATAATGGACACAAATACTAGGCAGCTGGCCACAAATGCCCTAAGTAAATGCGACTATATATATTTTTTGCCTAATTTTAATCAATAATAACTGATCTAAAATAACATAAAAATTAGAAAAATACACAAAAATAATACCTATCGATTCAAATATTAACTTTATTTTATGTATTTATAAAACATTTAAGTAAATGTGAGTAAAAATTATAAACTTGTACCCACTCAACATGGCTTTTGTCAAAAATGAATCCAGTAGTCTAAAGGTTAAAGTGTCAAGCACAACAGAAAAACACTTTCAACTGACCAGAAATCACATATATACCAATTAGAAAGTCTTCCTGTGGCAACCAAGTAAGCATATCTCAGAAAGTAACACAAAAGTATTTCATTCATTGTCTTATAACATGTCAAACAGACCTGATTTTATCCAACCTCCCTTGATACAGGCTGTCTTTCTTAATGGAATCAAAACTATTCACAATCCAGCGGGAATGAATTGTTTAAGGACACTAGGCCTAATCAGCTCAAGTCAACACACATGTCTGGGTTTTTTTCATATTACTTGCCACTTGATCGCCATATCAGTTTGTGAACTGTTGTTTTTAACTTTATAAAATACATCGGCTAAAGATCTCCTGTGCACCCGGCTGGAATGAAATACACCTCAAAACCATGCTTGTATAACAATTGTAAAACAGTCACACTGAAAAATTCTGGCTCATAGCTGTAATACAGTTAGCTCACGTTGTACACGCTTTTCTGGCCCTGTTGAGATGGCACATTATTTCATACCCACATTAATTTCATGTTTTACAGTATATAGATCTATCATTTGAAGTGAAGACAGTGTATATTATAATATTGTTAAACAGTCATATATTGTTCTATAGGCTAGCTGATTAGCAAATTTCAGTTTGTTCTCGTCTGGTGGGCTAGTGAAATATTTTCCATTCCTTCACCCTGCTACTGGATTAATTTTTGACAAAAACCATGTTGAGTGGGTACCAGTTTATAATTTTTTACTCGCATATATTCACTTAAATGTTTCATAAATACATAAAATAAAGTGCATATTTGAATAGTTAAGTATTATTTTTGTGGGGTTTTTCAATTTCTAGATCAGTTCATGTTGATTAAAATTAGGCAAAAACTTGTAAAAGTCATGTTTACTTACAGGCATTTGTGGCCAGCTGTCCAGTATTTGTTCATTATTCCCAACAACAATGGGGTTTTTACCATATATTTTTTTTAATGAACTATGATTCATGTCTCAACATTTGGTGATTTTCGATCTGTGAGAATGACTGCTTAAAACCACTTTTTCAACGTAAAATTATTTTTAAAAAAAACAACATCTAAAAATACAGGAAACTCAGTTGTCTTCTATTTCCAGTTATTGGATTGTTTCCGGTAAGTGTTGTATGCAAACCAGCAGGAAATATGACTTGCACTGTATAGTGTACAGTATTTCGACTGGCGTGACGTCAGGCAAGATATCTTGCCTGCAGTAGTCAGAAGGTTAATCAGCAACACGACTCAGTATTGTCTCAAAGGAGCAGGTCAACTCGCTTCCTACCAACCCACCCCAGCCATTTGTCAACTCACCCCCCACTGTTTAGTCAACTCATATCATTACCGTTTTATTAATTAATATACCAATATTTTAAGCAATAATGTGCATTAAATATTGTTGAACCAGTCTGGAGTCCAAAAGCCATGTCACAATTATTTACGGACAGTAAAGTTTGGGGCGAGTTGTCCAAACACTGGGGTGAGTTGGTAGGGGGCGAGATGATCAGCATTCTGTCTCAATTATTCTAAATTGTCTGTTAATTAATTAATATTATACAAAATGTTTATTGTCTCTCGTTAGTCTGGTTAATTAAAATTTGTTCGATGCATAGTTAAATAAAACATTTCATTCTTTATTTGATAACTGTATTGGTAATTATCAAATCACATAGAAACGAGTCTCAAGATTCTGAAAGTTTTTATGATGGAAAGTTTTTGCTGTAAGCTATACCACTAAAGTTAACAAAGTTAACATAGTTAACAATATTTACGGCTAATGCATGTTACATATTTTGACGCATGTGCAGTAAACTTTGCTACATAGTGGCCAGTTTAGTGCTCATTTGAAGCGTAGAAATACTAATAAAAAGGTAGCTATTTTGATAACAACTGTCGGTTAATAAATATTGATATGCTTTAGAACCGAATGCTAATGCTCACCGAAACTGGTTCATCCATGATAACTTATTGTTTGTGTACTGGTCCTTGCCGGTGCTGGTTTTTCACGTTAAGTTTGTACCACGTAGAATTTATTAAAATCGAGGGAAAAAAAAAGGAATTTTGAAATGATAAATTCTTCACTGTGAACACATCAAATATCCATTTGTCTGAAAGAGTTTGACCCGTACCCATCTATATCAAAGGCTCTAAAGACCACGGTCGACGACAGTAATTTTTCTGACCCTTGTTTTGTCTATGTACGCAATAATGAAAACATATCCAACAGTAAATTTTTGATATGACAAAAGGTACTTTTTATTTCTTTCATCTTTTAAAACTTAAAATTAATATTTTGTCCAGAATTATGAAAAAAAAGAGACATGTAAACAGCGTTGTCTGCTTGTTATATAGAAATTTTACATGGGTCACTGTTAGTAGACCAGTTTTCATTTCAATGTGGCAAAGCATTGTAATAATATAGCTAATTTTAAATTTGAATGTAGTCAGTATTCCAATGATGTCACTTAGCATCTCCTTACAATATAACCATAAACTGGGTAAATGACGTTTTCGTTTTAAGAATACTGAAAAAATTGCAATTGTAATTTTTTTGTTTGAACATTACTAATGCACCTCGAAGAAAATCTTGAGTTTAAAAAATTGTACCTTTTTAGGCTTTTACGAAATATGGATTTCAAGTGAAATTACTGTAAGATATGCTATATTTATTGTGTATGAAGCCAAAAGAAGGGTGCAAAAAGTGACTGGCATGGACCTTAACCCTAAAACTATCCTAACCATTGAAGGGGTGTGTGTGTGTGTGGGGGGGGGGGGGGTTACAGGTCAAACTCATGCCCATTTTTTTTTATTTCCCAAAACCCTTTTCTTTTTCTTTTCAAGTCCAGTCAAAACAGTTTACCAAAATTAATGGCATAGCCTATTTATATTTTTTTAAAAACCTCACTACAACAACAAAACAAGTTTTTCTTTATTAAAATAATTTAAAGTAAACTTTTTGTTAAATTCTGGGAGCACTTTTTTTTTTTTTAACATCATCTAGCCAAAATAGAAAGAACCGCGTTATAGTGTTGTCACATGACATGTCCCAATTCAATTGGTAATTGGGTTGCCTACGACTTGAATCTAACTTCCGTTGTTTATATATATATAAAATGGCGGCACCCATGATCGCATGAGTCAAATATTTTCAACGAATTGTGTGTTTATTTAATCAACAATTTTCATTAAAACCATATAGGCTCACATCTACAACACAAAACAATACCTGGACGTCGTACGGTGTATGATCCAGCTTGCAATGTTAGGAAAACTCCCAAAGTTATAAACCGGTTGGAACTGGTAAACGTTCGCCATATCCGCTTTTCTTCGTTTTTTTTCGTAAACATGAAAATAAATTAAATTCACGATCCTTTGTTATTTTCATTACATTCATCATTTGTATGTTATTTATTCTGAAAATTATGATGGAACCGTATCATATATATAATAAAATGGTTCTATTTATACTTTTTGCTAGAAAATTATTTTTCGTAGTTCTTCGTAAGTAGGGTACTTTTGTAAACGTCAATTTTATTGGTCCAATTTTCTCATTCATCTACAAAGAAAAATCATTTTTATAATGTTTGTGTAATAGTAAAGTATAATTTAATTTTAAAAGAGTGATACTATACACTTTTAAAATATATATTTTCGCACATCAATGTATTGATAGAAGAGTTTTGTTTCTATGTTGTTTTTAATTTTTGGAAAATTTTTGCAAATTAACCAATCACATTTCTTCTCTCTCATTGCAGGGATGTAATAGTTGCAGACTACTAACTCGGTTACAGGCATTGCATGCGTGTTTGTATTTCAAAATGTATGACCTATTTTAAAAAATAATAAAAAATATCCACATGTATTTCAAACTATGAGCAGGAAATGGCAAAATTGTATTAATATGTATTGTGAATGATAGTAATATATAAATAAAACATCAAAGAAATGGTCCAATATTACTTTGGTCTTTAAAAACAAAACGTTGGAAAATCGATGAGTGAATGAGTGACATTGTAGGTCATGGAACTAAAATGCGTGTTATATTATGTCTTTATTTTAGTATCTCTTACACATGTACACACAGACACACACACATACCAGCCCAATGCCTCAATTATTTTTTACTACCAGATTATTTGAAGTTGATTGAACAACTACGTCGTGCTAGTGACAGGTGGATAGCAGTGGCGTAGAAAGGTGCCAAAAAGTGTTGGGGGTCACACTTTTACATTATTATAAAGCAAATATAAAGCAAAATATCTGAAAAGTGGGGAGCCCCCCCCCCCCCCCCTTCCTACGCCAGTGGACAGGATATACCGAACACTTAAAATCACAACCATTATGACTGAATACATTTTTTCTTTCTGGACTGCCATGACGTTTCACCCCTTCCCAAGGTCACTTCTATCTTTAGCTGCCAATTCGCCCCCCCCCCCCCCACACACACACACAAATGTGTCAGTTATCCTCCATATCAAAATATGACTGATATATTGCTATAAGTATCGTCTAATGACTCGTTTAGTCCCAGATAGTCCATCTGGTTCCAGTTGCTCATATTGTTCATATTGTCATTCAGAATTATATTTGTTCAATTCATTATAATTTACTTTTTAAAGTTAATTTCAGTTGAACAAAACAACAAATGTATAATGAACAGGCATTCTGAGAGTACTGCTAAAGCAAGATATGTCCCCTACTGGGTCCCAAACATTTGTGTATCTCCTAACTTCAAGGGCCATAATTTTATGGGGAACAAAGGGTAAAGCGCTATGAAAGTTAAACTTGATAAAGCTGTATGCAAAATTTCATCTTGATATCTTCAGCATTGCAAAAAAAGGTGCCGGAAACAAATTTTCGAATTTCCTAAGTTCAGACAGACAGAAGGACGGAGACAATTTAACACAATTTAAAGAATTAAAATTGAGGAGGCAGGCTCGCACAAAAGCCTCAATTCTTGTGTATGCCAAAGAGTGATACGTTAAAGACTATTTGTTCTAAGTAGTTAAATGTACAATATACTAGTACTCAAATGAACGATTTTTTTTTGTTGGTGCTCTCTCTCTCTCTCTCTCTCTCTCTCTCTCTCTCTCTCTCTCTCTCTCTCTCTCTCTCTCTCTCTCTCTCTCTCTCTCTCTCTCTCTCTCTCTCTCTCTCTCAGAGAGAGTGAGAGAGCGCGCGATAATAGATCGAATGCAATAATGCTGTTGTCCTTTAATCAGTATTCTGCAACTGTGGCCACTAAATGAAATGTAGAACTCTTTTCAGTGTCATTGGTTTGGTTGTATTCGTTCAAGTGAGATTATTATATATAATATTTAATGATATTATTTATTAGTATGTTTATTTACTAATAAGTAGAATAAAAATACTGCATATGATTTTACATTTCTGTTGATGGTGTTTTTTACTAGCAACTTTCGTTTTGGTACATTGTACGCGCTGCAACGAAGTAGGTCACAGATATTGACTATAATACAAATGTATCGTTACTCAAGTAATTTCAGTAAACTGCACATAGCTTGCCCAAAATAAGGTGCATAATGTTTATTAAATGTTGAAAAATAAACTAATAAGATGTACAATAATATAAAGCGATTGGACACGACTTATTAGTCCGATGTTCGATTTGAAATTTCCATCAGGTAAAAAACCATGGTGGAAATTTACTCTACCGAAATAGATTTCTGATTGCAATGGGTCAATGCCAAATAAATAGACGTGTTGATATTTTATGCAGAAGAATGTACAGTACAAACAACATTTGAATATGCATTACTTTATCAGCTTTGTTAATTTTAGATTGAGTTTTACAGTGAACCCCTGCTAGAACATCTTTCTTTCAATTCAGTTGCACAATCACAATGCACTATAAATACATCTGTTGGTTATCATGCAGGAATGGTTAATGTATGCTGTTTATTATGTTCTGTTCTTAAATGATCTATTGAAACTGGTTTTAGCTGGTTGCTGGTATTTCTATTCATGTTTTGCAGTTTTTTATTTGCATTTTGAAGTGTAGCTGCCAGTATTTAAAGTTGTTTTTCATTTAACTATTATTTTACTATTTTATAAAAAAGACTGCTTGTGTTCTTGGATTGTTATAATTTCAATATTTTTCATTAAAACTGGCCAGCAAACAGCACAGACACTTATAACTGAGACACAGTGCAAAATACAGTTGAAATTAAGGTACCCCCAAACAACAGCTCTGGGGTAATGCTATGGTTATGATAAATATATAACTATAGCATTACCCATGAAGTGGTTTGTTTGGGGTAGCCTATTTTTTATTGAAATTTTATCGTTTATTATGAGGTAAATGTGTTTTCCTCATTTAAACCACTTTAAATTATATAATCAGAATATTTCTGAAAATTTTGCCATCATTGAGGTACATTACCGACGGCACAAAAATGCCATCGGTGATGCACCCAACCTACGGCAATTTATATCTTAACGACGACAATTGTCATCAGTGCCGTCGTTAAGTTTGAGCCCTGTAATGTCATTAACAGATATAATGATAGGATTGTCAGAATAGTGTTTTTGTTACATTGTGAAATGAATGCTCATGGATACCAAACTAACTTTTCAAAACATCTAAGAAATGTACATCGTAAATGTCATTTGTGAAACATTTTGCCACTGGAAGCCTTAAAATATATTTAAATTAATATCTAAAAGCAGGGTGGAGACTTCACCTCTTTGCAATCCGGGGCAGGACATAACCCAATGGTAAAGCGCCTGTTCGATGCACGGTCGGTCTGGGATCGATCCTCGTCGGTGGGCTCATTGGGCTATTTCTCATTCCAGCCAGTGTACCATGACTGGTATAGCAAAGGCTGTGGTATGTACTACCCTGTCTGTGGGATGGTGCATATAAAAGATCCCTTGCTGCTAATCGAAAAGAGTAGCCCATGAAGTGGTGACAGCGGGTTTCCTCTTTCGATATACATGTGGTCATTAAAGTGATATACCCTAGTTTTTAAACACTAAGGCATATTTTTGATGACTGAAATCATACTTTACCTAGATTTTATTGTTTAGATTATCCATGTCTGTACACTCAGTGTTTTTTGTCATCCTGGTGTTTTTAATATCACAAAATGCAGTTCTCATATTTTTAAAAACGCACGTGCGTCTGAGAAATAAGAGTTATGGAGACAAGTTTTAGTCTATTTTTAGAGGGTATTTCACCAATTCAAAGTCACAGACTCATGTTTCACTCAATTGGCACTTTACCCAAATGTGTTACAGGTTTGTAGATCTATATATTAAACTTGGTGTTAATTTTTACGGGTTGAAACTAGGGTCTGTCCCTTTAAACATATGTCCGACGCCATATAACCATAAGTAAGAATGTGTTGAGTGCGTCATTAAATAAAACATTTCCTTCCTCTTTGCAGTCCCTTGTCAGGCAACAGGGAACATTATGTTCAGTATCACAGATCCCTACACAATTTTAAAACATTAAACAATAGTTGCTAATCAATTTTGAATTGACTAGAAATATCGCTAATCATGATTTTGAAAACAAAATGTTCCCATAGTATTAGTTTTCATTACATATACATAAGTTGTGATGTTCCAATGATCGATTTAATAATAAAAAATTGATTGATTTGGTCTTAGCGATGTGATGATTGATTATAAAAATCCATAATCGATCGTCTCAGAAAATCTGAACTATATTTGTTCCTATAGTTTATGTGATGGTATTGAATCAATAATGTTGTGGTTTGTGCTTGTTTTCATGTGTATATGTAAAAAACCCATCACTAGGTATTAAAGATAACATTAGTGATTTGGAGGGTCTATCCCGGTGAATACAACAATAGGTGCATGCTCCTATTAATTAAATCAATCTTTAGTTTGTATAATTCTAACCAATTATATAATAAAAGTTGATCGGTTGGTGCAAACCAGGGCTCAAATTTAATGGCGGCCACACAGCATATTGCTGCAATGCCTTAGCCGTATGCTCCAATGCCATGAAAATTAAACAGAGGCTCACAGCCAAACTGATTGTGCCTTATTTTACATGTTAGTAATTTGTCATCATTATCAAACATGACTCCTGAATTATTATTTTTTTTACAAAAAACTTTTACACTTGTGTTTAAGACGCTTTAAATTTGCCTTCTTACCAGGGCCGTAGCTAGGATTTTTTTGTTTGCCTGGGCAACTGACTAGTTAATGGTCTAAAATTCCTTAGAAGAGAATTTTCTTTAAGTTTCTATAATTTTTTCCTGATGACCTCTTTCCTCTCTCCCCCCCCCCCACAGCTTCAGCCCTGCTCTTACCCTGCCTTCTGTACGTAATATCACCCCCCCCTCCCCCAAAGGCCAAATTGTCTTGCCCTCTTGTTCGCCAAATTCGAGGCCTGGCAAACGCTTCAGACCCTTGTAGACTTCACATGCACTTCCATCATCTAGATTGTCTGAATACTACAGGTAATATTGTCCACAGCAATCGATTATGGACTTAATAAGCAATCATCACCTGTGGGTCCCCAGTTGATCAAATATGCCATCTTAATTAATAATAATAATTATTATTATTATTTAAAGAAAGTTACACAAATAGAAGTGCTCCAATCTTTTTGGCTTGCCATTTATAGGCTACTATAATTCTACATTCTAGTGAAAGTAAAAGTAACAAAGCTAAATATAACTACTTTTCATTAAATTAAATTAACTCGTCTAAACTAAAAGGTTGTAATATTTTTCACAAACTAAAATGCTATCATTACTAGATAAAAGTACAGTTAAATGTACTCTTGAGTGGGACTTTTTTATTGAAAGTTTTCAAGTGCCAGTGTTGGTATTCAACTATTGTCCTTTACAGGCCTTTCCCCAGATTTGTTTTTAAGGCGCTTACATTTTTAGCTTCAGTATAACACAAATCAAGCTAAAATAAGTGAGGTAGTGGGTTGAAAACAGTTAAGTGTTTGCCTTTAATCCAGCTAATCATGTTTTATTTTATTTTTAAATTAAAATTATGATATTATTTATTTTATATTTAATTATTTTTATTTAATTTATATTATTTATTTATTTTATTATTATTATTATTATTATTATTATTAATCTCAATCCTCTGTCATCCTTCCAAGTAAATCAAAAAAAAAATCCACTAAAGACATTTGAAAGCTTGGTTATCTTATATTGTTGTGTGTTAGTTGACTATGGATAGCCAACCCCTTATTTAGCCCCTCAGTATCTGGTACAAAAAAGATTGGTACGATGTATTTTATGTAATTGAACCGGAGATAATGTCAGTCTGTCATTCACAAGCATTCATTTTGGTGAATTGATTTTCTTGTATGTATTAAACAGAAAAAAGAAGAAGAGAGACTGGTATTGGACATAATAAAAAAGACTAATATTGAATATAATAACCCAGTTTTTATCAAAGTTTTTGTATTCGCTGAAGTCTGTTTCCTTTGATGTCGAATGAGCAGACATACACAGATCGATGTTTTAAGTGTGTGTGTTTTGGGAAGTGGGTGTCAGGATAGAAACGATTGATTGCCAACTTAACCGTACTTTTAAAAAGTGCTTCACCTATCGTTTATTAAGTTAAATGGTACAGTCGATTCTGACATTTTTGTCAGTTGACATCTTCTTTGATCGGCCTTGAAGCTTGATTGCTCGGCACGGAAATCCCGTTATGCGTAAACGCCTTCCTGGCGGATTAGCAGTCCCAGTAGATGTGGTAAAATTACCAAACACCAATTGTGAGCAGACGACTGGTCCATTGTTAGGTATTTAGGAAGTGTTTTACCTATCATAGTAATAAGGTGTGCTTGATATACTGGTACACAAGTTGTTTGCAAGAGGTAGTCAACTGCTACACTCGTACTTGTGATAATTGTTTTTCTAAAGCACTTCAAATCAAGGCGTAGCAGCAATTGATTTACGGACCAAGGCGTGTCGGGCCGCTATGCCGAACAGCCCTGGGGAAACACCTGCTTTTATATATGAAGATAACGATACACATTTTTAAAAGTAGAATTTGGAATTGCATTCCATGTTTAAATGCCAAAGTTTAGTGAGTTTTTATGTATTTCATTTATAAACAAGACATTTTTAATAAAAGTCTTTATTTTTGTTTAACATTTTAGACATGCTAAACCTGCCACATCTGGTACAGTACAGTTTTATGGAATTACTATGGAATTGCTATGGAGACTGAAATTACTTAAAGAGAAAATGTAAAACTGTAGTTTAAATGGAAACTGCTTACAAGTGTGATATTTCTACAAGTGACGGCAATGAGGAAGTGGGACAATCTGTCGACAGCACTGCTGCAAATGATGCCACTTCACACTTCATGTCGCAGGATATGTCAACGGCACTTGGCTCATCTGCTGCAGTGCAGAGTGCCGATGTTATAAACAAATCCTCGGATACTCGTAGCAAATTGTTGGACTCGATAATGACGGCTCCCACACTTTTCTGGACCAGCACAATGCCAAAGGGTCTTTGTGATTCGGGTGCTAGGAGTCATGTGCCGACAGGTTACATACAGATCGAGGATCTGCATGCCATGGCACAGGCCAGCCTGATCGCACAGACACAAGAGATCATATCAAAACAGCTTGAGTCAGAGGCTGTGCAACACAGGACAAAGGTAAAAGGTACAGGTAGCCACAGTATGTAAATTAATGTAGGTGGAGTATACAATATGTAAATTAATATGGGTGGAGTAAATTAATGTGGGAGGAGTATACTGTATGTACATTAATGTGGGTGGAGTGTATTGTATGTATATGAATGTGAGTGGAGTATACAATATGTAAATGATTGTGGGTGGGGTACATGGAAATTAATATGTTTGGGGTATATGACAGAAGGTATGTAGGGTAAAATTATTTACCCTAAAACCTTGCAAATTAACTGATATATTTTTATAATGTTTTTTACAGTTTATAATAGAGAACTGTTGTTTATATTTGGTAAAGTGCATGAAACACAGTGTTCAATTTCAAAACATTCGAGACCCATAACAAAGTAATAGGGACACATGACTAGTTTTGGGTGAGCAAAACAATTAGCCAAATTCAAATATTACATTAAATTATTTTGCCAAACTAAAATAAAATTTGCCATCTGCTTTCAAAATTCTCAATTGTCGAATTTGGTGAGTGCCAGAGCTAGCCCTGGGACACTTAAGGTCTGCTTTGTTTTTATTACGTATAGTCACAGAGCTAGCCCTGGGACACTTAAGGTCTGCTTTGTTTTTATTACGTATCCTCACAGAGCTAGCCCTGGGACACTTAAGGTCTGCTTTGTTTTTATTACGTATCCTCACAGGGATAGCCCTGGGACACTTAAGGTCTGCTTTGTTTTTATTACGTATCCTCACAGGGATAACCCTGGGACACTTAAGGTCTTCTTTGTTTTTATTATGTATCCTCACAGGGATAGCCCTGGCACTCACCAAATTTGCCAATTGCGAATTTTAAAAACAATTGCCGAAGTTTATTTTAATTTGGCGAAATAATTTCAAGTGTTACTTGATATTCTGTTACAAAATAACTGGGTTTCTGTAAGTTTAATAGATAATTTGGCGAAATTTTCTGCTGACACAGAGCTAGCCCTGCCTCAAATCATTTTCTTATTTTCTGAAAGTCTGTATGGAAATAAATGTAATGAATTATGTAAATTATATATATAAAGTATATATATATAATGTATATATGTAGAGTATCTATGGATATTATGGCATTTCTTGTAGGTCCAGTAGAATTGCTCTTCATTCAAGAGCCCTCTTCAGTCCCATCTCAATACTTATCCAATGTATGCGCTCATCGTGCAAGCAGTTTCTAGTAACTCATGCATTGTACTCCTCCAAATCTGACACAGTCTCCTGTTGCAGAACCACTTGACTAAACAAAAGTACCACATGTTATGACAAATTACAGAAAAATAAAAATTGATATGAAGTTGCATGTACATGTATTTGCAGGTTTTATTCTTGTTGATGTCATTGAAATATTTTCGGTTTACTGTCATTTCAGCTCAGCCAATCAAAATATACTCGAATGGTATTAAAAGTTACACTAAAGTGTTATCATCCTCATCCAGTCCGAAGAAGTTTCATGATGCATCACAAAGCAGTGTCCGGTCTCTACGATGTCCTTATAAGGATTGCAATCGAACCTTTTCTTGGCCAGCCCACTTGAAATATCACCAGCTTACACATACGTTAGTACAAAGATTTTTATATTACATGGAAACATTAAAAAATATATTCTAATTCAAAATATTTTAATTTGGGTACAGGTATATTACAATTTCAGAATGAGTTATAAACAAGGAAACTTTTGATTAACAACAGTCCTAATAATTAAAACATTGATTGGTAATTACTGCAGGGTGACCAATTTTCAGAAAAATCCAGAATTTTCAACCCATATCCGGAATTCTGGAATTAATTTTTTTACAAATTCGCTATCATTATTTTTGGGGGAAGCAACCATTTCTGAATATATTTTAAATTTTCTATATTTTTAAATCCCAAGTTTATTAAACAAGAGTTTATCATTCTGCATTCTCCATTGTAACCTGAACTTGGTATTATCGACTGTTTTGTGCTATTACTAAGACATTTGTCTATTGGCTGTATTTGTCAACAGCCGACCAATGAAAATGTTTTTGACAATCGAGTAAACTGAAGCCATGTATGAAATTTGTCTTACTTGCTATGTAGTTTATGTATTCATTTTAAAGATATTTCAAATATCATACATTAATTACTACAGAGCAGAGATCGGTTCTATGGCGATGCATGCAACTTTGCCACGGTGTGTAAAAACCTGAACATATAGCAGAACACTTGCGATCATACGAAAACAAAAGAAACGGATCCATAATTTTCTTCTTAAATTCTTTTCATTAATTTGTGTGCTTTCAAGTGCAACATTTCACTAAATACCATTTGGCTACCATTAATCTGTGACATATTCATGCCATTAATATTAATTAATTAATATACCTACCGATCTTGTTTTATTCAAGTAAGTAAAACTATAAAAAATGATTTTTTTTACAAACCATTAGATTTTGCCGCAAAAAGTGCCACTCTAATAGTAATGTAAGCGTAATGCAGAACGATAGCCAGTCTTAATGTGGGTACCAGACGTTTCGTTTATTGTTATTTATCTCTTTGGTGGTTGTTATTTTTAAAATATGTCAAATATGGCACTGTTTAAATTATTTTTTATATTTTTGAAAATGGCGTTTTCGCGTGCCTTAAACTATTGCTTTGAAAGGGGCATTCGCGCTTAAAAATGAAAATACCAGAAAATTCCGGAAAAATATTTCCATTAGGTTGGTCGCCCTGTTACTGTTTAATTGTATAATGATCTCAGAAAGTTGTATGGCTGAATCTTACATAGTACTGAACGAGATGTTTTCTGTCAATAATGGAAAATTTCAATCACCACAATTTATGAATGGATGCATGTCTTCTCAGTTAGTAATTTGATTAATAGAAATAATTTGTCAAACACACAAACATTTTTATATTTGTAGATATATCTCATAATAAAAATATATGTGTTAGTTAATACAGTTGTGGGTGAAAGGAAACGGTACAAGGAGGGGTTCAAGTCATGCTTCCCCGAGATATATACTAGCCGGCATTAATAACGCAATTTCCTTTTGTCAAAATAATATACGTTCCGGTTGGACTTCGTTGACGCTATTCGTCAATGTACATGGTACAGTGGTACACATTATTTCAGCAGCATGTAAAGGTCGACTTCCGGCCTGTTCCCAACATAAGGGGAACAACGCTAAAAACGCATTATCCGGTAAATCGCGCACACGCAACCACTTGGCGAAATAACACTTTGCACGTGCATTTCCTGATACCCGGGCACACTCAGAACATGCTCGGAATCAAGCCATTGGCTTGTTGAATGCCGGAAACTCGCAATTGCGGGTAGCACAACGGTTCCACGTGCACCCGTCAACCATTAATCGGCTCCTCAACCGATATCAGACGACAGGGACCGTCAATGACCGCCGTCGTTCGGGCACACCACGCGTAACGACCAATAGACAGGACCGGAACATACGATTGCGGCACCTGCGCAATCGGTTTTTGACAGCCGCAAGCACTGCCAGGACTGAAGTGGGAACCAGGGGACGACTCATTAGCACCCGAACTGTCCGGAGATGTCTTGCCGCAGCACGACTGCATTGCCACCGACCTACCGTGGCCTTATCCTCCTGCACAGACATCGTCAAGCAAGACTCTTATGGGCCAGGAATGTTGGGCATTTGCAACCCAGGAGATGGCGAGATGTCATCTTCTCGGATGAATCGAGATTTAATGTGAGTGTCACGGACAGACGTCGTTGCATTTACCGCCGTCGTGGAGAACGTGTCGCGCAGGCCTGTGTTCTGGAGAGGGACCGCTACGGGGGCGGCGGAGTCATGGTTTTGGGCGCCATCAATGCTGACTTCCGGTCCGAACTCGTGGTGGTACAGGGAAACCTTAATGCGCAACACTACGTCGACAACATCCTGCGGTCGGTCCTCCTCCCATTGATGAGACGGCATGGCGGAAACAGGCTCGTCTTTCAGCAAGACAACGCTTGGCCGCACACTGCCAGGCATACACAGGCGTTTCTTCGTGCCCACGATGTCACTGTGTTGGACTGGCCAGCAGTTTCCCCGGACATGAACCCAATAGAGCACATGTGGGACGAGCTGGGACGTCGTGTTCAAAACCAACCGAATCCACCACAGAACTTCGCTGAGCTGCAGCAGGCATTGCAGCATCACTGGGCAGCCATCCCACGACGTGTGGTGAGGCACCTGTGCATGTCCATGCCTAGGAGGCTGCAGGCGTGCATCGCAGCACATGGAGGTCACACGAAATACTGACCCCCATGACGTTGACATTGCCAGAGACGTTATGTGCGATTCACTGTTGGCGGCTGACAGTGCCAGTCAGATGGGCCAGTGGTTGGTCTCACTGGTGGTATCAGTTTCATTTTTGTGGGATCTCGCATAATAAAATAAACCATGATCATTTCCGAGATTGCGTTTTTATTGCCACCTAGTATATATTAAAAAAAAAAAAATCACTTTGAGCAGGGGGGGTGGTTCCTGCCATATAATTTGAGTAATTTGTATTTTGACTTTGCTTCAGAGGTGAGAAGAATTATGCGTGTGATCATGATGGCTGTGGCAAGTCATTCTACACCAAACAGCGGCTCCTCGTCCACTCCAGAACCCACACTGGCGTCAAACCGTTTGTGTGTACAGACCCCAACTGTGAGAAGTCGTTCACCACGGCACAGAATCTGGCAAATCATCAACGTATTCACACGGGTACGAGACTGTGTTGACTTTAATTACTTTACCTTAGTTGGTGGATTTCTTACCTGAGGTGCTTGGGTCATAGGAGCAAATCCCCTTGACAGAACCACTGATTTCTTTTTTTTGTCCCAACCAGTGTCCTGCAATTGGTATATTAAAGTCCATGGTATGTGCTCTCCTGTCTGTGGGAAAATGCATACTAGTATAAAAGATCCTTTCCCGGTAATGGGAATATGTAGCTGGTTTCCTTTGAAGCCTACATGTCAGAATTAACAAATGTTTTACATCAAGCAGTCAATGATTAATTAATCAATATACTCTAGCGGTGAAGTTAAACAAAACTACCTGTGTACTCCGACATACACACTTTCAACACCCTCACGTGTCTATGCACACAATACATACAAACACACATACACACTTTCAACACCCTCACATGTCTATGCACACAATACATACAAAAACACATACACACTTTCAACACCCTCACAAGTCTATGCACACAATACATACAAACACACATACACACTTTCAACACCCTCACATCTCTATGCACACAATACATACAAACACACATACACACTTTCAACACCCTCACGTGTCTATGCACACAATACATACAAACACACATACACACTTTCAACACCCTCACGTGTCTATGCACACAATACATACAAACACACATACACACTTTCAACACCCTCACATGTCTATGCACACAATACATACAAACACACATACACACTTTCAACACCCTCACATGTCTATGCACACAATACATACAAACACACAATACATACAAACACACATACATACACACAGACGGAACGGAAAAATGTTTAACGTGCACATTCAGAACAAGATGTTGTAGCGCACGCCTGTCATGGGCCCAAGTTCTTGTGAAGTGGGGATGAGGGGAAGGCGGGATTCACGCTTACGACTTAAGCACTGAAGTAGCGCAGAAGACCAGTTGTTGGTACCGAGGTAAAGCGGAAGTATTTGTTTGTTTTACGTCCGAAAGTATTGTGGTGATTGAATGCTAATTTTGAAAGGTTCAGACGAAAGTTAAAGGGTGTCGGATTTTTTAATTTAGCCTAAACGTACCGACCTATACAAACCTAGATGGCTTTGAAGGGTAGGGTGGTGTTCAGGCGTCAAAGCTGGCGAAGTGACGCAGCTCTCTCTGGTACTGGCTGACGATGTCCCCTTAGTGTTGCGCGAACTCCCTGCGTAGCATGTCGTAGGTCTGACAATGTGTCGAGCCTTCCCCCACGTATGCCTGCTGGTAGACACCGCCGTGCTGCATCGTTAGCATGGTACTCAGAGTCCCGGTACGGGATTCCACAGTGTTGATGTGAAAGCTGCAACATTTTTGGTCTTACCAGTGTGGAAAGATCCCTTTGGTCAGCGTTGTTGGCAGCTGCTCCATCGTTGGGGCATACACAACCAGGGGTTTGATCCCTGTCTGGTTGACCCAGCACAATAACGCGGATGTGGCCGTGTCGAGCTTGCCAGCTGGTCGGCGTCCCTCTGCACTGGGTCTGGGAGCATCCACCGGTTCGATCCCTTCCAGCGGCGCCATAAGATTGGCCCTTAAAGGGCTGGCGGGTCAATGTGTCAAACCGTGGGCTCTGGAGAGTCAGGATGGCCGGTCTGTGGCGTGGAGGGGACGGCGGCTTTGGTCCCCCCCCCTGTGCCGTTTCTGCCATTCCGGTCCTCTTCCGTCTTTGTCTTCTCCTTCTCCTGGTCGCCAGTTGCTGTGTTTGGCTTGTGTACACTAACGTCAGGTAAGCCTTCCCTCCCTTCTGTGACAGTTTGTACTCTGTCAACACACCCAAACTCTGGACCATCGAGCCCAGCAGTGGAGGGAGATCGACAGAGCAGGGCGCGACTTCGAGCTGCTTAGCGGCAAAGGTCATTGATGATACACACAAACACTTGCTCACACACATACATACACACACACCACACACACACATGCATACTTACAAACATTAAAACATTTATATAGTCAGAATATCTGGGGATAATGACATGAATTAAAAAAAAAAAAAAATCAACTTTGGTCTGAAATATAGGGTTGCATTTGGACAAATCAAGATTCTTTTTTAAGCCCAGCATTATTTTTTATTATTATTTGTATTATGTTGTACATTTTAGGTGAACGTCCATATGCTTGTGACTATGATGGATGCACCCGAAGGTTTGCAGAAATCTCAAGTCTTCGAAAGCATAGCCTGACACACACTGGTTGGTAACGATTCCATTTTCTGTCACTTTATGAAGAGTTAACAATGATAGTTTTGTTGAACGTCAAAATTTTAAAAATATGTTTACATCAGCAACTGGTTTTTACATACTGGAAAACTGAAACCAGCTGAAGCTCTATAATTAATGTAAAAAATCAGGAGCTGGAAGTTCCTATAGCTGGTGAAATTGTTGCTAGTTGCCAGTTTATTTTGACAAGCCTGAGTATCAAATGTTTACTTGTTTTACATTCAGGTAAAAAGCCCTTTCCTTGCAATATCTGTGGGAAAACCTTCACACAGAGCGGGAGTCGGATGGTTCACTGGAAGCGACATCAGTTGAACAAATCGACAAGTCGTAATCAGAATGTTAACAACTGTCAGAAGGCCACAGTGGAGTCGGGAATTTTAGTCTTACAGGCGGGAGTCGACAACATTTCTCGGTATCAAGGTGACTTATTATAATGTTCTTTCTTTGTTGTAGTGTACAGAATCCAGATCTTGAACATAAGAGTGGTATTTACTGCAACTGTCATACCTTCAAAATGAATTGCTGTACGTCAGAGGCTTTACTGATGGCAGGTTTTTGCAATCTGTTAAATGGATAATGTTCACTGCAACTGTCATACCTTCAAAATGAATTGTTGTACGTCAGAGGCTTTACTGATGGCAGGTTTTTTCAATCTGTTAAATGGATAATATTGACTGCAACTGTCATGCCTTCAAAATTAATTGTTGTACGTCAGAGGCTTTACTGATGGCAGGTTTTTTCAATCTGTTAAATGGATAATATTGACTGCAACTGTCATACCTTCAAAATGAATTGCTGTACGTCAGAGGCTTTACTGATGGCAGGTTTTTTCAATCTGTTAAATGGATAATATTGACTGCAGGTTTTGTCAATCTGTTAAATGGATAATATTGACTGCAACTGTCATACCTTCAAAATGAATTGCTGTACGTCAGAGGCTTTACTGATGGCAGGTTTTGTCAATCTGTTAAATGGATAATATTGACTGCAACTGTCATACCTTCAAAATGAATTGCTGTACGTCAGAGGCTTTACTGATGGCAGGTTTTGTCAATCTGTTAAATGGATAATATTGACTGCAACTGTCATACCTTCAAAATGAATTGCTGTACGTCAGAGGCTTTACTGATGGCAGGTTTTGTCAATCTGTTAAATGGATAATAAAAGTTTGTTTTGTTTAACAACACCACAAGAGGACATTGATTTATTAATCATCGACTAAAACATTTGGTAATTTTGACATAGTCTTAGAGAGGAAACCCACTACATTTTTCCACTAGTAGCAAGAGCTCTGTTATATGCACCATCCCATAAGACAGGATAGCACATTCCACAGCCTTTGATGTACCAGTTGTGGTGCACTGGCTGAAGCTAGAAATTGCCCAGTGGTTCCACCAACGGGGATCAATCCTCGACCGACCGTGCATTGACCGAGCATTTTACCACTGGAAATGGATAATTGTTTTGTTTTTAATTTTGTTGTTTGTTGAATAAGTTGCTGGTTTAAAATTACTAAAGGCAGGCTGAAAATTGCCAGTGGCAAAAATCTTTTAAAATAGCCAGAGGTAACAGATATTTAACTTTGAACCATTCCGAATAAATATATACTTACAGTGAAAAAAATTAATTAAAATTAATTAAGTGGTTTTGAAAAAAATATATATACAATAGTTACAAGTATGTTCTTTTTGTTTACTTCATACAGATATTCAAGGGTCAGACTCTGTCGTCTTCTCTCAGAGTTTGTCCGATAATGTTGTTACAGTCAGCACAGGGTCATCGGAGGTCGATTCCAACCACATACAACTTTCACAAGAACTGCTTCCATCTCAAGGTATGTCAATTTTGTATGGTGAAGGAGAGGAGGGGGTGGGGAGGCATATATCATTTGTATTGGGGTGTGTGGAAAAGTTTGTTTTGTTTAACGACACCACTGGAGTATATTGATTAATTAGTCTTCGGCTATTCGATGTCAAACATTTGGTAATTCTGACACGTAGTTATCAGAGGAAACCTGTTACATTTTTCTTAATGTAGCAAGGGATCTTTTATATGCACCATCCCACAGACAAGATAGCACATACGACGGCCTTTGATATACCAGTCGTGGTGCATTGACTGGAACGAGAAATAGCCCAATGGGCCCACCAATGGGGATCGATCTCAAACCGACCGCACATCAAGTGAGTGCTTTACCACTGGGCTACATCCCGGCCCCATGGGGTGTGTGGAATGAATGAATGAATGAATGAATGTTTAACGACACCTCAGCACGAAAAATACATTGGCTATTGGGTGTCAAACTATGGTAATGCAAATAAATAAAGTGATGATCAATATCAACATAAAAATTCAAGGTTTAAACAAAAACAGTGTAAAGAACTGTGGAAACATACAAATACAAATATCACAGAATTTTACTCTAAACTTCAATTTGTGCTGTATTGGCCATTCTCAAAGAGAATGTTACACCCCTGCACCACGGTGAGGTTACAGCACGCGCAGGGGGGAGTGTGTGGAAGCACCATGTGTCACCATATATAATTTGCCAACATTTGAGTGGGTGCCACGGGCATTAAACTAGTTTAGAATGGTGGTTCAGGTTAACAGGAGGTACCACATCCCGGCTCCATGGGGGGTGTGGAAGCACCATGTGTCACCATATATAATTTGCCAACATTTGAGTGGGTGCCACGGGCATTAAACTAGTTTAGAATGGTGGTTCAGGTTAGCAGGAGGTACCACATCCCAAGAAAGTTAAACAAATAAATTATCAGTTTGTCTTTGAAGGGATTTTTTGTTAATAATAATGAAAAAATAAATATGTCGTAATTTGTTTATAAACATGCCCATATTTTGTGGCAACCCGTACAGCGGTTATTGTTATTTTGATGCTTTGTGTCATAGAGCTTAGTTTAAAATTTTCATGTTAGTTATATTGTCTTAAAAACAGTGGGATTTTTCACAGCAAACATATACAGTGAAAACTAGAAACCCCATAACAAAAAGTTTTATTTACAGCAAATAATTTTAATATAGCATGATGTAGTTATTTTGAAGGTTATGAAAAATCCTCAGGTATTATTAATTGTTAAGAATAACAGACTGTTCAATTGTTTTCAGTTATGAACTCTGGTTCTCATCAAACCAATGACTTTGAATCTCAACACAAGGCAGTTAGCTTTGTTTCACAACACAAGGGAGTTAACTTCGTTTCACAACATGAGGGAGTGAAATTCGTCTCTCAGCACAAGGGAGTTAACTTTGTTGTACTGTCTCAGCCACAGGAAGTCATCAATCTTTCATCAGCCCTGCAGCAGAAGAGTGACCATGGAGGGCCGACAAAAGAGATAGTGTTTAAAAACGAATTACTGATTTCTGATCTAGACCATGAGGAAATTGCCCAGTCGGAATTCAGTCTGCAGGCCTTAACGAGCTCCGAGGACGGAAAGGAAATTCTCACAGACAGCCATCTTGTCCCGCAGGAAGTGAGCGAGGTGATTGTGGGAGATTGTATACATTCTGAAGAACGGGAAAGTGAGACAAGTGATACAGATGGTCTCATGTCTCACACAGACAGAGAAATGAATGGAGATGACCTAATGTGTCATACAGATAGACAAATAAGTGCAGATGGCCTGTTGTCTCACAGAGATAATGAGATGAGTGGAGACAATATCGTATCCCATGCAGAGAGTGAGATAACTGTGGGGGACTGTATTACTTTAGAAGGGGAGAGGGACAGTGGAAGGAGCCTTATGCCTCAAGAAGAGGGCGAGACCTGTGTTAGTAACAGTTTTACATCTGGAGGAGACAGGGACATTAGTATTAGAGACAAAATGTCGCAAAGAGATAGTGAGATGTGTGTTAGAGACAATGTCATGTCTCAGGGAGATAGTGAGATGAGTGTTAGAGACAGCCTCATATCTCAAAGAGAAAGGGAGATGTGTGTTAGTGACAGCCTCATGTCTCACAGAGAAAGTGAGATGTGTGTTAGTGACAGCCTCATGTCTCACAGAGAAAGTGAGATGTGTGTTAGGGACAGCCTCATGTCACACAGAGAAAGTGAGATGTGTGTTAGGGACAGCCTCATGTCTCACAGAGAAAGTGAGATGTGTGTTAGGGACAGCCTCATGTCTCACAGAGAAAGTGAGATGTGTGTTAGAGACAGCCTCATTTCTCACAGAGAAAGTGAGATGTGTGTTAGAGAAAGTGAGATGTGTGTTAGGGACAGCCTCATGTCTCACAGAGAAAGTGAGATGTGTGTTAGGGACAGCCTCATGTCTCACAGAGAAAGTGAGATGTGTGTTAGAGACAGCCTCATGTCTCAAGAAATGAGAGAGATCTGTGTTGAAGACGGAATTCTCGCGCAGTCTGTAATGAACAGTCAGCAGAGTTTGTCGGAACATGGCAATCTGTCCAGTTCATCCCAGTCTGGCAAGGAAATGGTAATGGATCCAATGATGGAATCTGATGAAGAAGGAGAAATGGCTGTACCAACCGGAATCCATGGAAAGAACGGCCATCTTACTTAAATACAGTCAAATGTTGTTGTCTTAATCTCTCGTTATCTCAGGTAGAGCTGGGTGGTATTCAAACTTCAGGTTCGGTATCGGTATCAGTATTTTGGGGGTGCTTTACCCCGGTATCAGTACGGTATTTGGTATTGATACAATACTGATACCGATATCGAGCAGTATTTTTGGTATACTCTGCTTTAAAAAGCATGCCCGAGTTAAGTCTCTCCTGCTAATTTCATCAAAATAAAATTAAAGTCCATACACAAGGCCCTCATCTCTCTTCTTTTCAGCTATTTTGCATTTGTCAGATATAATGTTAGTGCTTTACTAAATGGTAGATAAACATTTTCAATACAGAAATTTCAGTATTTTGAAATTTGCTCAGTACGGTAAATCGGCATTGACATAATACCGATAACGAACGGTATATATGGTATACCACCCAGCTCTAATCTCAGGATATTTCGAGGCACAATTCTCAGCAACAGCTAGTGTGTTTATCTTGAAACACCAGGATATCAAGCTTGTTGGTTTGGTCACTTCAAGATAAAAAGTTGGACTGTATATTACTCAAAATATAAGCACAATGAAACTCCTCTAAACATCTAGTTTTATGTAATTCAGGTTTTCTGAGGGTCTAATTTTGAGAGGTTTCACTGTATATATTAATCAAAATTATTACTGCAAGCAGAATAAGATTATTTTTTTAAAATTATTTTTTATTTATTTATAAATATTAAAAAATATACGTACATTGGACAGCATTAATTTTTAAAATCTTGTCTAAATTATACCTTCCATATTGTACAAGGCAGAAACTTTTATGCCAGTATTTCATATACTAAAATTAGTTTACTAAAAAGAAATCTTTTATGTTATGATCAAACTTAATTTAGTGGTACATACATTGTATAATTAGGTCACTCTGACAAACTTATTTTTCATGTATTACTGTTATTTTTACTCTCGTTTTTTTTTCTTTGGCCAGTGTATGCTTTATAAAGGTATTAAACTTGAAAAAATATTTATAAATAAAAACTGGGTTACCAATATGACAATTTCTTGTATGACATTGTGTTCTTACCCAATTTGCACCATTCTTTTGTTCATATTCTTAAATATTATTTCACAACTATGAACATTTTATTTGTAAAACTGCATTCACATAAGGTACTCTGATTTAAAATATTTGTGTTTATGTGATGGATTAAATGTATTGCATAAGTATTGTCACATTTTATAAATATTTTGCTATGTAATTATTTGAGCTACATAGTTCATTAATAAATTATTAAAGATGTACATCTGACTTATTTTTTATTATTCAAAATTTCTTGTAGAGAGGAAAATTAGCTGAAAACCAGCTGATGTGTTCCAATATTTCAGGTATCTGTTACCATTATTAAAGACTAAAAGTGACAGACCCTACGACATATTTTTTGCTATTAATGCCGTTTTTGGCCATTTAAATTAGAAGTAACCTACTTACATTTTATTATCTAGAATATTTATTTTCATATAACTGAAATGGTTCTCGTCATCCACATTTTGGTAATGACCCCAAAGGTATTTTTCATAATTCTAAAAACATGTTCGTCTGAGAAGTAATGGTTATCGAGACAAGCTCTAGTTCTTTTTAGATGGTATTTCCCCATTTAAACATCACAGACTTTAGCTTCTCTCTATTATAACTTTATCCAAATATGTTGCAGGTTTGTTGATTAACTAAATTTAGTGTCCCATTTTCACAGCCTGAAACTAGGGTCTGTGCCTTAATATACAATGGTAGAGAAACTAACTGAATGGAACCAAGTTACATTAACTTAAAGGCATATTACTATGGATTTGCAGGATCTTTTTTCTTTAAATATGGATTATAAATAAATTACATTCATTTGGGATATCAATCCTCACTACTGAATTAACCAAACCATTCTAATTAAATTACGATGGAGGGAATTCCAACTTGACCCCGGAAGTCTTCCATAAAGGGCTAATTACACTAGACCGCGGTAACAAAAAGCTGTGTGGTGAAAACAAAAATAGAACCAGTGCTTTTCAGCAGACCAATTACACTGTGTGGTAAAATTAATATTTCACTCACCCAAAACCCGAATTTCAAGTTCCCTTTCAAGTACATACTTGTTCATATGTATAAACATACAAATTTGTTATATTTATAAAATATCGGTGAAATTATATATATATATATATATATATATATATCTGCACGGTTTTCAGAGTTATGTGTAATCACAAAAACTACATGATTTACCACTTTCCGTCCTGCTCTGAAATGTGCACATTAAAACCTATGACTTGATCTGACCACTTTCACAACTATATATTTTCAGATAATACTTCATTGAGCCATTAAATAGGTCATTGGTCATTAAATAATATGCCTTAAGTGTGTACCAGTAGGTAAATGAATGCATAGTGTATTGAAACCCCTCTAAACCAGACATCCACAGTACCAAATAAAAAGTCCAGTATTTAGGGGTATCCATTTTAGTGACATTCTGTTCTGTTCTGATATTTTAAAAATATACTTTAACATGGATTTGAGATAATTCTGGTTTGCAAAGGATCTGTTTCTGATGTGTTTACACTGCAAAAGACTATACACTTGTCTTGGAGTGACCCTAGAAATTTAATCACTTTATTTTTCTGTGGTGTTGAATATTCATTTGGTGCTCTTTTGTAAAATAATGTTTTGATGGGTTTTCACTGTATAAGACTATACACCTATCATGTGTTCTTCAGGAATGACCCTAGACATTTTATCACATTTTTCTTTTCTGTGGTGTTGAATGTTCATTTGGTGTTATTTTGTAAACAAATTAACTAGGTATTGAGGTACTCATCAAATGACTGCCTGCGGGTGATCACCAAGTGAACAAGTCTTTGTAAATGCCAACAAATGTTGGTTGACAAAGCAACTGAGGTTTTAAATTCCCAATGTCAGAAGGGTACTCAGCAACCCAACCTGAAGAGATGACCATGTTGATATGGTGACACTCGAACTAGTAAATATTCCCATCAGCAAGTAATGGCAACTACCTAGGGATAACCACAAGGTTTTGAGGTTTTGTACAAATCTCATCAGGGTTCGTCAAATCCATTAGCCCTCACTCCCGGCTAATGAATATATGGTCTGGGCTAGTGGGAATTATTAAATTACTGTAATTAATGCATAAGGCACTAGCCAAAGCTTGTGAATTTCTCAAACATTTGTAGAACACTGCTCACTGGCACAGGGAAGTTTTTGGGGTTTTGTGTGTCCAACATTTTATCACATGAAAAACTACATTTAAGTATGGTATAGTAACATTTGAATTAAGGGCTTCCTAAAGTTGGGTCCTTAACAGATTCCAATTGGACTTTCCAAAAGATACAATTGATCTGCAGCTGAATACACAAAGAGTTCAGGCACAAAAACTGATAAAAGACATTTTATTAAAAACCCAACTTTTACTATCATTACTCAGTTGTTCTGATTTACACTTGTTTTTTAAAATTCTGTCCTTTGTTTACTTTATGGTACTTATTTCAATTTAAGACTGACCATTGTGGACTTAATATGTTTTACATAGAAAGGATACAACAAACCTGCTTTTGCAGAAAGTTACTAAAATTGACATATCGGTTTTTGCATCTGAACTCTTCACATATTGCACACCATATTAAAACATTGTTGGTTACAAAGACAGAAGCTAGTAGATGTCCAAAATATTGTCATAAAAATCACCTGTTTTGAACAGCAAGGGATCTGTAACGGTATTTATTCCCACAATGGACCGCAAACATATATACCAGTTGTGCAGCAGTGGTTGGAACAGGAAAAAGCCAGATGTGTCTGACTACTAATGAGCATAGATCCTATTTCCTGCCATACATTAGGTGAATATAACCATACTCTACTACTATGTTTAGAAAAGTGACACATTTCTTTGTTTCTAAAACTAGCTAATAATGAAAAAAATATATATTTTGTGTAATGACACCACTAGAGCACATTAATTTATTAATCATCAGCTGTTGGATATCAAACATTTGGTAATTTTGACGTAGTCTTAGGAAACCTACATTTTTCCATTCATAGCAAGGGATTTTTATATGCACCATCCTACAGACAGAACAGCACATACCACAGCCTTTGATAAACCAGTCATGATGCACAAGCTGAAATAAAAAATCGCTCGATGGGCCCACTGATGGGGATTGATCCCACACCGACTGCACATCAGGAGAGCACTTTACATCTGGGTTATTTCCTGTTCCTAGCTAATAATGAATACAACAAATCAAATGCAGTAGTAACAAGTTTATATTTGTACTAATATTAAATTTAAAAAAACAGCCAAATTTTACACTGGTCAAAGGAATGATTTCTTAAGACTTTTAACTTAAGTACAATTTATTAGCCATAACATAAAACAATTTCACTTTTTCAACCAGAAGTAACATTTTACATATTACATTTCTTTAAAATGATGTGGAAAAACTTCATTTCATGACAAATGTTATCACAGACAAATTACAAATATGTGCAGTAAAATGTTAAAATTGCAATTAAACAGAACCACTTCTAAAAATTAATTTTTCAAATAAACTGGGATCAATCTAATAAAGATGTTGATTTAGCCAATTAAAAAAAAAAAAAATAATAATAATTATTATTTTCTTGAAACTCTAAAAACCAGTTGGTTTTATATTAGCAAATGGCTTGAAGCCATCCTTCATAGTTGGCTAGTTTAGTTACTGATGAAGTGAGTCTCCAACAGTCCTATGTTGATTCAACTAGTCGACAAAATATCCATGTGCATTACACTAAGGCTAAAATTGTGTCATGCAGAGTTAAAAAGGCACAAATCCAAAATGCCAAACACTAATAAAATTCAACTATTAGTAAGCATTTTAATTCTGTAAATACAAAAACACATCAACAAATTTAGCTTTAATGAAAATAAATTAATACTTTGAGGCACAACATGGTATCTCATATGAAGTATTGTGCAAGAATAATAAAATTAATGGTTTTAAGAAAGCATGGTACTCGGATTACTAAGCAACATGTAAACTGGCCCAAAGATGTTTACCAAATTGATGCCTAACCATTTGGAAAAACAAATTCACTTCTCCTTTAAATAAAAATAATTTGGGTTTGGCAGTTTTTTAGCAAAGAGTTAATACTAGCAAAACTTTTGAACTGGTTTAATCTTATCTGTAAGCAGTAATATACATGTATTGTCTGCTTACTGAAAAGTAATTTGACTAAATGAAAATAGATAAATAAATGCTAGTTGATACACTTAACTAAAGTACTACCTTATGCAGTGATTTTTATAACTAGAGGGCATCCCAGGCTACACAAGAATTATTTTCTTAACAGCTTTAGTTTGACTTATTTTAGATAAAAATTAAAGTAATTTTTCCACTAAATATAAATAAAACTGTATCAATAATTAATAAATTAGTAGCACAATATTCATGCTTTCTAAATATTTATGTGATAAATAATACATGTAGTGTGATAAATTCTTAAAATTCATAACTGCATTACTGTACACCACTGCAATTAATGAATCCTTTATACAGTACTCTAGATTGTCATTTTGCATTTTCTCCCAATTTTCATTGTTTTTTTCAGGTTGATATATATATATGAAATACTTGTTGATCATATAATGATATAAAGGATCATACAGTGATATGAAGTAAGAAGGAATGTATTTTTATATAGTTTCATTAAAACTTCGTGGTTGCCATTATTCCAAAATTGTTGTTACAACATCAATAAAAATGTTGAAATTACCAAAGAACATTTTAATTTTATTTATATTCATAGAAAAAGGACACTGTATCATTAGTTTCAAAACTGCTATTATTGTTTGTCTATGTTTAGGCAAGCTAATGTTATTGATGAAAAATACTGTTGTAAACCTGGGACAGACTATAATTGCTTTTATTACAATAATTAAATACATGTAAAAAAATCCTACAGTATTTATTTTGCAAACAGCAAAATTGTTAAATATAAATACAAACATATTTTTAAGTATAAATATAACATACTTTGTACATACAATTACTAATAGTGTGTTTAGAGGTAGAAATTGACAATTGCTGAAGGCAGATCACCATGTAAAAAATGTTTGAATATTACTTTAACAAAATACATTTATGAACATTGGGATGAAATATAAAGGACAAATGACAAGACATCCAGTGCCCACACCAAAGCTGGCACCATCAATATTCTCTTAAACATAGCATGTAAAAAGGATGGAGACAGAGGGAAAATGCACAAAGATTACAATATGACTAAAAATAAAGAAGGGTTATTAACATTATGGCAACTTGACATCAAGTACATTTTGGTTCGTTGCATGCGTAAACTTTTAAACATAACTTAGTCAAGCAAAATACAGGAGTAATTACAAAAATAAAATGAGATGACAGAAATGCAAACATTAGCACATCAATGATGTGGATTGAAAAGTCATAATTTACAGTATACCAGTCAAAATGGAGAAATAAATTACATGCATACCATACAGACAAATTAACTAAGTTTTTGCAAGGATTTTGGATTTTGAATCTACAAATAAAATATAATTTAAATAATTTATGTTTATTATATTATCTTGTGCAGAAAAGTAATGAGAATAGCAGGAGCAATATACCTTGTAAATGATCAATACACTCTGTAATGCCTCAGTAAAAAACATACACATAAAACATTTCAAGGACAATGACTTAATAATATTAAAGTCTTATCAAGGTGGTCTGAGACACTGCAAGAGATTGTTTCATACTCCTCAGTGAGCAGTGCCTATGTGGGTTTCGTCCAATAATAAAAACAAACAAACTGACACTATCACTGCATTACTGTACTTAATCAACTTGTAACCTCCAATGCTAGGGATTATTTATTTATTTATCGTCTTTTTTCCCCATTTATTTACTCTTTTTTATTACATGTATTAGTATAATTATTATTATTTTTATTATTATTATTTTTTTTTTATATAATCTATTTGTTTATTTTACTTCTTTCTATTATTTCCTCTTTCATTTTTGTGGTAACAAGTTTATTAGTGTGATAACATATTATTTGTATTCTTGTATATTATTTATCCTATAAAATTAATGCAAGGTAGTGATACCAGGGCCCCCAACCCTGGCATTACCGTATTTTTTTTCTGGGGATAATAAACTTTAAAAAAAGAGAGTAATAAACATGGTTCAAAATTTTTTTTAAAATTAAAAATTGTAACTTCATTGGGACCTTAAATTAATTTCATTATATAAGAGAAAATAAATCTACAGAAATCAGATGGATAAAGTTTCCATTCAAATTTTTTTTTTAAAGCTACCATAACTATATATTAACCATCATGCAGGTCCAGAACACAATCACATATCAATCAAAACCATTAAAAACAAAGAAGACTATTACTACAAACATACAAATGAAAAGATACACAAAACGTGATCCATTAAAATTGTAAAACAAAATCAGGCTTCAATGATAAAATTAAAAAGTTGAATAAATAAATAAATAAATAACTTAGGCACATAATTATATCTGTTATACAGTTAATGATTCCTATGTGAAAATAAAATATTATTTATAGTAGCTACTGTACAGTGTGTAACTATTTTATAAAGGCACATTTAGTTTTAAAGTCCTGTCCATTTAGTTTATGAAGAGAGGTTTCTATTCTATCACTATTTTAATTTAAAAAATAAACTATCACAACAAAAAATAAAATCTATAAAAGATATATAAACAATTATTTAAATAAACATCTACTTTTCTATAATATACAAAGATGTGGATAGTCAATTACCATATTATAATGATCTTGTTTTACTCCATGTGTATTATAATGGATAAGTTAATGTCTATACGAGTCTTCCTTTCCAATACGGAGACCAAAAAATACAACAACACAAAATGTTTTATAACACTGCTTTCAGGATCACTTAAATGTACTCAGCTCTCTTATAACACTGTAGAGTATTTCTGGCTAAAAATAAGTTTCTTGCATGAGAAATTAATTTCGTCACATCTGGTCACACAAAATGTATTTCTAAGAGCATAATAACCTACATATTCACAGCTCTCAAAATTCACAAAACAATCGGCAGTGCCGCCATAAAAAGCTGTTGCAAAACCAATCTTTGATGGCATTTTAAACAATATTTGGTATTTACTTTATTATTATCAAATTGTGATCTCAAGATGATCTGACTTTCAAGGATTGAATTCATATATAAATCTCCAAGTATAAAGTTTCAAACCATATATATTTATTTTTGACAGCATAATCACCCACAAACACATACATAATTTCCCCACCAAAATTTTCACATCTTATTTGCAAACAAATAAATGCTTGTAACTGTGATCAGTTGGAGTGTTTCTGATGACATACTGGCAACTGAATAAGGTGTATTTTTAAAAAGCAGTTTAAAACCCCAAATATCATCAAAATTGTGGCATGCACCAAACAGTAATATTGGCACCGTTTTGAACTTCTATAAACAGGACAACCAAAAACATATCAGATGTTCAGAAATTAATATCATACACAAATCAAAAAACCTGAACAGGTTTAATCAGAAGTACGATACAGTGTTTCTTCAAGAGTAACATAAACCTTTAAACCATTATACATATTGACTAATCTTAATAATCCTCGTCACTGACAGATATATTTTCATCCGTCTTTAGTGGAGAGATCTCAAAGCTGTCACTAGCATAATCACCATCGCCTTCGTGGTGACGGACAGTACTTGAAGCGTAGCTGCTGACGTCTTCTTTAATGCCAGCATTCTTCAATGTGTCAGAAAACTTCTTCTCTGCAAGTTTCTTAGCATTTTTCTGTTGGGTAAAAACAACAACTTTTAACACAGGAACACACTCACTCATAGAAACCCACAAAGACAAACATGGGTTAAAAACTTGTGCAAGCATTAAACATCTCAATCTATCCTAATTTACATAGAATATTTCAAAAAAATCCATTCATAAACTTATTAAACAAACTCCAGAAATAATAATAATACAAAAATAAAAATAAACAAGCAATCTGGTTCTCGAGCTTCAGTCTGAACTGACATAAACAGCATACATTTAAATCCACCTATTCTTAGAAATGTTGTGACTTCTCAAGACTAGTCTTATCTTAAAACAACTTATGGTTGACCCATTTCTATAAACCAAAAGTACTCCAAAGAGAAACGCTAGTGAAGTGGAAGCTCCACTTTTTTTTGGCCAAAATTCTAATTTTTCTACATTGGTTTGCTGATAACTTTGTTTTTAATAAACAGATCAGGGGCCTAATTCACTAAACTCTCGGAACTTTGCGAGCTCGCAGTGCGATGCTAAAAGACTTGCAAAGAGGATGTTTTGTTGTTTACAGGGATGTGAGAGGGGCTGGAACAAAAAAGCTTACTGCGGCGAGGGTCCAGGGGCCGCTCAAGGGCCCTGAAGAAAAATTGTTTGCAACTCCTGAAACTGCCAAAAATTGCATTCAATGCTAACAAATATGAACTGGTTACAACTTATAATATAAGGCACACATCATAAACTTGAAAGCGTGAAAACATGCAAATGAACCTTGTATGGTCAACAGTACTGAACATCATGTTTTGGGTTTTTTATAGACGAAATGGAAAAGCGCATTTACATGTTTCCACATAGCTCTCACATACCTGTGTCTAGCAGAGCCTAAGAGACCTTTGTGAATTAGGCCCCTGCTTTTTCTCAATTAGTTTAAATTTTATAATAGCAGACATGTGCACAAAGTCAATTAACAAAATCCAAATGTACCTTTGTGCACAGTCTATAAACAAAACACACCAGTTTCCTTGGTCATCAGGCTTAAAGTAGTACGTGCTGGGTTCACATCACACTACTGACCCCTCTCACCAATAACTAACCATTAACCTACTATCCTAGGCGTAACTAGAATGTTCCTAGGACAGTGTTTGTACCATAACAAGGAAAAAAATTCAATTCAATTATACAAGACCATGAAAATGGAACAAACGAGCCCAATACATATATACCACAGACATTTATACACACACACGACAGACACTAGAGCACATTGACTGATTAACCTTTGGCTATTGGATGGCAAACATTGGTAGATCGGAGTTAGTCTGCAGAGGAAACCATGCTACATTTTCCCTTTAGCAGCATGGCATCTTTAAAATGCACTTTCCCAAAAACAGGACAGCACATGCCACAGCCTTTGATATACCAGTTGCTAGGCACCGACTGGGATGGGGGAAAACTCAATGGGTCTGCCAAGCAGGTTTGATCTATGACCCAAATCACTAGATGACAAAGACACAGACACACACACATGGACACATATATAAACACTGGTGGGTGCTGAAAGTGGATATAATTCTTTATAATTTTTTCTTTCTTTCTTTCTTTCCATCTTTCTTTCTTTTAATAAATGAAACACATTTGTACCTTGGATTCTTCCTCAAATAACATTGGTCTTTGATCAACGCGTCTTTTAATCTCTTCCAGTTCTCTCTCATATACTTCCTGGCGATTACGATCACTTTCTCTAACAAAATAAAACAGATAACTATTTCTACCTGCTCGTCAAATAGCATCTGAGAAACTCAAGATGAAGATTTAAGATTCAACAAAAAAATCTGTCATAAAATATGTAGAACAAATATCTATTTTCAAAGTAGGTTAATATGTGATAAAGTATTCACTAAACAAAATCTACCTCACTACTTCACAATATGTAACATAAACAAACAGAGTTACCTATTTTAAAAAACCCCCAATAAAACATAGTATATTTCTCAAGAACAAGTTGACAAAATTAAGCTGATATGCTTACTTGAATTTCCTAAGTCTCTCTCTAACTGTCTGTCTATTAGATCTCGCCGAGTTGTTTAGGGCGACTTTTTGTGAAATTGTTTTACGCAGTCGAAAACCTCGTCTCCGTTGTCGTTCATCTTCTTCCAGTTCTTCTTGTTCTTTCCTTGTCAGCCTCTCGATGAAGCTCCTGATTAACATTAAAAACTCATATAATAAACTAAAACAGAAAATCTAATATTGTTAAATCTGGTATAGTGGTCACCTGTTATAAAACAGCCACCTCAGCAAAAAGGCAACATTCTTATTCTCCAAATCATCTAGAAATATAGTATAAACTGACCTGTATTAAGCCACCATCTATCTTAAAAGGTCATATTTTGACAATTAAGAAACTCACACTATGCCTTGAGATCACAGGTTTTAAATTTTTCTAATTGGGTGGATGACATAACAAACATGACAGGATGAACAAGTGGGTACTTTGATGGATGGACAGATGGACAAATGATGGATGGAAGGATGGAAGGATGGAAGGAAGGAAGGAAGGAAGGAAGGAAGGAAGGAAGGAAGGAAGGAAGGAAGGAAGGAAGGAAGGAAGGAAGGAAGGATGGATGGATGGATGGATGGATGGATGGGATGAACAAGTGATGGATGGATGAGATGGGATGGATGTTCAGAACAGATGGAGTGGACTGAGTCAATGGTTGGTTACCCTGACAAAGGTGAATGGACAGATAGATGGATGGCTTTTGCAGAATAGTTACCTATTCATGCTGCTCCTGAGGTCTTGTGCAGTTGTAGTTCTGTAAGGTATTGCATCCAAAGAAGAGCTCCAGGAATCTGTAACAAAATGCACTTGCAGAATAAACTGTGTTACAATATCTTCTTACAAAGTTTTAATTTATATCAAATAGCTAAAAATTAATTGAATTGTATATTGAATTGCAGCATAACACTTTGTTAATTTATAGTTTATACAGTAAAAATACAAATCTACTAAGTGTTATTTTAGGAATGATGCAAAGTTCAATGATGAGTCGAAATGTGCATAATCTTTAGAAGCAGTACATGTAAATTGTAATTTATAGCGTTTCATTTTACTATTCATGAATAATTAGGCCGAAATTTTTTTTTAAATTGTTTCCTATTACATGCTAGAAAAACATTTTATTTTGGAAAATAATGTTATTTATGGATATTAAATAAAGGTGTTGACTACCGGTATCCAAAATAACCTCTGCATGTATAGAAATGCATTATGCAAACCAACAATACCATTCATCACAGTGTTTTCCCTAGAAATGAAGTAAGGCATGGTAAAGTGACGTTTTGGGGGCATATTTTATGTGCAGTTTTAAATATAAGGGCTTTTTTTTCCATTATACAATTTTCAAAAGAACAAAAACCTTAATTAAAAAAAGGAAATATGTAGTACTATCCACATAGGTGTGTTTAAAGGCTTCTTTTTACATGGGCAACTTATAAATTTATAAAAGGCAAGGCATTTTGATTTTGAGGGCAACATGGTGCTAACCTATCTGTGGGAGAGTACATACAAAAGACCCCTTGCTGTTTAATAATACTAATAGGCAGAAGGTTTGCTCTCATACTAACACTTAACTTCTGTACTGGTCCAGGACAGACTTGGCTGAACCGTAATTGGATAGAAACCAGTAAATAAGTTATAGCAATTTATTTTAATGAAAACTGAAAAGAAGGGTTCTATATTTATCTGTCCAACAATAACATTTAAAAAAAAAATTATGAATATTATCTTTCCTAGTGTATCTAAGAAATGGTAGACTTACCAATTTTATAATTTGCAATGTTAGTTTTATTCTGTATGCATCCAGTATTAAAGTACACACTTGGTTTGAAGCAATCAATTGGTCCAATGAATAGAAATGCAGTGCAAATGCTCAGGATGCTCAAATAAATGTTGAAAAGTAAAGTTTGTTTTATTTAACGACGCCACTAGAGCACATTGATTTTTATCTTTAATATCATCGGCTATTGGACGTCAAACACATGGTCATTCTGACACTGTTTTTAGCGGAAATACGCGAAGCTCCCAGTGACCACTTACAGAAAATAACGAAATGCATCGAGATCTTACTGACATATTTAATTATTTGATTTGGCAGTAAACTCCATCAGTATCGGTAAACATTCCCTCCCCTAGTTTATCAGAAGGACAATAAATTTCTTCAAGGCCAGTTTGTCGCTGGAATAAATCATTAAATATAGTTATTATTATTATTATTAATCGGAACACCTCGCTATGCTAGATGTAGAATAAATCAGAAAAGATCGCATATATTCGTGAAAAAATATTTCCGACTCTTCGCCCGATATCTCACGAAAGTTACCGAACTTCAATTTGAAGGGAAATAACTCCATCAGTCAATTGTTAGAAGAAAACATTTCATGGCTAACGGGCAATCTAATTAAAATTATCTCCACTATTAGATGTAATAGTGGAGCTAATTTTAATTAGATTGGGCTAACGGGTCGCCAATAAAACTAAATTTGCGACAGTAAAACCATCGATATAGTCCGCAAATCGGAAAAACACAGTAGGGTTATCCTCTAAATGACACCAAATTAGTGCTTGTGATAGTTTTGGAATGTGTTCGTGGAAATCGTTGTTATATTAAAAAAAAAATTGGATATACAAAATAAGTTTTAGGGTCGGCAGGTTCAAATTAGGGTCGGTCGGTAACCGGAAACAAACAATATTTTATGATACGCCTTATCAGGGATGACGTGCACAAGTTTTAGTTTTATATTTATTGTTACCTGTAACTGGTCTTCGTGAAGAATTCCGAGAAGACCCAAGTTCCACTGATGACTGGGTATCTTGTAAACATTTTTTGTGCACAGAACTATTATATTTGTCTGAGAGAGAAAATGGCTTTGGGATAGTTGGTTCTCTTTCCACTCTACGTAGAGACATTTCTTTTTGGAACTGTCGAAACAATGCATCATAATCAGGTACTTTATGTAATCCCTTGATCTTGTTTTTCCTTGATTTTAAGTCCTTTTCTCTTAATTTTTGCTCTTTCAGTTTCTGTTCTTTTAATCGTTGTCTCATTTCCATATTTGATGGCAGTGCCGCTTCTCGCAGAAGTTCTTCCGATCTCATCCGTATCCGAATCTTCCTATATTCCTCTTCTTCCTGAATCTTTTCTTCCATATTTTTGTCAAACAAGTAATCAGGAACTGGTTTAGCTTTAAAAACCGATTTTGCCACTTTTTCAGCGACTTTTTGTCTTGGCGGAGCTGAATTACATCTTAATTTCTTCCGTTCTTCTTCTCTTTTGACAAAGTTAAATGGCTTTTCCTGAGACTTTAGCATCTCTTGGCAATATGTTTTAACATATCGGCGTCTGGCTTCATTTTTCTCCATAATCTCATCATACAAAGGTAAATAGATGTGTGCTGGAGCAGGGGAAGCTTTGAAAGTTTTCAGACATTCTGCTTCTTCATCTTTCAGTCTTTCTAGTCTTCTGTTTTCAAGTTCAATTTGTGCACTGGTTCTCTTCTTTTCCTTGTTTTCTTCTCGTAGGGTCATCTTAAAAGGCTTTGGTATTGTTAATCGATGTCGCCAGTTATCTCTCTCTTTCTGTGTTTGATTCCTTTTGATAAGAGAAGAGGATGAATGTCTGCGCTCCTTTGGGGCATAGTTTTCAATTGAAAATCTTTCCCACATGTTATCAATTTGTTTCATCACTCTATTAAAATCATCAGGACTATGTGCCCGAGAAGTGCCTAGGTTTTCATCACTTGAAGTTCTTATTACTTGTTGCCAATCATCTTCATCAAGACTATCAGTATATAAGTTATCCATCCCCCATCTTGCAGGTGCTGAACCCGGCCGTTCTTTAAATGATCTTGATTTTAAAGGTAGGGTTGAGGAGAAAGATCTTAGATCACCATGTGCTGCAGGACTTGCTATCGGTGGCTTCGTTGAAAGATCCATGACATTATCAGTAAAACCATTTGAATGGAAACCATTGAAATATACCGATGTCTCCATGTCTGAGGCAAGTTCATTCATGACTGGTCTATTTTGGTTTCTGTCAAATAATTCATCCACATCATTATCAGGTTTATATTCTGTCGACTGACGCTGGTCTTTGGAAAGTGTTTCTTGATAAAGTTCCTCACACCTTTGCAATGCTTTTTTCTGTTCATCCTTAAGCTCTACTAACTTGTTGTAAAATTCGTCGTCCGATAGCTGTCTTAAATGTGCCGCTATCTCGTCGGGTGTGTATTCCGATAACTGGGTCACAACATTTTGATTTGTATTACAGTTTTCCTCATACCTGTAGCTATCTTCAACATATATACCTCCATATGGAGATAAAGGCCTCTCTGTTAAAGTTGATGTCTTTCCGGTATATGGATTAATGGGGGGTTTCACGAGAGAATTTGTCAAAACTGACTGCTTGTGACTTGTTGCCATTGTTGCCATTGCAACTATATAGCAGTATCGCACAAGTTATCAAATAAGTTAACTGGTTTTCCTAATTTGCTAGCTAAAGTATGCCGACATTTGATAGAAATTTACACGAAGAACCAGTCAATACGAAGGGCACTTGTAAAACAAATAGTTAATATTAAAACAATTAATCAGAAACTTCACAAAGTATTTTTTATTATTAAAACAAAATAAGTTATTACTAATATATTTATTTATTATCTGTTTAATTTTTACCTATTAAAATGCAACAACATTTTACATCGGATTGATAATCGACTAAGAAAGATAACTCTGTATCATACTGATAAAACAAAAATGTTTCTGTTGGTGTTAAGGCAGTCTTGTAAAAAAGCTGTTACCTATTGTAAATTAAATAGGTTACAGCAGCAAATTACCTGTAGTTTTAGTTCATCAAGCAGTGTAGAAGATGCAGATATTGTCATATCTGGTGGTGGTATGGTTGGAGGAGCAATGGCATGTGCTTTAGGTTGGCAAAATAAAAATAAAGTTTTTAGTTTTTTTTAAGTACATTCATGTCACCATAACGTCCGAACCAAATTGTTAAGAACTACAATAAATTACTCTCCTACCTTTAATTATCGTTACATTTCCCCCAAATTTTGTTCAGACACAAGTTGTGAAAAAACCATTACAGTGACACAGATTCCACATATGAGACTGTAACGAAGTCGCCAGTATCGACTTCACTGAGATAGCATAGGCAAAATACATGAAGTTTTCTGCCGTCTGCCTTTTTTTTATTTTATGGAATACTCTTCAAGAGGGGTGAAAGCCTCCAAAGTATGTGACATAATTAATATAAAATCAATGATCTCTAGTGATATCATTAAAAAAAATAATAATATAGTATTTTCCCTAGAAATTTGGCAAAGCAAGGTAGACAAAAAACTTTGGGTGCAATTTTTACCATTTTCAGGACACTTTTTATTTTTTTGCATTAAAGACGAAAACAATAATTGAAATAAACAAATGTAATTAATGTTCTTGCTTTAATAAATGAATGGCAAAATATATAATATATTTTTTTAGTGTTTTATCAAGGCAGTTTTAGAATTAATTATTGAAAAAGGCTTTTTTAATCTCAGTGCAGCATGGCACTGATTAAGGCAAGATGGTGCTAGACTAGTGAGTCATGGTGCTGCACCATGCCAAAACAAGCTAGAGAAAACACTATAATAATAAAATTAATATTTAACATTTGCTTTTATATCAACATGTTATGACATTGTTAGATTAAGTCATATCCTTTCACCCCTCTTGGAGAATATTCCATAAAAAGTCAAAATGGCAGCCAGCACAAAATTACATGCTTTTTGCCCTATGCGATCTCAGCGAAGTCGATATAGGTGACATGGTTATCATCTAGTATGTGGAATCTGTGTCATTGTAATATTTCAATATTTCTGTCTGGACAAAATGTGGGTAAAATCTAACAAAAAATAAAGGTAGGAGAGCAATTTTTCATAGTTAACATTTTGGTTCAGACTTTTTGTAATTAAACAAACGTTAATTTAATTCATAAAACAAATGTTAAAACAACACACCATCAGGAGTTTCCTCAGGGCCGTTACGCGTAGTGGCCCGACACGCCTTGGTCCGTAAAGTAAGCGCTTTGACGGCGTGGAAGCGCCTTAAATCATTTGCCGCTACACCATGATTTGAAGTGCTTTTGAAAAACAATTATCACAAGTACGAGTGGCTAAAATTTTGGCTAAGCATTTTCTATCTTCTGACGTGAACAAACGGTTACATAATCTATCCGACACCTAAAACATAATAATAATACCAAATATTCAATTAGTGTAATAGCAATCTCGCAACCGGTAACGAGAAACGGTGTTATCCAGAATACAGCTTAGGCCTTATGATGTTTACTTATTTTAATAATCACAGTTATTAATTTTAACGGCATGCATTCGACATGTATGACAGCAATATGACGGTGATCCAATGTCTGGAAAATCTGTAACTTGTTATTTTAACTTTGTAAAGTCTTTGAACCAAAGTAATAAAAACAAAACCGCCAATACGTGTCAGTTTGAATACACATGCCAGTTCAGGGCCGAAAGACATGTAGGCTACACCAAGGGCTGAGTTCAGTCAGACTGAGCGAAAACAAAACGTTTGTGCGCTTCACGTTAAACCAAATGGACATGACGGACATCAATCAAATAGTTCACGAACGTTAGGAAGAACGTTCGTTGGCTGAACTGAGGAGAGCTCTTGGCGCGAATATATGTCATGCTTCAGTCAGCTGACATCGACGTGTCAAGAGACATCGTTGCGGACTCTAAACAATACTATTACACAGAAGTAAATCTTGATGTAAATTTGTAGAAAAACAATAGTTGTTTGCATCAATGAATACCTAACTGCAGTTTCGTTTTATTTCCTTTGTCTTTGTTATTTTTAATATTTTCATATACTTACCATTTGTGACACCCAATAGCCGATGTGTATTTTTGTGCTGGGGTGTCGTTAAACATTCATTCATTCATTCATTGTCTTGGTTAATTTTGTACTTATGGTCATGCATGCAGATCACGATTGTGGGAAATGAACATTTAGTATTTATACAAATTACAGTTAAACGTACACTGAATTAGTTTACAATAGTCATATTTGTTAGATATATATATATTTGTAAGACTGTGAGGTGACATTTAATAGTTAGCTGGATTTTAAAAAGGCCGTAAATTTTAATTTTATTAACTTTTTTTCTTTTTTTTTAAATAACTGGAATATACTGTGAAGTCAGCATTCTTAGCCTAGGTATTTTACAATTAGAAATCACAACAAGCATTTAACACGATGCTGAAATCAACAGCAACAACATGGCACAAATTATGAAATTGTTTGGGGTGGGAATTGATGGGTTTACCGTACTTTAAAAAAAAGAGAGAAAAAAAAAGAGCATGATTAGCTGGATTGAAGGCAAATACTTAACTGTTTTCAACCCACTACCCCACTTATTTTGGCTTGATTTGTGTTATACTGACGCTAAAAATGTAAGCGCCTTGAAAAAATCCTGGGGAAAGGCCTGCATCATGATTGTGAATATATATATATACTCTTCAAAAAAAGAAACGCAAAAGGGTACAAATGGGTTATAACTCTGATTTTATGTTTCCTACCGGTTCATGCTTTGTGAATATAAGGTCATTGCATGTCCCAAACACATTCCCACGGTTACATTCGATAAAACGCAGCTACTGTACAATAAAGTTCCAAAATGTGAATATTCGCAAAAACGCAGCCACGTGCAAACCATGTCACCACTGCACGTGCGTTGTCTGCACGTGCAACATGAACACCGACAGTATAAAAGTGCAGGGTGTTCGCTTGCCTGGCCTCTGTATCTGGCCGACAGTTGACAATCCAGGACATGCCACGTCTCAGTGAACCGCAGAGAAACAATGCCATCGGCCGACTAGACGCAGGCGAATCCAGAACGGCCGTTGCCAGGGCATTCCATGTGTCCCCAAGCACCATCTCCAGACTGTGGGACCGTTACCAGCAACATGGATCAACACGTGACCTCCCTAGATCCGGTCGACCACGGGTCACTACCCCCGGGCAGGACCGCTACATCCGGGTACGCCACCTTCGGGAACGATTGACTACTGCCACCTCCACAGCCGCAGCAATACCAGGTTTGCGCAGGATATCCGACCAGACTGTACGGAACCGCCTACGTGAGGTAGGAATTCGTGCCAGACGTCCAGTTCGAGGTGTCATCTTAACACCACAACACCGTCGACTCCGACTGCAGTGGTGCCAGATTCATCGACAATGGCCTCAACTGCGATGGAGACAGGTGTGGTTCAGTGACGAGTCCCGATTTCTGCTCCGACGTCATGATGGAAGATGTCGCGTGTATAGGCGTCGTGGTGAACGTTATGCGGCAAACTGCGTGCAGGAAGTGGACAGATTCGGCGGGGGTAGTGTCATGGTGTTGGCAGCCATCTCACACACTGGCAGAACTGACCTGGTCCACGTGCAGGGCAACCTGAATGCACAGGGCTACATTGACCAGATCCTCCGGCCACACATCGTTCCAGTTATGGCCAACGCCAACGCAGTGTTCCAACATGACAACGCCAGGCCTCACACAGCACGTCTCACAACGGCTTTCCTACAGAACAACAACATTAATGTCCTTCCTTGGCCATCGATATCACCGGATTTGAACCCAATTGAGCATCTATGGGACGAGTTGGACCGACGCCTCCGACAGCGACAACCACAGCCCCAGACCCTGCCCGAGCTGGCAGCAGCCTTGCAGGCCGAGTGGGCCACCATCCCCCGGGACGTCATCCGTACTCTGGTTGCTTCAATGGGCAGGCTGTGCCAGGCAGTTGTCAACACACGCGGAGGCCACACCCGGTATTCACTCCAGATGACCTTGACCTTGGTGGTGTGTCCTATCACTTACTCACAATGGACTAGAGTGAATTGTGAACAATCCTGCAACATTTGGTAATTATCGGACTCACCATTCAATAATTAAATCAATTCTCCAAATGTTACGACAATGTGGTTTTGCGTTTCTTCTTTTGAAGAGTATATATATATACATACAGTGCTGTCCGGTGTATCGGCACACCTAAGCATTCACGGACCATTTTCTGTATGAACACTGTGAAATACTTAATAAAATGTATCTCTTACCAATGAAGCAGTGCATAATCTGAAATACACTACAAATTGTTTTATGTCTGTAGTAAATAAACATTTTAAAATGGTGCAAAAATATAGGCACCCCCTTGTATCCAAAACGATTTGCATGTCTGGTGAATTGGTGCAGTAGATGTGGATCGTTGACCCCGCTATTTATAGACCGCCCATGACCTCACTTTTAGCCCATAAATGCTACGCTATTGTCCCAGAATTATTTTCGTACTTTTTTGTTTTGTCTTGTTAAAAATATTACTATGAAAATGAACAATCACACATGACCCATCTCATGATCAGTTTCGGAATCGTTTTCTTGAGTGGCATAGTACTGCAGATGCATACCGGTACATGTTCATTGTCATGCATGGCTAAGATGCCTACATGGATTTTATTTTTCTCGGGTAGATTGTGCACACACGTGGATCTTATTTCGTTTTTATTTTTTATAAAAATGTGACAATTGTGAACTGGAATTACTGTCAATTAAGGTGTAAAACTTTTGTTTTGTTTGCATTTGTCTGTGTTTTCCTTTTCAGTTTAAATAAAAATAACCGAACGAAAATAATTACATTTATACCGTTTACTATAATTTTAAAAATGCGGCAACAGTGTTTTTAGACTGGTTTTAACATTCTGAATATCAACAAGGCTGACCACCTTCGCGTTTATATACACAAAAATAGGTGAATGATTTATTTTGAAATTATGATATAATTATTGATAATTCTAATATATTTTTATTATTATTGCACCCTTAACAATAAATATGTTGATACTTGATTAACCATTGAAAAAGGAATTGAACTTTAATTCGTTAAAAACACTGACAACATGACAACTTCCTAAGCATACTTAAGCAAAATACCAAGTGTGCCGAATCACTGGACGTGCCGATACACCGGAAACGGTTGTGTGTATATATAGAGGATAATAGACGAGTTACCAGTTATTATCAAATTTATGTCCCGAGTGAAATAATTTTCAGTTGTCACCAGCTTTAGCGAGTGACAAATGAAAATTATTTCACAAGGGACATAAATTTGATAATAACTGGTACCGAGTTTGTTATTCTATTTATTACCTCAGCAATTTTTTCTCTAAAAGCCTTTATTTTCGACACACATGCACGAAGACCAACCTGTATAGGAATGATGTAAACCACTTTACTCACTGTTCTGAGAATTACTATAACGTTGTAATTTAATCACGTTCATAGATAATTTTAAAAAAGACAAGTTCTCTTTATTCTGCTTCCAAATCTATAATGAATTGCATTAAAATTACATTTTGTTATTAATTTAACACCAAAAACAGAGACCTGTAAAGGCAAACTCTTTAAACTACATGACGTCATTTTGTGTGTTTTTCAAATCGTGATGACGTCATATTTAGTAGGCTACCGACAAAGTCATTGGTTTGTAAGCGTCAAATTGTCCAATAGTATTGTTCGTTAGACCAATGCAGAATATTTCTCACTGAGAAAATATGGAAAGTATTTTCCCTGTTATGAGTGACCGCTGGGGTAATAAATATATATATATATATATATATATATATATAACTGGGAGATAACTTGATTGAAAAAACTCTTAATTAATGCACTAAAAGTATACTTTTGCCAGTCTCGATTAACGTGTTTTTGTATCACATGTCAACACGTCACATGTCTGTCACTGCTGTAATGATCAACCATGCATATCAACTTACACAATTTTACATAGAAGCTTCAATACATACCTTATTATAATTTATGAATACATAAATGAAATAAATGTTTTATTTTATCTGTTAACATAAACATCCAAGCATACCGGTACTTTGAATTTCCCTGTGAGTGACACAACACAACCAATATGGCTGCCTAGACTATGAAGCTTACAGCATGGCGTATTTTAGCTATAGTCTGTTTCAAACTTATCATTGATTGTCCTACATGTTTAACGAACACTATTTATACTCATTTACACAGTTAATAACAGACAACCTTTGTTAAATAAATGTTGAATAATGATCTTAAATTTTGGCATTGGCCTTTTTTTTAAATATAATTTTGTTCTGTTATCCAAACTAAGGAGCATGGAACACCATTTATATTTATCTCATTTGCATGATCTAAATTTTCCTGAAACAGACTATAATAGGAAGTGTTTGTTGTCTAGAACTTACAAAAAGTCAGATCTATTACCTGTTGTTGTTTCTGTGAATATTAGCGACAGAAGTGGTTGTGTTAAAGAATTTTAATTTAACATTTTCAGTAAATATTTTGAACAGGTAATATATGTAGGGCTAGCTCTGGGTGAGCAAAACATTTCGCCAAATTGTCTATTAAACTTCAAAAATTGCAGAAATCAAGTTATTTTCTAAAAAATGTCAATTATTACCTGAAATTATTTAGCCAAATTAAAATAAAATTTGCCAACTGCTTTCAGAATTCGCAATTAGCGAAATTGGCGAGTGCCCTGATATATGTATTGTGTGATTATTCTAATATTCCAGTTACTTATTTTTTATTTTTTTATTTTCAGCTCATAATGACCTGTTTTCCAAGAAGAAAATTATCATGCTGGAGTCATCTCCCGATCGTGATGCATTTCATTTACAAGAGAAGTTCAGCAATAGAACCTGTGCTCTCAGTCCAGCCACAGTGACGTTGTTGGATGGCAAGTTTGAATAAGGCTACAATATCGAAAATACTTTAAAATTTAACCACATTGGAAATAATTTTTGTTTAGCCACATTTCACAAGAAGAATATTTCCTTGAAAATTATGTAAAAGTGGCTTTAAATATTGTATTTTTGTCAAATGATGGGAGAGACTGTAATATATTTTGGCCAATTCCAAAACTGTTTATTATTACAGCAAATACATATGTTTAAAGCAAAAGTGACTAGTTTAAATACAGTTTTATGAGCCAAAAGCTACATTATAGCATAAAACAACGTTCTTTGATATTCTTTACATGAAGTCAGTGTTCGAAATAAGCACTTGTCTGTTTGTCCCCACAAGTGAAAATCTATTCGGACAAGCAAAATGTGCATCGGTGGTTGTCCAGTGGACAAGTAAAACGTTTTCAGCAATCACAAACATCATCCTGATACTTTAATAAAATAAACCCTTTATTTGGACAAGTGAAAATATTGGTGAACAAGTAGATTTCTAGATGTATTTGTTGGGTGGACTAGTAAAAAATTCTGTCTAGAAGTCATTACTAAATTACCATAAACAACAGCAATAGGGGATGCCTTTTCTACAGTCTACTGATCTCTGCGAATAAGGCAGAAGACATTATAGTCCAGGAATTTGACTGCAAATTTAGCAGGATTCCATTTTACAAATTCCAGATTTTGGGTCCAAAGCTTAAGTTTATGAGATTAAATCCCAAAATATTTATATTAAATAATTTTTATGATGCCAGTGGATTCATTAAAAAAAAAATCCCCAAACTCAATACCTGATATATGTTCATATAAAAAACCCACGTTTATTGAAACAGCAGTTGTGTTTGTATTTTGCATTAGGAAACGATGTTCTTTGTTATACAATGAGGAGATACTATGGACTTAATCTATGGAATTGAATTGTTTAATTTGATTGCAAAACCTGTCAAATATAGCTGAACTTTTCAATAAAGGCCACAAAAATTATTTTCAAAAATGGTCTGTCAGCAGATGGTCTTTATTCTGATGCAGAAGACACCTAATCTGTGTACAGGAGGAATGTTACTGAAGTGTATTTTATATTCAGTGTTTGTTATACAACACAGTTGAAAACATTGGTTAAGATTTTTATTGTAAAGATGTTTTCAAGTGTGACTAATATGAAGTGAAAATTATGAAAGTAGTTTCCTAGAATAAATAGCAAAAGTAATATCAGATAACAAACACATACAAGTATTCAGGTAACTGGTGTAGTGATTGGTTTGTTTGTGAAAAACACGAGTATATGTTTCAGATGGACCATTGATTGTTCACAGGAGATTACGGTTTGTTAAATGTTTTGCCAGGTTTGGGAGTGTGGAATGAAATTCTTCAATTACGTTGTCATCCAGTGAAGAGAATGCAGGTTTGTTTCATTGTATTAAATGAATACATACCGGTATCAAACATTTGATACAGTTGGTAACTAAACTAACAAAATGCTATTACAATTATGGATTAAAAAAAATACTTTAAAAAATTAAATTTTTGTAACAACAATGAGAATTATAAACTTGTCTTATCCTCTAATTTACCAGGCCAGTAATTTGTAACCTATAGTATACATGTGTTGTCACACACTATGTTTATTTTAATGCCTGTAACATGGAGTGAATGCACAGCTCAGTGGGAAAGGTTAAAGCCACTATGCTGATTAACCTCTGTCAATGACGTCTTAACCAGTGCCTCACAACTGGTATGAGCTGTTTTGTCTGTGTATATAAAAGATCCTTTGCTGTTAATGCAAAGATATAAAAGGTTTTCTTTTGACTGTGTCACAATGACCAAATGTTTGACATCCAGTAGCCAATGATTAATAAATCAATGTACTCTAGTGGTGTTGTTAAACAGCGGAAACTAGATAGACATTACAGATCAGTGAACATTTTGTTTTCAAACATTTGATAACCAACATTTGCTATCAGCTTAAAACTTTATAAGCGATTAGTATTTAACGTTACAGAATTGTGTAGCAATCTCTTAAAACTAGCATAGATGTTCTCTGCAGATGTTGATGTCTATGTCCAGAGCAGTTTGGTTGAACGTTTTGATGGAAAAACCCTAAAAAAACTTACAGGAATGAGTGAACTTTGATTTCAATCCTAGGTCTGGGAATCTTGCTCAGAGTCGCTGATCACCTTCAACAATGAAGAGCTGACCAACAGTCTGGCCTACATTGTGGAGAATGATGTCATCCTCGCTGCCATAATGAAACGACTGAAGGCGGCCAATGTTGTTGATATACGCTACAACAGCCAGGCCAAGTCATTTGTCATACCAACTCGTGGGGATTCATCCTCCAAAAGAAACTCCTGGGTTGGATTGGAGCTTGCAAATGGAGATGTCTTACAGACAAAACTTCTTGTGAGTTCTTTTAGTGTTCATAGGAATATATCAGAAGTGTAATCTTAATTATATGACTTTGACCCAGTGAATCAATATCTTTGCACATTTTAAAAAACTTTTGACAATTTGGGATTGAAAAAATATCTTATTTTGATACATGAATAATATAGGAGTATTGTATTTATTATCCATGATGTTTGTTATAGGAAATCAGTCCGACATGTTGTTCCCAATTATTTGATCACACTTTATTAAGTGAAGTTGTCATATGGACAACACTTTTTGTGACTGATATTTTCGTCGGTTAAAGGGAATCTGCTTCTTCTGCATTCAAGCTATTGTTGATCATGGTTGTGTTTAGTATGATCCATTCTGATCAGCAATCTACTTTGCCGTGTAGTTGAAATTTTGAAACTAGAGTAGTATTCGAATTAGTTATGGCTGAAAAATAGCACATAACCTACTAATCAGTTGTGCTGAGTAATCAGTTTATTTTGACAGCTGTATAAAGTATCATAAAAGTTTTTTTTTTAAGGGTTTTCTGAAATCTTTTGATGCATGTTAATTATTAAGAGAAAGAAATTCTTTTTTCAGATTGGTGCTGATGGGATGCAGTCTGCTGTACGTCGTGCTTCAAAATTCCATACTTTGGAGAGAGACTACAAACAGTCAGCCGTAGTGGCTACACTGAAACTATCTGAGGTAAGTACGATTGGTTGTTAAGGGTTATCCAAAATCGATAATTTTTTATTTTGTGGGTAGATACCGTAATTATTATTTAATGCCTGCATCTTTTCCCTTATGCTCCTGTCTGGGTGATGGTGCATATAAAAGATCCTTTGCTACTCATGGCAGTGGCCGACACCTGTGCCCATGACAGGCGTGCACTACAACAGCTTTCTCTAAATGTGCACATTAAGCTCTGTGACTTGACTTATGGAAAAATGTAGCAGGTTATCTCTCTAAGACTATATGTCAAAATTACCAAGTGTTGACATTTAGTAGCTGGTGATTAATAAATCAGTGTACTCTAGTGGTGTTGTTAAACAAAACAAACCAAACTTTAAACTCTTCCCTTTTGCATGCATGCTTTAAATGTTTTTTCTGTAGATGATAGTGGGTATTTAATGAATTGTCTCCAGCATCCCACCCGATATGGTCAATTCTAGAACAGGCATAACTTTTAAAAATGATTTTTTGTCTAAAAAGGTAATCAAAGTTTTTCCATTTACATTCACTGACGAGAGATATTACGTACACATGTCAACTTTTCCCCCACTTCTACATCTCAAAATGCACAGATCATTACTGCTGTCATAATGTTTTGTTTTCATGACATAACATTTTGCAAGGATAATCTGTCGGTTATATATGACAAAATGTATAGTTTTCATTGCAAAAATATCTATATCTTTTCCTTAGATGACTGACAACACAGTGGCATGGCAGAGATTTCTTCCCACTGGGCCTATTGCTCTTTTACCAGTAAGATATTTTAATATGTGCTTCATATTTTTACACTTTGAACTTTATTACATTAAAATTTTAATTGTATTTTTTTTTAATTGAATTTAAAAAAAAGAGTTTAATTAAAAATAGTTTTTGAACATGCATTCAGTTTAACTATGGGTGCAATTATCAGCATTAGGCAAGACATTTTATTCCATGGAATTCTTATTTTGGTTAATTATTATTATTATTTTGCCATGGTTACAGGTTTTTGGAACAATTTGAAAATAGCAATTTTGTTTTATGTTTAACCATAACAGATTCATTTTTGGGAAAGTAGTTATTTTACGAGGTGGGATATATAACATGTTTTAATTGTCTTTACTGAAAGAAAAATTGAAAAGAATGATAAGTTGTGGGTCAGTTGTTAGGAATCAATAATAGTACGATCACTGTTTATTTACTGTGTATTTCTTATAAAAAGTTTCTTAATGTATCTTTTTGCATTAGCTTAGCGACAGTGTGAGTTCATTGATATGGACAACAAGTCATGAAAATGCCAAACACCTGCAGAGCATCCCAGAGGACAGTTTTGTTGATGCTGTCAATGATGCTTTGGTAAGTATTTTCTGAGGATTTTCCTGTAAGACACAGTCCACGAATTTGGCAAATTAACCGGTGGAGATTTTTTAAGGGCATTAAGGCCACAAGATAGGGCAACACAGCAAACTTCAGCATGTGTTTTAACATAACACAATAGCACCCAATCAAAATAAAAAGTGAATGGTTTCATAATAAAATGACTTTGGCCGTGACACTCTGATTAGTTTTCAGGTCATTGAAGCATATGACTAGGGTATGCAGTAATTTTGCTGCATGGTTGCCATTAAAATCCAGCCCTGAAGATATTTACAACAAATAGTATTACTGTTATCGGTTGGTTATGGATCTGTTAGAATTGGAGGTTTGGTGTGTTATAAATAGCAGTTTCTTATTATGTGGGGATTAGATTGGGTATTGTATAACAGAATAGGTTCGTAAAACTAGTGTTTTCCCTAGCTTGTTTTGGCATGGTACAGTACCATGCCTCAGTAGTCTAGCACCATCTTGGCTCAATCAGCGCCATGCTGCCCTGAGATTAAACAAGCCTTTTTCGGTAATTAATTCTAAAATTGCCTTTATAAAACACCCAAAAAGGTATTATTAATTAATAAAACATGCCTTTTATATCTTTTGCCATTCATTTATTAAAGCAAGCACATAAATTACATTAATGTTTATTTTAATTAAATTTTTTATTTATTTTTAATGAAAAACAAGTGCCCTGAAAATGGTGAAAATGCCCCAAAAGTGTTTGGTCTACCATGCCTTGCCTAATTTCTAGGGAAATCACTAAAAACCATTGTTTTTTCTCATCTCATCCATGTCTTATACTCCTATGTATCTCTCCGACGCCATATAACCATAAATAACATGTGTTGAATGTGTCATTAAATAAAACATTTCCTTCCTTCCTCTATATCTCACTATACTTTTAAAGTTTTCATTCTGTTTATTTTGTCAGTGGCATGAAAGAGATCAGAATCAGGCGATAAACCAGGCTTTGTTAACGTTTAGCAGAGCCGTTCAAAATGTTATTCCAGGTAGGTGTTATTTTCTTTTTATTTCACCTCTGTTACTTAGATGTGAAATTTCGTCATGCATGGGCCTCTTCTTTGATGGATGTTCTTGGAGACTGCAATACCTTTAATCTTACCCCCCAAAAAATCAAGTTGTTATATAAACTTCTTAACAAATGTAGTTTGATGGTTGTTTAAATATAGACAAAAGGCACACATTAATCAACCCAACACATAATCTTTGTACAAATAACTCAAGTATTTCAAAAACTGTAATGTGCTGCCACAGTGCTTTCCCCAAGAATATCAAAAACTGTAATGTGCTGCCACAGTGCTTTCCCTAAGAACATCAAAAACTGCTATGTGCTGCCATATAGTGTGAACAGTACTTTCCCAAAGAATATCAAAAACTGTAATATACTGCCATATAGCGTAAACAGTGCTTTCCCCAAGAATATCAAAAACTGTAATGTGCTGCCATATAATGTGAACAGTGCTTTCTCCAAGAATATAAAAAACTGTAATGTGCTGCCATATAGCGTAAACAGTGCTTTCCCCAAGAATATAAAAAACTGTAATGTGCTGCCATATAATGTGAACAGTGCTTTCCCCAAGAATATCAAAAACTGTAATGTGCTGCCATATAGCGTAAACAGTGCTTTCCCCAAGAATATCAAAAACTGTAATGTGCTGCCATATAATGTGAACAGTGCTTTCTCCAAGAATATAAAAAACTGTAATGTGCTGCCATATAGCGTAAACAGTGCTTTCCCCAAGAATATAAAAAACTGTAATGTGCTGCCATATAGCGTAAACAGTGCTTTCCCCAAGAATATAAAAAACTGTAATGTGCTGCCATATAGCGTAAACAGTACTTTCCCAAAGAATATCAAAAACTGTAATATACTGCCATATAGCGTAAACAGTGCTTTCCCCAAGAATATCAAAAACTGTAATGTGCTGCCATATAATGTGAACAGTGCTTTCTCCAAGAATATAAAAAACTGTAATGTGCTGCCATATAGCGTAAACAGTGCTTTCCCCAAGAATATAAAAAACTGTAATGTGCTGCCATATAGCGTAAACAGTGCTTTCACCAAGAATATAAAAAACTGTAATGTGCTGCCATATAATGTGAACAGTGCTTTCTCCAAGAATATAAAAAACTGTAATGTGCTGCCATATAGCGTAAACAGTGCTTTCCCCAAGAATATAAAAAACTGTAATGTGCTGCCATATAATGTGAACAGTGCTTTCTCCAAGAATATAAAAAACTGTAATGTGCTGCCATATAGCGTAAACAGTGCTTTCCCCAAGAATATAAAAAACTGTAATGTGCTGCCATATAGCGTAAACAGTGCTTTCACCAAGAATATAAAAAACTGTAATGTGCTGCCATATAATGTGAACAGTGCTTTCTCCAAGAATATAAAAAACTAATGTGCTGCCATATAGCGTAAACAGTGCTTTCCCCAAGAATATAAAAAACTGTAATGTGCTGCCATATAATGTGAACAGTGCTTTCCCCAAGAATATCAAAAACTGTAATGTGCTGCCATATAGCGTAAACAGTGCTTTCCCCAAGAATATCAAAAACTGTAATGTGCTGCCATATAATGTGAACAGTGCTTTCTCCAAGAATATAAAAAACTGTAATGTGCTGCCATATAATGTGAACAGTGCTTTCCCCAAGAATATAAAAAACTGTAATGTGCTGCCATATAGCGTAAACAGTGCTTTCCCCAAGAATATCAAAAACTGTAATGTGCTGCCATATAATGTGAACAGTGCTTTCTCCAAGAATATAAAAAACTGTAATGTGCTGCCATATAATGTGAACAGTGCTTTCCCCAAGAATATTAAAAACTGTAATGTGCTGCCATATAGCGTAAACAGTGTTTTCACCAAGAATATAAAAAACTGTAATGTGCTGCCATATAGCGTAAACAGTGCTTTCCCCAAGAATCCGAGGTAAAAGAAAATACAGTACTCATCAAAATATTGGCCAGTTCTTCTTGTAAAAAAAATGATAAGTGGAAAATATTTGCAGTAGTGGTGATGTTATAGGTTCAACCTGCCAGCTGCCCTCTTGATTTCTTAATAAAATAAAATAAAATTTGTTCTGTTATGAAATTATTTTGTTGCAGTTTTTTTAATGTTCATATAGTTTAAGGTGTAATCTGTACATTTCAAAACATAAATTTTTACAATAATTTTAGCAGGAAGCCACAATTATCTTTAAAAGTTAAAAACTATACTTAAATAAATATAATTTTTGGACATTTCATACCACATTTATGAAAATTATTTTAAATAATAAAAAAAAAATTTGAGATGAAAGCCGAAAAATATCACCTCGGCTCTTTAAAAGTTAAATTGCTGGATTGTAGAACTGTTCACATTATTTACTATTTTACAATTAGGTGGTGGTTCTGCAAAACAGTTGCCTCCCACAGTGGTTGGAATAGAAACGGGAAGTCGTGCAGCATTTCCGCTGAAGCTGATTCACTCCTCGCAGTATGTCCGACCACGAGTTGCTTTAATTGGGTGAGTATTCCATGTCTTAGTACCATACTGCATCTGTTTTAATTGGGTGAGTATTCCATGTCTTACTACCATACTGCATCTGTTTTAATTGGGTGAGTATTTCATGTCTTAGTACCATACTGCATCTGTTTTAATTGGGTGAGTATTCCATGTCTTACAACCATACTGCATCTGTTTTAATTGGGTGAGTATTTCATGTCTTAGTACCATACTGCATCTGTTTTAATTGGGTGGCCATCGGTCTACAGGCTGGTAAGTACTGGGTTCGGATCCCAGTCGAGGCATGGGACTTTTAATCCAGATACCGACTCCAAACCCTGAGTGAGTGCTCCGCAAGGCTCAATGGGCAGGTGTAAATCACTTGCACCGACCAGTGATCCATAACTGGTGCAACAAAGGCCATGGTTTCTGCTATCCTGCCTGTGGGAAGCGCAAATCAAAGATCCCTTGCTGCTAATCGGAAAGAGTAGCCCAGGAAGTGGCGACAGTGAGTTTCCTCTCAAAATCTGTGTGGTCCTTAACCATATGTCTGATGCCATATAACCGTAAATAACATGTGTTGAGTGCGTCATTAAATAAAACATTTCTTTCTTTCTAATTGGGTGAGTATTCCATGTGTTAGTACCATACTTCATCTGTTTTAACTGGGTGAGTATTCCATGTTTTAGTTCCATACTTCATCTGTTTTTGTAAGAAACCACTTTGCTATGAGTTCTGAAATTCTTTACCCTTTGCATAATGTGTAATACAGTGTTTTCATGTCACAAGCTTTTATGTTAAATACCAAGTAGTCAGTTTTAAAATATACTGAGATGTTGCTAAAATTAAAAGAAATTAGGAATGGATGTTACCATCACCATAACCACGACCACTTGCTTTAGCACTGTAATACAGTAATATATGTGATACCCATTTTAAAATAAAAGCTGATCTGGGCCGCGTTCCATGAAGCGATCTTAGCCCTAAGATCACCTTAAATGCATTGCTACCTCGTGCAATTACGGTGATTTTAGTGCTAATAGCCCAGGAGCCAGGTGAGATTTAATTGTTGTGAGAGTTCCAAAAGGTTTGAGGTGGTTGAGGTGTAGACAGATGCTGTTGTTCTTTGGATTTATTATAAACTAGAAGTCATTTGAAGAAAAGATTATTCATCTCGATACGATCTAAGAAACAAGCCATTCCTTCATAAATATACCATACTTGTCATTTCCCATCTTAATAAGTCTGTTCATCATATCATTGAAAGCTTGGACTTCAATGCCTCATCTATTTGCTGCTTTCTTTAAATATATTTTCCATATGTCCCAATCTGATATTTCTCAGAAATGTCTTCTGTGTGTATTTAGTCTATCCATGGTGTCTGAAATATTTCAACTTTTGACCAATCTTCATAGATGACTCCAGCTCTGCTACCACCTTTCATAGAAGCATTATTCTCCTCATGTTCCTGGTCAATAGCAACAGCAAAGAATGGTTATCATGTTTTTTTTTTATTGTGAAGCACCCTGCCAAAATTCAGCATATACATCAACATTTTATTCATTAAGTGTCGCCAAATCTTGCAAATGCACTGAAAGTCACCTAGTTTGTGTTGTTTCAAGAAACCATAATGATAAAATACTTGTATGCAAAATGAAGTTTGCTTTTCAAATGCTTAAAGAAAGAGCATTATTTTTGTTTCCAAATGCAGAACTGAAAAACAAAATTGGAACAGGGTTCATGATTCAGCTCTATGATTGCAGCAGTCTTTGACTGATGAAGTATAAATCATACATGTCTTCTACTGTAGGAGGGTGGGGATGCGTCACATTAGTGACTTTTGGGAAAGGAATCTGTCGATCCTGAAGAGGCAATTACAGCCTATATATACTAGGACATCCACTAATTCACTACCATCAAGAATATAGATCTGCTACCACTTTGAATGCTGCCATCTTCATATGAAGGTATCTGAGAAACACAATTAATAGACATATACATTCAATACGTTTGTCACTGGCATACAAAGGGTGGTCCAAGATAATTATGAATATTTGGTTGGGATTCAGAATGCGAACTTCCGTTTTCACTACACATATTGAGTGATGAATAGGCAGCGTTACAAAAACAGGAATACAAGAGAAATGATAGGCACATTCCTGTCAGGGGTGGTACTCCCTGGCTGATGGTTAGCGTGGAATATAGCCACAAAATAATCTCATCTTCGTCAAAACCATACCATTCAAAAATTATTCCTGGTACATTGACTCATATGACCTACGAGGCCATCCGTAAAAATATTTTTGTTTGTCCATTTCCGACCTGCAATTTCAAATGTGGGTAGGTCGGTAGGAAAAATCTTCTCTTTTTTTTTGAGTTGTGTGTGGTGGGGTGGGGATTCCATACATATTCAAGAAAATAAATCATTTGAATTAACTTACCGGTATTTGCACCACTATTGGTTTAAAGTAAAATGTAGCCTTTTGTTCTACAGATAATATAACAAAGCAACCAGCTTAAAGTGTACTGTTTTATAGTTAAGATTAACACACTAGTTAACATATTCATTTCCGAATAGGATTCCTCTTTGGAGATCCAAGGTGCTTGCAATTAATGCAAACAGGTAATACAATGCGATAGTTCTGCATGAGATCCTTGTCTCGTTCTGCCCCGAAACTCCCACAATGACAACATATATCCTTGCGGACGATGGACGATGATGCAAAATATGCAAACTCGATTGGAGTGGTACAGCACATCTGAAGTCTGACAAATGCCTTGCCTTGAAGTATGTGACCTAAAATGCAAATAGAAGGAAAATTAATCTGTGCATTGTATTATACTTTTTGTCCATTAAATATTATTACTGGTGTTACAAAGAATGAAAATTAATTAGTACCATCACTATTGAGATTTCTTCAACCCAGTTTTCCTGCTGGGCTTATACTAGTACTTGTATTTATTGCATAACAATAAATGTATACACCCATCTGAGATAAACAATGATTTCAAATTAAGATCTTTTCAATAAAAAATTTGACATTGAACTAACCATCAGCAGTTAAGATAGACCCACATGTGTAGTCTTGGTACGCACATGTGTAGTCTTGGTATGCCTGAAGGACCTGATAACAGGACTAGTGAAAAGTCCTATATGGATACACACATTGGAGAGAAACAATGATTTCAAATTAAGATGTCATCAATAAAATCTTGAAAACTCACCATCAGGGGTCAAGATGGACCCACAAGTATAGTCATGAGACTCGATCAGTCGCTTGAAGGACCTGGTATCACGACTTGTGAAAGAGGATTTTGAGTAGACACAGCGTGGTTTCCCACATTCATGGCAGTGAACCGTCTGCCGGACATTCTGACCAACAAGTACTGAATTCTTGCAGCCCGGAATAAATAAAGTATTAAATAAACATTGCAAGTATGTGATTTCTTGTTTGTATTAAATACAATACTATTTTGAAGATGTCTAAATCTAATATAAATACTGTATTACATCTTAAGCATTTCTTGAGTGTTACAATTAAAGAGTGGCAATAAATTGCTTTAATATATTGTTAATATTTACATATGTTTAGTCAAGAGATTAATACCAATAATCATATTGGTATTATACTGTTAATATATTTTGTATACAGTGCAATCGCATTTCAACTTTATTTTCATGCTTATATCTAATTAAGGTCCAAGCACACTGTCATGGCCACACACCTCAGCTATGTGGGCAGTCTGTTCAGGACAGTGGTTAATTGTTAGTAGATGTTAACGTGTTATTAAGACAAAGGAGGGTGTAGTGGCCTTACACCTACAATTGAGTCTTTAAATTTGCTCTGGGTGGGAGCCGGTACTGGGATACGAACCCTGTACCTACCAGCCTGTGAGCCGATAGCTTAACCACTGCGCCCCCGAGGCTGGTCAAGTGCAATTTAAGCAGATGTCACTATACATAGTCTATCTCACATACCTGTTGATCTTCCGCAATAGCAGTCAGGGTTTGCCTTTGAGAAGATGGACGGTCTTTTTCAGTCGTAGGAAAGCCAAGTACTTCATCAAAGGGCTTGAAGTGCTGACCATCCGAGGCAATTTCTGGGTCAGGCAGCCAAGGAAACTGAATAACTGGCGGAACACAACATGTCGCATCATTACATTTTCTGACCTGAAAAGTGTATGTGCGCTCTAGACAGTGAGTCTTCAAAAAGTCCTGATATTTCTGCTTTTTGTTCACATTCACTTGCTGATATTGTCCCTTAACAAGTTCTGGATCAATGTTCTGGATATCATCCTCAAATTCATTGATTGCATCTTTTGTAGCTGCACTGAGACATTTAAAGTTTTGACCTTTCAACTGGATCCGCTCAACTCTCCTGAAGCATTTTTTCCATCTCTTGGAGTGATGCAACCCAAGCATCTTCAAGTCCTGGTACAGTCCGACTCTTTTTCCGGATGTCTTCCATTGAATTGCAACTCCTCAGTGCCTGTTCCACAGCACTAGTACATTCATTCCTCGTTAGAGCTGCATTCTGAAATGCAAGATTAAGTAAACTCATGATTCTTTCTGCAGGATTTGCCCAACTGTGCCCTGGGGCTGTTCGACCAGCAACTATCATGTCCAAGCCAAGACGCCGAAAGAGAATGATGAGTGAAAGTTTCACTGCATGATATGTGACTCTGTGATCAGGACTACCATCTGTGAACAACATCAAGACTGGTTTGAAGGTACCTTCCTGTGCTAGGATATTCTGAAGTTCAACAGCATGCCTAAAGGGTGAGCTTGGCTCAAAAATGCTATCTTTGAAAATAACAGTTACTTGGCCTCTGTAGAAAGAACTGTCTGGTGTTTCAGGTATCTCTACATTCAGACACACTGATGGTGTGATAGAGCCCTTTTGGCCTACATCATGATCCAAACATGAAAGAGTTGATGTAGTAGGAACAACAGATTTCTTTCCGCGCACTCCTGATGATAAGGCAGCACCCGGCTCTCCAAAATCTAGTTTTGATTTGTCATCTAGACACACAAAGGTAACGCTGTCTCGATGTTTCACAGCAAACTCACGCATATATTTGAACTGTGCTGCACAATAGTGATCATCTTGGTGTGAAGCCCGAAGCTGTCGTGTTTGCACAGTAAATCTCAAAGGCACTCGACTTTTGTAAAGTTTTGCTACTTTAGTATGAGAATTTTTTGGCACAAAAGCAAAGAGGACTGTAGATTCACTTGGTACTGCTGTGTTGGGGGAAAGGCGAGATTTTACTTGCTCAATCAAGTCCCGCACAGAAATAAATCTGGAAATATGTTCAACATTATGACGTCTTTCATCAGCTGCAGTTATGGACTCGATTTGCTTTTCTAGTTCCTGGAAAAATGCATCAAATGCATCATCTGGACGGCCTTTATTTAAATGGCGCATATCAACCACCAAATCTGGATCACTAGCCAGTACTGCTTGCCGAACTCTGGCGTCTATGACAGGATTTTGATCTGATGATGCATCAAGAGTCAATTCTGCATATATTGCCCTTAACACATGAGATGGAATCTTGCTTCCTGCTACATTGCAGAACTTTCTTGTGAAATCTCGCTTCATTTGCCTTGTATGGAATTCTGACAGTCTGGAACCGAGGTCTTTTACAACACAACTTGCAGTAGTCATTAACTCTGAAGAGCCGACTCCTGCTGGAATTTTCCAAATAACTTTACTAGATGTTTGCGAACCACCTGGATCATAGGACAGCAAAGCCACGTCTTGCGAAAGATGAAGATTGTCAAAAAATCTGTACTTTTCTTGATACTTTTGTGATCCAGTTTTACTTGAAATTTGGTGTACATCTGGATCAAAGAATAGCGCCTAATGCTGTTTCTAGAATTGCATACTCTGGTGCTACTGTTGTTGCTGAAGCAGGTTTGTACTCAATCCATACATTATCAGTTACCTGTCGAACTGGATAAAGCTGTTGTTGCCTAGTTTGCTGCTTGATGTTGCTCGACTTCAAGTAGGAGGCATAAGAGCTGAGGGAAGCTGCCAAGGAATTTAAATCATTTTTAAGTTCATTATTCCAAACTTGTACATAGGGCTTGCTTGTCAAACGAAATACGATTTGGCTATGAATATCAAGATCTTTTGCATGTAGCTGTGGCTTCTTTGACTTCTTTTTCCTTCAATCATTGTAGCCTTCAAACTTCAAGAACCTGAAACAGATGAAATTAACGTCAGACTATACATATATGCATATGCTTCTTACACTGTTATTTAAATTTGTGGTTGATTCTAATAATGACCTACTTTTCATAATAAAAGCTGAAATATGGAATCCTATGTCGAAACGTAGAACACAAATTTCAAACAGATATTGCATTATTTTATTTATCTTGCATATTTTACTAATTTCTAGTCTGGCTGATATATATTTAGTCTGGGAAACCTGTAGCTGCAACTCTATGGGCTACTACCGGAAAAGCAGCAATTATCTTTTTTATATACTTTCCCACAGTCAGGACACTACATATCATAAATTATTTTGCATAAAACATTGTTTCAACTACTATATGCAGATACAATGTTGACTGTACGACGGTTTTGGAGATCAGATGTGGTATACCAGTAATGGGACACCACTTAGGCTATTAAGCAGCAAGCGATCTGTTATGTGCACTTACCTAAAGACAGGACAGTACATAACAAACCTGATGTACCAGCCATGGGAAATTGGTTAGTCTACTACCAAACAAGCAGCAAGGGATCATTTATCTGCACTTCACTATACAGGACAGTACTTACAACAACATTTGGTATTCCAGTTATGGGACACTGGTTGGAACGAGGAAAAGGCCAAACTGAGGTAGTTCGATCCAACGACCCAAGCTCCTCAGATTAGCATTTGACCTACTGAACACAATTCGATCCCTGGTCTCAGAAGAAAACTACTCCCACCACATATTGGTTTAATAGCAGCAATGGATCTTTTAAATGCACACCAATCATGTATAAAAGGGGATAGTATTGTAGGCCTTAGTATATACGCTTTTAATAGCAATACCTATTTGGCACTGGTGTGATCTCTGTTGGTACGTGTGTAGACCTTTCCTGAATAGTAGATACATTCCCATCAATGTACCAGAGCAGGTCAACAATCGCCCCAACCTGCTTCATAACTTCATCAGGGAGAAGAGATTTTGAAAATTCTGCTCCAGATCGTTTCAGTTCCACACATACGTCATTGTAGAGTTTGTCTTTTGCTGGAAAACATATTATATATATGGTTATGATTCAAATCTGTAAAACATACGTCATTTGAAAAATCGAGTTTCATATTGCAAGAAGCTCAAATTTTGAATGACATTGGCGATTCCCCTAAAGCGAGCGTTAATACGTAACATTGAGAATTTAGTGTGATTGTTGATCAATACGATTTGCATTATATAACATTTTCCATGTTTGGAATTATAAGAATTGAATGTTATAATTTTTGAGGTTCATGATACTATGAAACCCAAAACCTATTTACACACTTTAGAAGGAATGGCTTCGTGCTATTGCGCTATGCCATTCATACAGTGTGTAAATCGGTTTTGTGTTTCATACTAGCATGAACCTCAAAAATTATCATGTTCAATTCTTAAATTGACATTCTCTGGAATAAATCCAATAAAATCAAGTTCTAAGTTCAAATTCAAGTATAACTGCACTTTTAATTTACTGGCGAGTTGTTGCCATTAACGTCTATCATCAAATGTTTACTATACAGTTTGAAGAAAACAAAAACGCCATTTTGTATCGCAGTCTAGCTAAACCGTTCTATTTTTATCGGTATTTGACGTCATACATATGGAAGACTTGATCGAACAAGCAAGTATCTCTTGTTGGGGAATTTCACACTTGCGATCAACCAATGAAAGCAGAAGTTCAAGTGAGCCGCTCTTCTCGTCCCAGTTTCGAAAGACACTGTTATTGACTACGAAAAGCTAGCGTATTCTATGTGGAGTGCGCTGCTACTTATGCACGAAACGTGATTGAATTAACTGTTCTAAATGCTTAAATAATAAAAAATATTCCAGAGGCTGTCACTTTAATAAATGAAATCGTCATTTATATAGCATTCATTTCGTCACTTATTTACCATTGAATTAACTGTTCTAAATGCTTAAATAATAAAAAATATTCCAGAGGCTGTCACTTTAATAAATGAAATCGTCATTTATATAGCATTCATTTTGTCACTTATTTACCATTGCTTGGCATGCAATATCTGATATTTTCTCGGCGTTGGGGTATCCTAAAACATTCATTATATATTAATAATTTATGTACAAAGTCCAATAATTTCTACAAAAAATTGAGCATAGCTTCCGCGCACCGGGCTAACCCGCCTGGTCTGGGAGGCAATGCTCTGACAAAAACACCCCCATCCCACTGACCCATGAACAAGTTGTTCAATGTACGTTAAGCCAACCATTTCCACATTTCAATGCTACAAATAGACATTTTAAACAGCGACTTACTTACAATAAATCAATGAACCAACTAAAGTAAAAGTTTTAGAACAGTAACTTATTTGAAGACTCTCCCTTATCCACCCTCTACACGTAATTCACAAAACTGTATAATGTTTTATTTTAAGATTTATTAGCAATTATAATCTTAATTTTTATTCAGGAGTATTGAATAATCATAAATATATACCTGTGAATCTACCACTTCTGACGTCCTTTAGTGGCGGTGGTTTCGTTTCGGTTCTAGCATCCATCATCCTGCGAAATGCGTTCACACCGCCGCCGGTCAACAAAGCACTCTCGTCATTTGACGGTTCCGTAACACATCGTTCAATTTCAAATTTGGCGTACTTTAAACATTTGTCAAAGTGATGCACGACACTTATTTTCTCCTGCATAGTAGGATAAAACATATCTGTTCCATTCAATGTTGAAGTCAAAGACACTGAACGTTTGTTGGATTCCATCAATCGAAACAAGTCGTTTCCGCTTTTTGAACGGTCACAATGCGTAATTAATGACTCAAGTACCTCATTCCAATTACAATCATCGCCGAAATCGGAAATAACATTACTGCATATAATGTTTGATAACGTCCCACAGTGTAGAACAACGGAACAACACAGTGTAAAGTTGCACAAATGCTTTCGTTTCACATTTTCATTCATGTCCAAGCGAAACGCCATTATCACGTGCACGTGCCATCAACATGCACTGCGAGATCTCGTGCTATCACGGGAAATACGTGTTCTCGTTATTGTTAATACTAAAAGCAAGGCCTACAGAATTTCTAATTTTCAACGAATCGACAAACGTTAATAAAGTTTGGTTAAATATATCTGGGTTTTAAAACGTTTGCTTGACACAACTTGGTTTAAAAGAGGTCAAAAAAGATTTTGACACGGGCCGATTTTTGTGGGTCGGTCGGGTGAGGACAAACAAACTTAATTTTTATTTTCACCCGAGGTTCATGCCTGCAATATGTGCATTGGGCATATGTACTAACCAGTGTAATATGAATCCTGCAATGTTCGCAACATAATTAAATATGTAAGTCACTTTCCCCAAAGAGATATGGTAAACATAACCCTTCTCTTCTTCTTCTTCTTCTGCGTTCAAACACTGTTGGTTACGGCTCTTAATTTAGATCAGGATTTGTATGTTCCCGATGAATTGTGTGGTGTTGATCAGTTCACATTTGGTTCCCCATAGATTGTTTCTAAAGTGTATCGGTATTGACCAAGAGGTGTTCTTCAATAAATAGTGTTTGGTGGCATTAATTCTGATGCTGCCATTTAAATACAAGTGTAGTATAAACTATGTTAGCTATTTAACGAAAAAAAAAACAACATGAAATTGTCATTAAGCAGTAAACTACAAGATGTGTAACGGACTTATATATACTAGGCACAAAAAATAAAGGAACCCCTATATCTGTATATTTTGCATCTGAAAGGACCATGTTACACTTGACCCAGCCAAATCCGAACCCAGGTCCATTGGCCATAAGTGTTGTCCCACACAGATGCAGCGTTCCTTACCCTTCATGGTTCAGCAGAATCATGCATTGCACATGTGTTGTAGGGTATAAATTGGACACGATAACCGGCACTCCTCATTGCAGTAAAAATGCCTCCACGACAATACCTGACAGAGGAACAAAAATGGCAAGCAATTGAGATGGTGCAGGCGGGACAGTCCCAGAATCAGGTGGCTTGATTCTTTCGAAAATAAAAAAGCGTGATTTCCCGGCTTGTAACGTTACACCGCCAGACTGGTAACGTTACAATGAGGAGAGGAAGGGGACGACCCAAAAAGACAACCGTCAGACAAGATCGGCTGATACGGATTGTTGCTCTCAGGAACAGGTTCATCACTGCACCGGAGATTAAGAGGGAGTTCCGTACTGCCACGGGAATACGACTGTCCAACTCTACTGTGAGGAACAGACTTCGTGCTGCTGGACTGAAGGCAAGACGTCCATTCAAAGGCGTGATCATGACTTTGAATCACCGACGTCAAAATTACCGATGGGCTCAACACCACCAGACACGAGCTTTGCGTCACTGGCGTCATGTCATGTTTTCCGACGAATCCAGGTTTTGTCTGAGGTTCACAGATGGACGTAAACGTGTTTGGCGGCAGCGTGGTGAGCGTTATGTCAGAGCAACCATCATGGAACACGATTCTTACGGAGGTGGTAGTGTCATGGTCTGGGGTGGCATCACCTACGACAGGAGGACTGATCTGATTGTCATTCGTGGTAACATGACAGGGCAGCGATACGTTAACGAGATCTTACGACCTGTAGTTGCTCCTATGGCAAACAGGATTGGACAGAACTTTGTCTTCCAAGATGACAATGCACGTCCACACAGGGCACGTGTTGCTACCGACTTCCTCACACAGCAAGGCATCGCTTCACTTCCCTGGCCAGCCAAATCTCCTGACATGTCCCCTATTGAACATTTGTGGGATGTTTTAGGCCGATCTGTTCATGCTAGACAGCCTCAACCAGTCAATCTTGACGATCTTAGTGTTGCACTTCAGGAGGAATGGCGACGCATTCCAAGGGCGACAATCCGTCGCTTGATAGCCAGCATGCCGTCTAGATGTCGTGCATGTGTTGCTGCACGTGGTGGACACACAAGATACTGAGAACATTACGTAGTGATTCTTTGTTTGCCTCTCAAATAAAGTTAACTTCCAGTAGTAAATCTGGGGTTCCTTTATTTTTTGTGCCACGTATATGTAAATCTGTGTTATTAAGTGTGTATATAGCAATAAATACTCGTATGTTCAATTCTGACACCTACACTGGCTTCCATGGCAGCCAAAATGACCATTTTGAAGATGGCTGCCACAACAATCACCGAATAAATCTCCAATGTTGCTATTTCAAAAATATTTCCTAAGATATGTCCTAAAATGCAAAATGGCATGTTTCTATCATCAAAAAGACACGTTTGTCCTTGATGATGATGAATTGGATGATATTGTTAATATTGAGTGAAACCGTTTAGTTGAAATGCACACATAATATTTAAGGGCAGGTAATATATACTCTTCAAAAAAAGAAATGCAAAAGGGTACAAATGGGTTATAACTCCGATTTTATGTTTCCTACCGGTTCATGCTTTGTGAATATAAGGTCATTGCATGTCCCAAACACATTCCCACGGTTACATTCGATAAAACGCAGCTACTGTACAATAAAGTTCCAAAATGTGAATATTCGCAAAAAGGCAGCCACGTGCAAACCATGTCGCCACTGCACGTGCAACATGAACACCGACAGTATAAAAGTGCAGGGTGTTCGCTTGCCTGGCCTCTGTATCTGGCCGACAGTTGACAATCCAGGACATGCCACGTCTCAGTGAACCGCAGAGAAACAATGCCATCGGCCGACTAGACGCAGGCGAATCCAGAACGGCCGTTGCCAGGGCATTCCATGTGTCCCCAAGCACCATCTCCAGACTGTGGGACCGTTACCAGCAACATGGATCAACACGTGACCTCCCTAGATCCGGTCGACCACGGATCACTACCTCCGGGCAGGACCGCTACATCCAGGTACGCCACCTTCGGGAACGATTGACTACTGCCACCTCCACAGCCGCAGCAATACCAGGTTTGCGCAGGATATCCGACCAGACCGTACGGAACCGCCTACGTGAGGTAGGAATTCGTGCCAGACGTCCAGTTCGAGGTGTCATCTTAACACCACAACACCGTCGACTCCGACTGCAGTGGTGCCAGATTCATCGACAATGGCCTCAACTGCGATGGAGACAGGTGTGGTTCAGTGACGAGTCCCGATTTCTGCTCCGATGTCATGATGGAAGATGTCGCGTGTATAGGCGTCGTGGTGAACGTTATGCGGCAAACTGTGTGCAGGAAGTGGACAGATTCGGCGGGGGTAGTGTCATGGTGTGGGCAGCCATCTCACACACTGGCAGAACTGACCTGGTCCACGTGCAGGGCAACCTGAATGCACAGGGCTACATTGACCAGATCCTCCGGCCACACATCGTTCCAGTTATGGCCAACGCCAATGCAGTGTTCCAACATGACAACGCCAGGCCTCACACAGCACGTCTCACAACGGCTTTCCTACAGAACAACAACATTAATGTCCTTCCTTGGCCATCGACATCACCGGATTTGAACCCAATTGAGCATCTATGGGACAAGTTGGACCGACGCCTCCGACAGCGACAACCACAGCCCCAGACCCTGCCCGAGCTGGCAGCAGCCTTGCAGGCTGAGTGGGCCACCATCCCCCGGGACGTCATCCGTACTCTGGTTGCTTCAACGGGCAGACGGTGCCAGGCAGTTGTCAACACACGCGGAGGCCACACCCGGTATTCACTCCAGATGACCTTGACCTTGGTGGTGTGTCCTATCACTTACTCACAATGGACTAGAGTGAATTGTGAACAATCCTGCAACATTTGGTAATTATCGGACTCACCATTCAATAATTAAATCAATTCTCCAAATGTTACGACAATGTGGTTTTGCGTTTCTTCTTTTGAAGAGTATAGTATGCTCACTATAATACAAAATGTCGGATATTCTCTTAATTTACCTAAGAAATAGAGATAATTTAGTCATATATAAATTGTATACCGGGTAATAAATCCGCATAGTTTTTTAGAAGGAATAAAAGATACTTTTTAAAACTATATTTAATTAAAAATGGCTGTTAACATGATTTATGACTCTGTATACCATATTCATACATAATATTGACTTATCTGTACAATACTCACCAAAAGCTATCCATTGATATACTACATGTCCATGTTCTAAATCAAATAAAACACCGTTCACATTGATGCTATAAGTCATTATCTTGTCTTTCCCGCAATATATTTTTCTTAAATTGGTAACTCTGAATCGGGTGAGCATACTCTACATTTCACATTTGGTTCCAAGGATGGAACTTTCACAACAATTAAATCCCTAATTAGCACTAATTAGCATATGACCTCTTCTTAAGTGCACTTTCCCACAATATTTTTTTCTTAAATTGGTAATTCTGAATCGGGTGAGCATACTCTACATTTTACATTTGGTTCCAAGGATGGAACTTTCACAACAATTAAATCCCTAATTAGCACTAATTAGAGTCTTTCTTAAGTAGCCTTTCCCGCAAAATATTTTTTCTTAAGTTGTGGATTTGGGCTCAGTGAGATGTCCTCTAATAAGTAGCAAAGGAATTTTGGATGGAACTTTCACAACAATTAAATCCCATTTTGGGGGTAATTTCAGTAGTGCCCCCTATTTACTCCCGCACTATATTTACTTAAGAATTGGGTTTCTGTAGTCAGTTGGGGTCCCTCTACACCTCAACCACCTCAAACCTTTTGGAACTATCGCAACAATTAAATCTCACCTGGCTCCTGGTCTATAAGATTGCTTTGTGGAACGGGGTCCTGATCTTTAGAAAGCTGATCTGATCTTTAGAAAGCCGTAAACTGTTAGAGTTAAATAATTTTTTTTTTTTTTTTTATATATATCGAATCCAATTAAAGAAAATTAATTTAAAATATGGAAAATTAAATCTGTATTATTTGTATTATATTATAAGTACTTTTACTTATGCTCAAATCTGACATGAGTGAAAACAAATTAATGCTATCCTTTGATCAAATGCAAAATGTGACTTCATTACCGTACATAAAACAGATCATGGAAAAGAGGAAACAAACTGATTTATATGTATTTTGAACTAAATGTGTGTTGCTAGTAATTACAATTAGTTTGACATTTGCTTTGAATTTACCATTCATTATATAACAGTCACAAATTTCGTATAAAATCTCACCACTAAGCGATTTTATACAATTTATAAATTTCCCAAAAGATTACAAACAATTCTTTTATTTTGATTCATTTGTATTTTCAGAGATGCAGCCCACCGTTTGCATCCTTTAGCTGGACAAGGAGTGAACCTTGGCTTTGGAGATGTTGTGTGCTTGAACAAGGTCTTAACAGCAGCTGCTAAGAATGGCAGTGATCCAGGTTAATTGTATTATCTGACCTTCATGTTAATAGGGAATAACTGGTTACTGTTAAGATATCAGCTTTATCCTGCGAAGTTTAGAATGGCAAATGCTGTGAGGCTCGTCCTAAGCATGATAAAGTTGATATCTTTTTTAAAAATAACATCACTTTTGTATTTTACAAAGGTCCCCTTTCGTTTTTTTCTGAGGGGGTTAGGAGTAGCTTATTTTTATTACTATCTGCAAATTGTGGTATAGCTCAAGCCAGAGTTGTGATGAGAGCCAGGGTCGAACCCCCAGACATAACTTAAAATTTGGTCAGAGCACTGTTTCCTGGCTACTCCATTTAGCAGTCAGTTCTCCATTACTGGTATATCAAAGGCTATGGCATGTGTTATCCTGTTTGAAAAGATAAACTGCTGCAAATCAGAATAGCCAGTGTAGTGTTTGTGAGTTTTTGCCTTTACTTTGTAGACCAAATGTCAGATGCATATCCCCACCCAAGACCAATTGATTAAACCTTTGTACTTGAGGTGTTGTTAATTATGCATATAAAGAGAAATTGTTTGGCTACTTAAATCTATTGGCAACACTAAAACCAGCATTAATGTGTCAGAAATTTTAGGGATTCCTCAACAGCCTATTTACTAATTTATATGCTACTTTTCCCTCTCAGTTAAGTTGGACATAATTACTTTTAAAATATCATTGTTGAATCTTTTTTTAAGCAAAATTAGCAGTTCTCTAACTTTTATAAATGCTGTTTATAAATATTTATATGACAATGACTGGAATTCTAATGTAAATAATGGCAACTATGCCTAATTTTGAATCTTTGTACATGTTATCGAGCTCCAGTTGTTGCGATGAATATTCACGTATATTGTAATTTGCTTGCACTATAATTATTTTACAAGGCAGATGACTTAAAACATGATAGTAGTGACCAGGCTTTTGTGAACACCAAATTCTTTACAGGAAAAATCTTTTGAATTTGAATGTTCTATTTAATCATTTGTGGACATTAATGCTGGTTTTACAGTCGTAAATACAGTCGAGCACCATTGTGTTGATATCGTGGGGACCACAAAACAATATCAAGTTAACCGAATATCGACTCAAACATTAAGTGAAATATGTCATATATAAAAAAAATTATACCTGTGTTTTTTATCAAATCATACATTTTATATTTAAGCCAATTAAAATTATTATGCTATAAAAAATAAATTGATCAATCAATTGCACCACTGTGCACGTTCTGAACAGAGTTAATCATTTTTTAAATATCTATAAATTAAAATCACTATGGACGTTAGAACAATCTAAATTTAGTTTTTAACAAAATTTATAAGAAAGTTATAATAACAAAATACAGTTACACTAAATGTTTTGTAGAAGAAAAAATTAAAGTTACATTCTCTGGTTACCATATTATAACATCATGTACAAATATGAAATACAAGCTCAAATGCACTTTTAAAAAACTTGTGTGTGTTCGCTATGAACGGAGATCATTAAAAGTATACGCTCGATTCGTCGCCTGTGCCGCCATAGCTCGGCAAAGTACAAATGACAGCCTGTTGTCAGTTTCAGTTAACACATGCATTTGCCGATTTGAAATTGTAGGGTTTGTTTCAAAAAATTAAAAGAGAAATCTTGCACTGTACGAAGAAGGACAAATTCAAATAAATACTCTTTCGTTTGGAAAGGGTAAAGTTAGGGGGTGTTTAACGACATCAAAGTTACAGCTTATTGAGTTAATAATCATCCGACGCCATGTGTTGAGTGCATCGTTAAATAAAACATATCCCATCCTTCCTTCCATAAACTGTTGGATGTCTAACATTTGGTAATTTTTACATATAATCTTAGAGAGGAATTGGGTGCATGTGCAGGGGGAGGGTATTGGAGGTCGAAACCCTTCTTGCCCAAGCTTAAAAAAAATTGAAATGTATTTTCTGGGGGACCATGGCCCCATATAAACTTCACTCAACACAGTCTATAACCCCAGCACCGCTGAAATCCCTGCACACGCGCTTTGGAAACCCACACATTTTTTTTGTTAGCAAGGGATCGTTTATATGTACTATCCCAAAGACAGGATATCACATAACATGGTCTTTTATATACCCGCCGATGGGGATCGATCCTAAACTGACCGCGCATTTCCAAAAAACACCTTTTTAGGTCTAAGTAATGAATAAAGTCTTGAAAAATGTTACATAAATCGAACACAGTCCCTCTTCCTCTACGTAATTAGTGACACCCCCTTACATGTAACGCATATGGCAACAGCTGGCCACTGTCAAAATTTCAAGGCAAATCCCCCACCCACCGACCCCTGGAAAGGTGTTGTACCATACCTCTATGGATATAAATATGTTTTGGAGATATGAGACAACCCCTCAATCAAGACAGTTAAATTTGTTCAAAAATTGCGAAATCTCGCGTGATCTCTTGTTGGGGAATTCCACATAAGCCAATGAAAACTGAGAGTGGTAGGAGCCCATCAAAAGTGTCCCACTTTCGAAATACTGGCTTTGTTTTTGACCTGGATAAGCCAGCGTAGTGAAACCAATGTGGAATGCGGTGTCATATATGCACCAAACATAATTGGATTTTTTGTTCTATATGCTTAAATAATAAAAATATTCCGGATACTGCCGCTTTAAAAATCCCACACCTAATTCATAAAGTCTAGGAATAATATTTGTCACACATTGGTTCGTGGAATCAAAGCTGCAGAGCTAAAACATTTACACATTGATGTCTCGTCATTTTCCATGACAACTTACATCAACTTAAGATACAACAGGGCCACAGGCAGTTAACACCTGTTTGACAATGCATAGGTGGTAAAGTGCTTGGCTTTCATCATCGCAGGTATTTTCCTTTGAATTCACACTGCTGGGTAATAGATGCTTGAAACTCGTGACTCAGTTGCCATAAGAAAGCATAGCGGAAACAGTGGTGTCACTGAATACACATTTATCGCTGCCTTCTTTGTCAATTAACTAGACAAATTAATCCTACTTTTACCAGTCCACAATTTCTCAAAGACATAAGTCACATTACTAGTTGCATTCTGTAACAATCATCGTCTGCTAGCGTTTTCTTTTAAGCTCGATAAGACCATTTTAGTACCTTGTTCAATGGTTTAGATAATTATATTCATTCATCTTACTGTTATAGTAACTACATGTACATATCATGTGCTTACAGTCAAATGTGAGCACCTTGTTTGATGGTTGGTTACATGCTCACAATACCAATATGGCATTGATTTCAGATTGCGCAATTCATATTTATCTTTTTAAATATTTTATTATTTTAACACATAATATTATTATCGACATAAAGAGACATTTTTCAATATAAAAGTCTATGGTGGGACCAATATATCAACACAAACATAATATCGACTCAAACATATCGACTCAATCGAGATAAAAACATGATAGTTAATACATGTTTTGGCCAGTCATATCGACACAACCGATATATCGACTCAAGTACGTTCGACACAACGGTACTCGACTAACTATTTTGGTCTCGGCTTTGTGTCACCAGCAATGTTAATTTGCGACAATAAAACCAGCATTAACGTCTACAAATGGTCAGATAAAATGTAGTCATATTATGGTATGGCATTGTCCGTACATTCGTAAATCTGTCCGTACATTTTTCTGTTAACTTTTTCTTGTCCGGACCATATCTTGCATACAGATGCATACAGGCCCATCAAACCTCACATGTAGAAACAATTTGGGATGGCGGTGTGTCGCATACTATTACTAGGTCACTGTGACCTACTTTTCACGGTCTACTGCATATACAGTCAGACCTCGTTACAATGACCACATTCGTCCCTGGGTCACTTTGTCGTTTTATCGAAATTGTCATTATATCGATTTATTAAATCATCGGCTATTGGGTGTCAATAGTAGCAAGTGATCATTTATATGCACCATCCCACAGACAGGATAGCACATACAAAGGCATTTAATATACCAATCGTGGTACACTGGCTGGAATGAGAAATAGCCCAATGGTCCCACTGACAGGGATGGATCATAGACCATCATTAAATCCTAAGTATATTATTATTAATTTAAACACATTCACAGTCCATCTATTGACTTGATTGTGCGATGTTAATCCTTTAATTGGATGACGAAAGGCTTATGTTCAAAAGCAATACACGTCTACATAGTTAGCCGACATCCAGTGTTCTCCAACCCCAGTAAGCGGCTTGTACACCCGCCAAGCTGAGAATTTGCGCCGCCAAGCTGAAGATTTTCACAGACGGGTCCGCCAAGCTGATAAAAAATGCCGCCAAGTCGAAAATCAATCCGCTATGATGACAAGATTGCGACTGCCGCCATGGTTGTCCCTGTGTCTACCGCCGGTAAGTTGAGTAATGCTTATATTTCTTAACCAAAGTAGAAGGTCGGCCTGACTGAGCATCCATTTTAATCAATATTACTTTTTCATTTAATTACTTGCCGTCGTCAATTTCCACTAAACATTGTCACCGACACTACACTGCGACACGATCGACGAAGTATCCTATGGTAGGAAAATCTCGCCACCGAACACCGATAATTATATACTGTGTTGTATGCCATGTACTACAAAACGGCACCTGGAATAGTGGATGCAGGGAATCCCCAGCGCATACATTGATTTGCACACAACCTATAATTAGACAACGGCATGATTCATCGAATTCAGTCAGCCGGCTAGTCTCTGTACTATAGGCGTGTTTCTTTGCAGCGTCAGGTAACTGTGCACACGAATCGCGATCTATCTTTATAGCACTGGATACAGGGACTAGCCCACTGGCCGCATAAATTATGATAATCTAGCAGGACTTCAGCATGGCCGGCGCCTGTCGGCAGATAGATTATGCATTGGAATTAGAATAACTTCATTTCATCTTAATGTTATGATGTAGGCCTACATATCATACATATTTGACAAATAAGGAATAATACAGAGTTATGACCTACTATTTACCCCCCTCGTTGTCATCCATCACTCCATCAGGTGCCAATTTCTAGCGAAAGTGATGTTCTATTTTCAGATTGCGAGAGGGGTTTTAGTGCGGTAAAGCGCATTAAAACGAGGCTACGCAACAGACTTTCCGATAAGGTGTTGAACGCTTTAATGTTCGTTGCCATAGAGGGGCCGGAAAAACTGTCAGAGAAGCAACTCCAGGAAGTTGCCAGGCTGTGGAGAAATATTGCCAATCGCCAGCTGACTTTGACCTTACCGGCAAAAGCCTGAAGCAGGCGCTAGGCCTAGTAGTTTCCATCCATGTGGACTACCACTACTAGTCTTGTACAATATTAATAATATATGCCATGGGCGTACGACCCGGGGGGGGGGGGGGGGGGGGGGGGGGGGGGGGCAATTGTCCCCCCAAATTCGGGCAAAACAGTGGGGAAAATTCGGGCAGTTTTTATCTGGGTAAAATCTCGGGCAAATCAACCCCTCCAGCCCCCCTAAATCAAAGAGTCCCCATACGCCCATGATATACACTATAAATAAATTCATATAAATACATAAATAAGTTTGTGAAATAGTTTGTTGTGTTTTTTTCTTACTTTGCTGGTACATTCCGTCCATGAATAATTCACCCCTAAAAATATTATTTCGCAGTCTCTCCTTGTACCATGTGTACGGTACAATGTAGTTAGAATTCGCTCCTCGCCAACCGCTCTAAGAACAACGATGAACGCCCATCAAAATATCCACGTGTCAAACAAAATTAAAACCGGGCCTCCCCAATATCCAGCAGTGATAAAGCGGGAGTTGTTAATACAAGCGGCACAATCTCAGCGGTGCAACGTAGATTGCCTCTCAACAGCTTGGCTCCTCTAATCCAATCAGCGAGCGGTAATTTTTGACAAACAGCCGCCCGTCACTTCATCATTGGCAATTTGCATATTATGATTTTTAGTAAATCTTAGTCCTTGCGAGTAATTGACAAGGGTCCGGGCAAATTTCATGCAGGGGAATTCTCTATTGCTGGCTGTTGGCATGTTGAAAACCATAAATCGAAAATAATATTTTATGCAATGAAAGACGGCAAAATACTATCCCCAGATGCCAGGAAATTGCATCTATATGAGCTTTTATTTTCAAAATTTTCCGGGTGAGATTAGCCCACTGGCCGCACACATTTAGGCCTATGATCATGTAGGCCCTACTACTTCAGCGTGACCAGTGCCGGTGCGGCAGATCATGAGATAGATTATGGTTAACTTTATTTAAATCAACTATTAAATGCCAGAAAAGAAGCACCTTTTGTGACTTAAGATTTACAAAATTTTCCGGTGCGAGAGGGGGCGAACCCCTCTCTAGCTCACTCCCCCTCGTGGACTTCGTCCACTCGTTTGTGAGGCCCAAGGCCTCGCATGTCCGCCAACCTGGTCGCATAAAAGTTGGAGAACACTGGACATCGGTAACTTGGATATCATGTGACACTGTCGGCCCGCGATGAGATCAAGAATGCCAAATGGCTGTGTGTACTGCCAACATACTACGGCATCTGTGATTATGTAATGTAATGTAAAGAAGTGTTTTCAGACATAAAATGCACGTTTGTTCCTAATTTGCTCTGTCAGTGTCGGAAGGTGTGAATTCCGGTATAATGAACAGAATAACATTGGTGTACGTTTGTTCGTGGTCGGATGGTGTAAATGTCATAGTAACGACGGTCATTGTAACGAGGTCTGACTGTAACAGTAAATCCTTGTCCAGACCATATTTTGCATACAGATGCATATAATAGGACCATCAAACCTCACATGTAGGAACAATTTGGGATGTGTCACGTACTATTACTAGGTCACTATGACCTACTTTTCACTGTCTACTGCACATAGCAGTAAATCCTTGTCTGGCTAATTTCTTTGTGGTTCTATATTGTTAACATTACATACATAAACTGTTTTTTTGTTAATATAAATGTCACCAGAGTACCCATGCTAAACAAAATTTCCCTTTCTAATAAAGAACAATATCTTCATTAATCAGACCGCACCTTCTCCAATGGATACAGTATCATCAGTAGTTGGTCCAAAGCAAACTGTTCATCCATCCCATGGCATACATTTCACATAATAAAAATTAAATCATACCCGTAACATATTCATTAATATCTATGGTTTTCCATCAAACTCCTGTACGTCACCGGTACTCATGTTTCACTTCAAGGATTTTGATTTCAGGTTCTTTGACACCACTGCTGGACTACGAAACGGAACGTCAGAGACACGTCCTCCCTGTTCTGGCTACAATAGACAGTCTTCAGAGACTGTACTCCACATCTTTTGCCCCCATCGTCATGATCAGAAGTTTGGGCCTTCAAGCAACTAATTCTCTGGATTTTGTCAAGGTAGGTACTTCAGGTCATATATACCATGTCTTTGTTAGTAGATAACTTTGTAAATAGTGATCATGTTTTGGGGTTAGTGATTTCATTTAAGGTTGTTGTAGGTAGGCTAACCAGTTTTTCATAGCCAACTTTCTATGTACAGTTTATTCATACAGAGTTTAGGGGCGGGGCATGGCCCAGTGGTAAAGCACTTGCTAGATGCATGGTCTGTTTGGGATTGATCCCCATCGGTGTGCCCATTGAGCCATTTCTCCTTCCAGCCAGTGCACCACGAGTGGTATATCAAAGGCCATGGTATGTGCCATCCTGTCTGTGGGATGGTGCATATAAAAGAAAAAAAAGCTACGTTTTTATCAACGAAGTCAAATCAACCAATTAGCTCCATTTTCAATTTTGGTGAACCATTCTAAATTATGTGTCAAAATTACCTTCAAGAAATCACGCAACATTTTCTATTTGGCTTTAATCCTATGGGACATTTGCAAATTCAACAGCACTAAAACCATCCCTCGTCCATTACCGACCCTGGTCGGGCTGCTTGTGCACTCTTGCGACCCCCTCTCCCACCCACCCCAAACCTTTTCCTGTCCTGGATGGAGGAGCTGGCGAAAGTTGATACCGGTGCAGCCTGTGACAGGTGTGTGCTACAATTTGTTCTCAATGTACACATTAAAACCTATCAACTGACCTGAATTAATGGAAAAATGTAGCACGTTTCCTCTCTAAGACTGTCAAAATTACCAAATGTTTGCCCTCCAATAGCCAATGATTAATAAAGCAGTGTGCTCTAGTGGTGTCATTAAACAAAACAAAACAAACTTTTCCATGCAGTTTTTAAAAAATGTTATGGAAGTTGTTGTGGGATGTTTTTGTAAAAGTTTTATCATTAAGTCCCCTACTGGTTCAACTAGAAGGAACTATGGGTTTCATCCATCCGTCCGTCCATCCGTCCTAGTTTATCTCAAGGTTTTTTCACATTGCCTCTAGATATTGAAATTTTGTGTATAGCTCGATAAAGTTTGACTTTCTTGCAATTTACCTATTTTTCAGTTGAACTTAGGAGATAAGAAAATTTGTTGGGTTCATTAGAGGACATGCATTGCTTTAGCTGTTCTCTCAGAATGCTCGTTTATTATGTAGTTTCATCAGTTCATCAGTTCCCTTTTTATGCAAACCAACTGTATTTTATGAATACTATTATTGTTATACCATCAATGAACTTTGTAATACTAAATAGCAAAAAAGACAGGTTTACTAAATGCAGTGCCACATGCACTGGTATGAGAATAGCTGATAGCGACAAGATAAACATTACAATTTCAAATGTTTGTAATGCAATCAGCTATTCATGTGTGAGGCATTTGTAGTGTCTGACTTTGTCTTTAGTTGGCAAACACTCTTTGACTTAAGCTTTTTTGTGTCTGCTTAGCTTAGTAACTGGTTTAACGTGTCCATATACCACTAGGGTTTCGAACTTGCCTATCCCAAGTCTGGCCTCCGATAGGATCGAGGGTCTGATTCGGGACAGGGCTAACCTAACAAATAGGGTCAATTTTGAATATTAACACCAAAAGTATAAAAAAGGGGAGAACTGGGGTTAATAAGTTTTGGCTGCGCCCTTAAAGAAAAATATTAGCATTCCTTATCTATATAAATTATTAATATAATATAATTTTGGCGCAAATTTAGATGGGCTGGTCTAAAATTAATAATAATTATTAACCAATATTTATTAAGCCCATGAGAGATTAAGAGGAAAGGGGCTGCCAATCATATTTTAAACATTGGTTTGACCAGGTGAGGGTCGGGAGGGAGGGGAGGCCGGCCCTACACAAAACCTAAGGCCGAACCGCCTATGCCTGTAGCCCCAAAGAATGCCCTAACTCCCGGCATCCCATCACCCCCCACCCCCCATCGTGTCCAACCGCAGTTCAGTCCAATCCTGGTAGCCTACTAGTTGTTTAGGAAGTTATTATAACTTCCCAAACTTTTGTGTCTGCTGGATGCTTTTTAACAGAGAAAGGTTCATTTGATTTGTAGCGGAGATGGAAGGTGTAACGAAAAATGCACATATACTATGCTCTAGTTACTGATGTTCCAACACATTTTTCTTTGCTTTGCAATATGTTGAAGATAATGATCATTTTGGCACACAGTTGTCTTTGTGGGACAGGTGTCAGTTTTTGTAAAGTTACTTTCAGTGTAACCATGCAAACACAATAATGTTTATTTTCCCGTTTTAGAAAATGGTAATCCAACAGGCCTCTACATGACAAGAATGTTTGGAGAAGATGGTACACTCTGTGTAATGCTGGTGGAAGCCTGGCCTTTTACAAATATAAACAGTGAATCGGATATACTAAACAGTACTGAAATGTGAAAAGAATCTATGAACAATAAATTATGAATGATGGAATTTTAAGAGACACTAATAGACCATGAGAAGTGGTTCGATCATTTTGAGCTCATAAGCTCTGTCAGTTATTCCATCAATTTTCAAACAGCAGATTGTCCCAAGCTTAGAATTAGACCATAGGTTTTTACTACAATATTAACAGCAATGCAGTTGGCAAACATGTGCCCATTCCTTTTCTTTATGCAATTAAATATGTTTTCAATCGAAGCAATGCAGTTTGATTTTGATGCATTATTTAATAGGATGCCATAAATATGAATGAAGAAAATTGGTGTATATTTTTGTTTTCCATTCAAAATAAACACAGAATAACTATGATTAATTAACGTGTACTTTATAAAAGCAGATTTACTATTTCTCTTGGCAGAATCCAAAAAACTACAACCTCTATTAAAATTGTTGCTGTATAAAAATAAAGATTAAAATCTATAGCAATACCGTACCCAATTTCACTGTGCAGTGCAAGAGGGAGACCAACAAATACAAACTTGTGAGAATGCATTCTATCAAGGCTCAACTCCATCTTTGGTGCAACATATTTGTCTGTTCAGAGTGCAGACAGAGAGGCCTTTTTGGTACAGTAATGTTGACAGCTGCTGAAGGGTTATGAATATTCAGAAATGTATTTTTTAATTTAAACTTAACATTTCAGTAGATTTGAGGCCAGCGTGATTGCCATTAATTAGAGTGAATATTTTGGGCTATTCTGTCTGGTATGGTGCATATAAAAGATCCCTTGTCTGTTTTCTCACCAAAACCAACCTCAAAGGAATGCTTACGCAAGGCTTTTGGACTGGTATGCATATTCAACGATATATATATATGCACATTATTACATAATATCAACAAGTATAATCTTATATTTAACGGTTAAATGTGACGGCTATTATATATAACGAGTGCAGCCATTTTGTACCATCCCAGTGAATACGCTCTCTGGGGAGCCGGTGGTTATGTAATAGGCCTACTAACGTGTCACATCAGAATTAGTTTTAGAACTGAAGAAACAAACATACCTGATTTTGCGGATGCATCGCAATGTTCTATAATAATATCCGTTCCAATAAGCCAGTAATAAGTATATATTATTTTTCAATACAAAATAAACCACCATTGTCAAAGTGTCTAAATAACTATTATGTTTTGTCCATACATTAACCCACGTACTGAAATGAAAATCAATGTGTCTTTTCTTTCCGTGACCTGTACCTGTGGTTCTTGATTGGCAGGTGTATATTTGGAAGGTTACCATTCAAGGTCTAGACACAAAAAAGTATGTGCGTTTTATTAAGATCACAGGGAATTGTGGGATAATTGGGCACCCCTAAAATGGTAATGGACATTATTAGCTACATTATTACTGTAAATAATTCTGTAAAACACTTGATTAAGTAGACTTTCCCATCTAAAATCACAAAACTGACCAATTACGTAGTCTTAAAGAAAAGAAAATTATCACATTAATATTAATATCTGTGTCAAACTCGGGAAATCAGCAACGGAGACCCTCGAAATGCTTAAGCAAGAAGGGGTCCAACCTAAACCGTATGACACATGCTTGAACTTCATATACCACTACCAAAATGGCGGATAAAGCTCGCTTCGCTACACGACGGTGAGTACATTTTGTCTTACAGCTACATGATGGATGCCTTTCTGATTAAAATAATATTGCGATACGGCTTTAGAATGATTACTCTATTCATATGTTTACATAATTCTCGATTTTGTTCAACCCAAAAAAAAGCTATTGAAGAAAAACCTCGTTGTTTTGAGGGTCAAAACAAACATGATCAAAATTTTTGGTGTTATTTTACCGAAACAAGTTATATTTATATACTTTGAAAGTGTCATGATAAAAGCTTGTACACCCTGGGACCTAAATTAAGCAAATACGTTTTGGAAAGCCATTTTATAATTGTTCATCCAAGACATTTCTTATAGTTTAGGCATATCTTCGTCTGCTCCCCTGGGTTTTATCCAAGATTTTGTATACTTCAAAAAATTATATTTGAATATGTACCCCTAAAATATCTTAATTTGTTTGTTTTTTTCAGTAATGGGAAGATACAAAAAGAGGCCAGTAAAGTAGACAATTACCAATCACGAAAGAGGAAAGTTGTTTCCAGTCTTGACACCTAGGAGATCCAGTTCTGGCAAAAGGCCGTGTAATCGTCGTACCTCAGACTTTACAAACTGCACAAATAAATATATTTCATCAGTGCATTTAAGAAAGCATCTTCCATATCAACACCCATTGATGTAAATCCTAGCTCGAACAAGAGATTTCCAATACCACCACCACAGCAGAGATCATTACAAAAGAAAGGAGAAAAGCGATTTAAGAAGAGGTCATTCACATCTCGGAGTGTAAATAATGATAATCATACATTTTGAGTGTTAGATGAACCGTCCCTTGATGCAGACATGTATATTGATGATATAACAGAAACAATATCACTATTTAGAAGCAGTGTTCAAAATGGCCTTCCCCCCCCCCCCCCCACCCCCCCCCCCCAACATTTCTTATGTATTATTTAAAGATACGCTAAAATGGCACTGTCACGGTAATTCGTCCTGTATGAGGTATTTTGACGCCAACAAGGACTTATTATGGACAGGCAAATTGTTTTTGGAGGTCAGTTTATCAGATTCATGAGGGTTTTCTCAGCGGGATATATCCTGGACAACCTCAAGGAGTTCAGTCTACAAGGTGTGATGAAAAGGGAATAAGAGTTAAGGCCCACCAATCCTATTGTTACCGAGGGATTCTATTGTTTTCTGCATCGCGTGGCCTTCTATTGCATGGGCGTTTTGCAATACTGGAAGTTCCCATCGCGCTATAAATAGATTGCGCGTCACCCCAGTCGATCGGGTCACTCTACAGTAAATACTCGCCACCGGTCGGGGTCATTGTGATTGTAATTTGCTCATTGTTTTGATATTGTTTAATTAGATAATTAGAACAGTGTCATGTCAGTACGCATGTCTTATTCTTCTATAAATAAAGTACGTGTCGCCCTAACTGGCTAGGTCTGATACCGCCACTGTGTAAATGCAAGTTACTGACCACACCATGTCAGGAATGCTTTGAACCTGCTTATTGTATTGATGTTGTTTGACAATGGCTTCACAGATAACAAGGTCATGTAAGCATGTTTCTCACTACACCCGTTAAAAGTGTCACCTATAGAAAAGTGTATTTCCTTATTGTGAACTGCTTGAAAGGTGCCTCGCGGATATGACAACATTGTAATGTAAGCAAATGACTACATTCAGTATAAATATTAGCAGCATTTTGTTTTTATTTCATTTAATCTAAAACCATGCCGACTGAAGGGTGGAACGAATATTTGTCTGAAATTTACTTCAATTCAAAACACCCAGCATCCTTTTCAGGAGTAAATAAACTGTATTATATTGTGAAAAAGGAAGGTAAATTTGATATTAGTTTAAACCATATAAAACGATGGCTTGCTTCACAAGATGCTTATTCACTTCAACGAATGTTACGATACAAGTTCAAGAGAAACAGGCTCGTGGCCAGTGGACTGAATGCACGCTGGGATGTTGACTTAGCTGATGTGTCTAATCTTGCGTCAGACAATGATGGTGTGAAATTCCTGCTGATAGCTATCAATGTATCTATGGGTCGAACCCATGAAAAACAAAACCCCCCGAGTCCGTCATTAAAGCACTAAAGAAGATATTTGCTACTGCACCTCTCCCAGGGATCATAAGATCGGATAAGGGTCGTGAATTTAATAACAATAAAGTGAAATCGTATTTGAAAGCCAAAGGTATAACATACTACGTCACACAGAACGAGACAAAAGCTTCCTATGCTGAGAGAGTTATACGAACTCTAAAGGTTGCTATGTATAGATATTTTACTTTTAAACACTTATTACTATCTGGATATTTTGCAAGATTTAGTGGACGGCTACAATAATAGACCACACAGGTCATTAAATCAACGATCGCCTTCACAAATAAATGAACTAAATGAAGTCAGTGTATGGAAAGAACAATATATTGATCCTTTGAAAACAAAGTCAAAAAAGAAACCATTTAAATTTAAGGTTGGGGATCATATAAGAATTTCTCATTTGAGATACAACTTTCAAAGAGATTATCAAGAAAAATGGACTGAAGAAATATTTATCATTAAGAGGAGATACTACAGAGATGGTTTTCCCATCTATCAACTAAACGATTATTCAGATGACCCCATTAAAGGTAGCTTCTACGAAAATGAGTTACAGCAAGTCTTCAAAACGGACGATAACATTTGGAAAGTGGAGAAAGTGCTTACGAGGAGAAAGAGGCGAGGTGAGAAACAGGTGTTTGTTAAGTGGATGGGCTATCCTAAGAAGTTTAACAGCTGGATTCCAGAAGCAAATCTCCAGTCTGTATAAATAATAATGATTTTAGTAATTCGACTTAGTTTATACCTGGACATCATGAGATCAACATCATGTTCAGATTGTCAGAAGACGTTTTCGAGGAGGGATGCCATGCTCAGACATAGACAGACCATTCATCCACCACCAGAAGTACCATCCAGAGAACAGTTTATCACTTCACCACCACCATCACCACCACCACCATCACCACCACCACAAGTACCATCCAGAGAACAGTTTATCACTTAACCACCACCACAAGTACCATCCAGAGAACAGTTTATCACTTCACCACCACCACCACCACCACCACAAGTACCATCCAGAGAAAAGTTTATTACTTCAACACACGAAGAACCGTTTTACTTTACTATACCTTCCAATGTTGTATTCGTGGGTCCGAGTGGATGTGGTAAGACTATGTTTATGTATGACATACTTCAGAAAGAAGTCATCAAGCCAGTACCTAACAACATTGTATGGTGTTACACCGAGTGGCAGCCTCTGTATGACATTATTCGTGAGAACCTACCCCAGGTTCAGTTTGTGAAAGGTATCCCCTACAACCTTCAGGACGACCTTTTTTTTTTATGCACGGAACAACAATGTTTTAATTCTGGATGATCATATGGCCGAGGGCCAAGAATGATAAAAGCATATCACAATTGTTTACTCATACCTCGCACCACAAGAATGTAATTAAATTTTTTTTACTGTTACAAAACCTGTTCCCAAGAGGCATTGCTCTGAACTCTCATTTTGTGACTTTGTTTAATTCACCAGTGGACAGACAACAGGTGAACTTGTTTGCGAGAAGAATTTATCCCAACAAAACTGATCGTTTTATGTTAATCTACGAAGCAGCTGTTAAAAGACCATATGGAAATCTTATTGTTGACCTACGACCTTCTATTTCCGAAAATGAAAGGCTTAAACCTAATGTTCTAACAACTAATAGCAGCATTTCTCAACAAGCTATAAAAGAACCACCAACTCGAGAGCTTCCTCAGTCGAGTAGCATCACCCTACCTGTGAACATCACACACAACGCTGCAGGTGAATACCCTAACGTTGGCAGTGAATTTAATTGTAGTGAGAGTGAAGATACTTCAGAAATGCCTTCGTGTGACGATTGTGGTGTTATGTTTGAGAATAATCATGATCTCCAACGTCATGTAAAAACCTGGTGTCCAGAAAATGGAGGTGAACCTTTAAGAAAACGAACTAAACTGGATGAAAAATCGATGAACACTGATGTGAATAATTCCGAAGTTGATAACAAAGAATGGGAAGCTGCTGGTTTAACAGAGATGTGGAGATTAACCTTGCAAAACTGCAAAGAACGCATTAAAGCAAAACGAGAAACGTTTGAAAATAAAGGCAAGTCTGAAAGATGGATTGAAAAGAAATTGGAAAAATGTTGGAAAGACACTTTTCTGAAGAGAATGGTTCAAGCTATTCAATTTGTGACTTATTTTAGTGAGGCACCCTTCTTTAATCCCATTATCGCTAAAGTCAAGACAATGGACCCAGAGACAGATCCTGATATGCTATCTACCAAGGTTGAATTGTGGATGAAACTCATTGTAAAAGACATACTATCGCATGTGGATATATCCGAGGCTGAGGAGTTAGTCAGTGAGCAAGGTGAACAAAGTGATAATGACATTGACACAGACGCTGAATAAACATTAATCTCTGTTGTTAAATGCATTGTGTGTATTCATATGTAAGATACTGTTGGGAGTTTCCCTCAATCCTTAACATGTAAAATATGACTATGAGTGAGGAAATAAATATTATACAGTATAAAGTTTATGAGTTTTGTTATAATTTCAATGTAAATAAAGAATAAGAAAACTCCAGTCAATTTCATCATTTTTATTGGCTCATTATATTAAATAAATACACAAATATACATAAAGTCAGGATGTATTGGACACATGAAATTCATATATATTTACATTTATTACATATAACATATATCATGTTCAAAAGACCACACTCTTACTTTTTATAAGGTGTGTGTAACCTCGCATATGCAGTTAATTATTCACAGCACATCTATACAAATACATGTTTGCCAAGCGTGTTGACAGTAATACAATATTCAATTGTATGCTTAACAAAATACTATACAAAGAAATGAAGTGGTTCTGTAAACTTAGGTTAGCTCAATTTTGTAGTGCCCATGTACCAGTGTATGAATACCATCTTCTAGAACATAGCGTTTGTCATCAAAGGGACTTAAGCTGATTTTATTTCGACAGACACTGTAAAGCTGATGACCCTGACTGAATTTGTCGCATTTCGTGTCGAAGCTGAACATGATCAAACAAACACTGTTTGTACATAGAATGTCTCAGCTGTTTCTTTATGACAGTTTTACTGACACCTTTGGCTGTCATTTTATCTTTCCCATCATAGGAAAGCGAATACATTTTAGCTCTAAGACCTACAAACTCTTCCATAATACTACCCCCTAACTCGTCCTTCATTTTCCCCAAGACTTTAGCATTAACTTTAGAATAGTTCAAATGGGTAGGATCATAATTACTGGTGTCGAATAAGTGAGAATGATCCAGCATGTCAGTGTAAATATCATTCGTTTCTATCTCATACAAAAGAGAATCAGTATCTGTGAAACAGAGCTGGGCTTTGTCACCATACTTCTTCTGAATGAAGTTATAATGAAAATCGTACATGAGTATTTTTGACATGTCTAAAATCGAAAAGCCAGCATAGAGTGGTTGGTTGAGATAAAGAGAAGCTTTCTTCAGGTGAACTGCCGCCAAGTCTGGATTAAACATTTTAAAAGCTTCAAATATTGGTTTTGAACATAGCTTTCTCAAACGCTTTTTGGTGTTGACCAGTTCGACGTGAACGTGCTTTCTAACATTCATCATACTTCGTCCAAAACATGAATTATTAGCCAACTTGAAAAAGGCCTTCCCAGCTTAATTTTTGGCCGCTTTTCTTTTTTCAGTATTGAAGTCGATATAGGGTTTTAGCCAAGGAGATTGAGTGAATTGTATAGCCTTGTATATCTTCTTGAGAATCAAGCCTTGCTTTAGATAGAATTTCAAGTTTCTGTAATGAAGGACATATCTGTGTTTATCGTTGAGATTAGGAACAAGCTTTTTGACAGGTTTTCCCTTAATACATAGTTTGTTCTTTAACTCTTGAGAGTGTTGAGACATCATATTATCTGTGACTGTCATGGATTCTGGGGCAAGAGGGTAATCGTTATGACGATCGTGTAAGTTGTTAGGGTATTCGAGATCTACCTCCAAAATATAGCCCACATCAGAATTGTCTGGGATAGTACTTACATCAAAGTGTTCAAGATCATGGGAACTTACCCACTCGAAATCCCTCTCAGGCAGTGACTGAGACATAGCCCAACCATACAGGTTGTTCGCATCCCAGTAAATAAGATGCGTTGTTGGATCACTTGGGTTGTAATCTTGGAGATGTGGATTATTGGCTTTAGCATACTTCTTGGTAATCATAGATATTCCACCTCTCAAACCCTCTTCTACCATCAAATGCATATCTAAATCTGTGAGTAGCTCTAGCTTGACATCACCCATTTTCAACATGGCATCCCATCCAAGCCCAGGTAAAGTGTAGTAATGGGCACTGTCTAACCCGTAGTACTGAAGACATAAATCCCTAAAATTTTCAAAAACATCAGCCAAAAGAATGACATCCGTTTTCATGTACAAATCGTGATAATCTCCCCATTGTTTTCAGATTAAACCTGGTCCAGACGTTTTGTGCATGCTCATAATCACTCTGTGAAATATGACTGTCATTCAATACATTATAAAAGTCCAATATGGATGGAAGATGGTTACGGTCAAATTTTGATGCATCATCCATATAATCGTAGGGATAAACCCCTTTTCTCAACAGTAAATCAATCTTGTCAGAGCTAAATTCCCGTTTTAGATGTCTAAATGAATCAGTACCTTCTGCTTTTAGATTTGTTACCAGTGTATCCAAAGATGCATTTAAGAATTGAAGTGAATCTATGAATCTTAAATTGCCCAGTGAGAAAGATATGTATTTTTCCATATTGTTAGCAATGCAATCTATTTGACCTCTGTAGGTTTTATCCAACTGTTTTATAATCAGATGTAAATCATACCCTTTCAAGTTGTGGAATACAACAGGTATAAAGAATTTATCAGGCTCATTCTTTTTTCCATTTTTCTTTTTAAATTTCAAGTTTAGATTGCAGTTTTTATGGGCAGCACCTCTGAATATTCCAGGCAAGTGATCATGATCACGGACTCGATCCTCTCCTAATTTACCATGACAAATGTGACATTTATCAGCCATTTGAAATATCTTCTGTTGTTCTGCTGTTAAATACATTGGCTCTGGATTTTCTAAAAGCTTAGTTATCTCACCTTCTTCTTTCACGAGACACTCTATGAAGTTTTTGATGACATCAGGTCTCCGGTAGACTATGGCTGATTTGTCAGAAGCAACAATTTTGTAACAAAAACCAGAAGGTTCGTGCTTCTGATACTGTGTGGTATGTGACACACCTGGGGATGGATTACAACCACTAATTTGTTTGGTAACAGATTCGAAGTCACAAAAGATGATAAAGGGTACCCGTAACTGTTTGTGTACACTTTTAAATTCTACCCATTTCTTTTCCTCTGAAGGTAGTCTAACTTTTTGAGTACTGTGTTGAGTACACTGTACAGTAAGGTGTGTGCTCGCTTAACAAATCTTGCCTAGAGAAACCATGCAGACATCGTCTGCAATAAAAGGTCTGTCCATTGTATTTTGTTCTGTCTCCCATGAGCCTGCTAAAATTTCTGATCAGACAAAAATGTCTCTGCCCTCCCTGGCTAAGAAGTAATAAATCAACTTTTCTATGCACTGCAACATTACTAATATGCATAGGAAATACCCCATCCTTCTCATCGTATCCAAATACATTGATAGATAGTTCATTCTGGTCTTCAAATTTGGATATTTGAGAGAGAGGGATAGGCATGTCAATGCCTTTTAGGTGAAGCTCACTTTAATAAGGTAAATATTTTCCTACCCTCTCAGCATGACCTTTTCTATCAAAAGGGTGAAGGTATGCAAGTATGGACCAGATAAAACATTTTTGGTCTTCGTTCTGAATATTGAGGATAGCTTTCTTCTTAGTCAGGACTTTTGGAAGAGGGATATAGCTGCTACCAGTCAAAGGGACATATTCAGCTGTATTAACCTCCAAATGTATGATATGATCGATAGCCCACCCACTCCCTTCAGATTGAAACTCCTGTGATGATGTGTACAATTTTTGAAATGTCTCTGCTATTTGTTGATCTATTTCAGAAAAATTAGTGGCGGTAAAATTTGTACTTCTAAGCACAGGTTCAGCTAACATGCTTTCATTGTTTTCATCATATTTAATAAATTTAATTTTTAATGTTAAGAACCACTTCATACCTTTTTTTTGCATCAAAAACTCATGCAAAATTCTGACTATATTTGCTTCTTCATTTGGTAAGAACTGTAAAATGTCAACATCATTTGCATGATTAGGTGTCAGTTTAGTTGTTAAAACTGCTCCCTCGAGAGCCTCCACTCGTCCTGCTCCGACCTGGTTTCTTCTCTCTTCATACCTCTCACGTCGTCTCACACAGCTATCGCACTGGTTAACATGCTGGCTGTAAAATCTCTCAGGAAGTGGACGATAACAACATTTATATTCTCGACCTTTCATTGAACAAGCTTGACAAAAGCGCTTTCCGTGGAGTAAACACTTAAAATGTCCACACCAGTTACATTTAGCCAGTCGAGCTAATAAAGCATTGTTTGTGATACTGTTCTCAGTATTCTCTAGGGAGTGAAGACACGAACGTTGACTTGGCAAAGGTGATTGGGTGGTCCGCGGTCGCTTGACACCATGCTGAAGTGTGTGTGTAATATATTTGTCATGACGATTAAAGGAGACTCCACACTGCTCACACTTGTAGTTTTCTCTCATGTGTATAGACCTATTGTGTCTTAATAGATTATGCCTAAAAGTAAACGTTTTGCAACACATACTGCAGTCATATCGTTTTGGAGATATGTCAGTCTTTTCACCAGAAAGGTTTGCTGCCAGTAATTCGATCAATTCATGTTGACGTCTTCATCACCAGAGCAATGATTTTCCTTAGCCCATATATCTAACGCTTCAACCGTCTTCACGTTATTCAGAAACTGTCGTTTTTCCGCCATTGGTAAATTGTTATAAGTTATAGAAAACAATGTCTCAGTTACCTATATGATCTAACTGTAAAGCTTTTTTTTTTACCTTTAAAAATTACTGGCGAATATAAAAATCAACAAAGTCGATATCTCGAGATGTGTTCTGCACGAGAGCTATCTGTTGATGTCTTGATTGGCGATCCGCGCACAAATGACCAAATGACGCTAAACCTAACTCTTTATTGTACATTCAAAATAAAAGAATGGACATGCTCATTTTAACATTATTATAGATAGTATAGATAACATGACTGATAACCAATACATATAATCAGAGGGGTGGTAGGTTCGATCATACCCTAAAAAGAGTTCTAACTACATAACAATAACACTGAAATCACCCCTCCAGAATAGACTCACTCAACAATGCAGATGTGTTGTGGAGAGTAGCGAGATATGTGACCTCGACTGAATACACAACAGTTTTCTTCTCGCTTGAAATCGTGGTCGTCGTCTATACACCAGCCATACATCAAACGAAATATAATATTAAACCAGTGTTCGTTAAACTAGCGTTGTATGAACTAATTTACGACCCCCCCCCCCTCCCCCCCAACAAAAAATCCTAGCTACGGCCCTGATCACTCACGTTAGTTAATTTTCAAAACGTCAACTAAGACTAAAGCCCATGTCTTAATTAACGAGAGTGAAATAAATACAATAATCAACCATCACTCGTTGTGGAACCTTTATGTACACAATACATCATATTGTCATTACATTGTGTCTAAACATCTGAAAACACCCAGATATAGGTCAAGGGTCAGTCAAGGTCACTTTGACCTATTCGAGATTGGCATGTATCCATATACTAGGATTGCTGTTTTAGGTGTCCAGTGAGGGATTAATAACAAACTAATAATACATTGCATTATAATGTCGATTTATTAAACAATATATAAAAACTAGATCATTCATTCCAACGAATCTGGAAACGCGGTGTTCTTGGAGATGACCAGTTTGAAAACACTCGTCCATAGTCCGTGCACTGATGCCCGCCTAGTCTGCCTTGGTGGACAACCACATGTCTGCGGACAGCAGACCTTCCAGAGTATTGTTGGCCGCAGTCTTCACAAACTGTTCTGAAAAACAAAATTTGGAACATACGATTAGGTGTCCTAAACCCGGGGGAGCAGACGAAGATATTCCTAAACTATAAGAACATTCTTGGATGGAAAATTATAAAATTACTTTCCAAAAAACGTATTTGCTTAATTTAGCTTTCCAGGTATCCAAACTTTCCTAAACCAAAATGGCAGATAAAGCTCGCCTCAACACACGGCGGTGAGTACATTTGTCTTACAGCTGCATGCTAAATGCCTTTCTGATTAAAATAATATTGCGATACGGCTCTAGAATGAATACTCTATCCATCTGTTTACGTAATTTTCGATTTTGTTCAACCGAAAAAAAGTTATTGAAGAAAAACCTTGTTATTCTGATGGTCAAAACAAACATGATCAACATGTTTGGTGTTATTTTAACGAATCAAGTTATATTTATATACTTAGAAAGTGTCATGGTGAGAGCTTGTACACCCTGGGAGCTAAATTAAGCAAATACGTTTTGGAAAGTCATTTTATAATTGTTTTTTCGTGCTCCCCCGGATTTAAGCCAAGATTTTGTTTACTTCAAAAAATTATATTTGAATTTGTACCCCTAATATATTATATATTTCAACTTAAGGTGTGTGGGGTTGTTGTTTTTTCTTTCAGTAATGGGGAGATACAAAAAGAGTCCAGTTAAGTTAAGCATTTACTAATCACGAAAGAGGAAAGTTGTTTCCCGTCTTGACACCTAGGAGATCCAGTTCTGGCAAAAGGCTGTGTAATCGTCGTACCTCAGACTTTGCAAATTGTGATTCCTCAGCCCATTTAAGAAAGAATCTTCCATATCAGTAGTATAGGGGCCTGTATAGGGCCATGACCTACTTTTCCGTGACTTTGACCTCGACAGAGTATCTTTCTTTCATCCACCTTGTAGTTGGTACGTGCAGGTTGAACTCCTTGTGAGAAAACCCTCTCATGAATCTAATACTGACCACCAAAAATATGCCCCCTGTCCAAAATATGTCCTTATTAAGGTCAGAATACCTCATGCAGGATGAATTACCGTGACAGTGCCGTTTTAGAGTATCTTTAAATAATACATAGGAAATGTTTTGTTTTTCTGTTTGTGGTGGGGGGGGGGGGGGGGGGGGGGGGGGGTTTTGTGTGTGAAAAAGTTGGTTCGTCTGTGCTTCTTGAAAAAACGACATTTTTGAACACTTGCTTCTGAAACGGACACGATGTTTCTCTTATATCATCAGTATCCATGTCTGCGTCAAAGGACGGTTTTCATTTAACACTTGAAATGTATGATTATCATCACTGTCATTTACAACTCCTAGTTGAGAATGACAACCTCTTCCTAAATCGCTTTTCTCCTTTCTTTTGTGATGATATCTGCTGTGGTGGTGTTGGAAATTCCTGTTTGGATGTAGGATATAAATCTATAGGTGTTGATATGAGTAGTTATAGGGGCCGGGATAGGGGCCGTTGCCTACTTTTCC